>NC_085855.1:913597-1218130 GCF_020906515.1 Vanrija pseudolonga
TGAACAATGAGTGATGGGCTCGGAGGTCGTGACGACGAGCGTCGTCTTGAAGGCGTAGGGCTGGCCGATCCGCTGGTGGATCCGTGAGATATTGCTTTGGAAGCAGCCGAGCCAGGCCGCCGTCTGGGCGTGCCTTCGTTAGCAGATGGAGGAAGTTGTTCATCCTCTGATTGACGGGGCGAGGAGTGGGGAGAAGACGACGACGAATCCGAGTGGGACGGAACAGTTATCGCCTGCGCCAGTGGTGACGGGAACGACGGTGTGGCCCCGAACACGCCAGACTTGCGACCAAATGGCTGCGATGTGAAGGCGAGTGAGGGTGAAGGAACAGATGGGACCTGGAGGGTCGAGGTGCCAAGCGGCGAGGAAGAGGACGAGGCTGATTGGGGACTCGGGGTGTGACGAGGTGATGGTGATTGCGATGAGCTGGCTTCCTTGTCGCGATCCTCATCGAGGTAGAAGACAGCCCCACTTGATAGGCTAGACATGGCCGAGAGAGCAAACTATCCGCATGAAGTCTGGGTAGATGGCTCGTTGACGTATGCGGGGAATGAAGGTGCTGAGGAGTGAGAATGTGCCGATAGCGACACACTTGCCTATAATACGAGAGGGAAGGAGTCCCAGGTCCTCGTACGCTCCGCGCTCAGTGGGCCAGCTGCATCTGGATATCAGATAGCCAAGTTGAGATGGTTGATATTGTGCAAGCGGTCAGGGGCACCCCAGATAGAAGCTGACGAAGGAGCCTGGAGCCAATATCGAGGAGGTAAAGTGGTGTCGGGTTGACGGACTTGGGTGGAAGGCTACGTTGGGCGTATAGCACAGACCAGGGGCCTGTAGGTTGCTGGGGTTACTCGGGCTTGACGATGTCTGGTATAGTTGAGTGAGATGTGTGATGGCGGCGCGTGATGGAAGGCGTGTGTGTGTGATGGTGAGTGTGGATGTGGGTGTGAGTGTGGGTGCGCGGGTTGAGGTGGGGTGGGGTGGTGGTGGTTAGGTATGTGATGGTGGTAGTGGTAGTCGTAGTGGTTGATGGGTGGTGGTTACGGTGTGTGGACTAGTCGGGTGCTGCCAGGATTAGGCATCATCCCTGCGTGGTAAGGAGACGGTTGCCATGTAAGGGGGGGGGGGAGAGTGGGTTATTGGCTGGGTGCGGCGAGGGGCCCACTTCCATGGACGGCAGCCAGGGCGTAAAGTGGACTTGGAATGACTGACGTCGTCGATGCCTCGCCGCTGGCCGCTGGCAGGCTGGCTGGCTGGCTGGCTGGCTTCCTCCGGCTGCTCCTAGGCCGGGCAGCCAAGCACCACTGTTCATCTATCGTTTAACGGAAAGTATTACCCCACACTCGCAGCCAGCCAGCCAGCCAGCCAGCCAGCCAGCCAGCCAGCCAGCCAGCCAGCCAGCCAGCCAGCCAGCCAGCCAGCCAGCCAGCTAGCTCCTCATGGCCGCCTGCCCTGAACTCGATTACATGCAGTGATTACAAAAAGTAGGCTTATTCAGGATTACCTGTGCCTCAAGGTTCAAGCCACTTTTGACTGCCCAGTGTCACCCATTTTTGATCCCGTTGTCATTTTGGATTTCAAGTCGTCCTAACCGTCGAATCAGAATACAACAAACCGAGTCTGTTCAATTTAGTTTTGGGCGGTCAAATACAACTCGCAACCTGCCTGCCCACATGCAGGACGGCCTCGCCTCTTTGGGCTCAACGAGATCGCCGCAAACACAACATTCAGACACAACAATCACATTTGCCACCACCCATCAACAAGCCTTCCTTTCTTCATCTTTGTCCCGCAGCGCCAGGTTTTGGTCGACTGGCATCTCAAACATGCCCAAGACTCGACCATATACACGAGAAGAGCTCCAAGGCCTTCGACGAGCAGATCTTCAACGCCTGTGCAAGGTCAGTCTGCCTTTCCTCCCTCCAGACAACGGCCCCCGTCTCCTCACCCCCGCCGCCCACGTGTCCACACTGACAGCCTTCCTTTTCTTCAGACGTATGATATCAAAGGGGCCAACGCGAAGACTGCCGTTCTTGTCGAGGAGCTCGCAAACTACTTCATCAGTCCCGCTTACCTCAACTCTCCACGGCCTCGATCTCGAGCCCCAACACGAATCAACATTCACCCAAGGCCACTGCACTCTCTCCCTGGCCGGATCCCCAAACTTGCGAGATCTGCTGCTCCTTCTTCGCCGCCACCTTCAAGACCTGTCGCTCTCCAGCGATCTGAAGTCGATGGACAGCTTCCAGCGCACCTTCCCCAGCCTCCTTCGGCCTCTGCACAATCCGCCGCACCGACACATCTCGCACGGCCAATTGCACAAGCCTCGGCTGGTGTTTTGCCCAGCAAAGGAACCCCAGCAACGTCTTCTACAGCCGCAGAGCTACCCCCGACCACATCCCCACTGAACAACGAGCCCGAGCTTGCAATGCTCAGGCAGGAGGTCGCATCTCTGAGGGACGGGGTTGCCAAGTTGGGACAGCAGGAACAACTCCTCGAGGCGAAGATTAGTGAGAAGGTAGACGAACTCATAAAGCGTCACCTCGCATCACTCGAGCAACGCGAAGCCGCGGTCCGGCAGCGTGAAGTTCAATTGGAAGAGGCCTGGTCATCAATCCGAACCTACATGAGCGACGTGCTGGCAGGTAGAAGGTGAGCCGATCGGAGTTTGCCCTACTGACCGACAGTGCTGCTGTGCCTACCTTCCCCCTGCTTCGCAACGAGACCTCGTTGAAGAGGAAGCCCTCGTCAACACCTGAGCGTGATACGAAGCGCAACAGAGCGGGCGCTGAGCAATCACCACGCACGCCGAATGCTCCCGATGCCGCGCCTCCCGTCCCTCGGACGCCGTCGCCCAGCCGAGGATCCGCCGGGAGCTCCAGAACACCGGGCGAGGATAGCGCGGGGCTGGCTCCCCAGCCTTCTGGTCCTTCACCTAGCCGCGCACTTCCTCGTCGACTGGACTCCGCCGCCAGTCCCAGGAACTGGCATTCTCGGCTGGAGCCAGGTCGTCGTAAAGTCTCCCAAGCGCATATCGATTTAACTACGATTACCGAGTCTGAACTTGGCCAGCAAGACCAAGGGTCGCCCAGCTATGAGTCTCCCGGTAGCTCCTCGCACTTCTTAGGTCCGATCTTGGTTCACGATCGGAACACAGTGACCCCGCCCGCTCTTAGCCCATCGCCTTCGATCGGAGGGGAACACTTCTCCTACAGCGCGCTCCCCACACGCGGGCGGTCCGCACTCCGTGGCCTCGCCAACACCCGCCCGTTTGTTTCTCCCGGTCGAGAATACATGGATGTCGCGCTCAACGGACTGTCGAACCCCAATGATTCTCCAAGCGCACTGGCTACTCCCTCCTCACGGACCATGCTCGGCACGGAGCGGTATCGCGATACGAGGTTTGGAGACGAGCCTGTTGTGCCTTGGGACACGCCCACTGTTGATTTTGGGCGAGCTACGCCAAGCCTGTAGAAATGTTGTATTCATAAACATTGGCCGCCTATGAGCGAGCGACATACGAGTAACGTACAGTGCATCATTCGCCCTCGTCGCCAAGCCACTGATGATGTGATGGTTTGCGGTGGGATCGACCGTGGGAAGGATGTAAAAGGTTATCTCATCTCGTTTGCTAGTGCCATCACACTTCGCATTTGGCCGCGCTGCCCGGCAGCTAGGCTGGGATGAGCTGCGTCCGCTGCATGCGCAGTTGCTTGATGCCAGCCCCTGCTTGCTGCTCATGCTCACCGGCGCCGTCTCTTCCGTGCTGGCCCTTGTAAGTGTCCCTAAACTGAACTGCTGCACGTTACGCCGCCGTCCCCCCGCTCCTCCGATAATCGGTCCGCACCCGCTCCTCCCCTGCCTTGACGTGCGTCGCTTACCAAATCGCGCGACCCTTTGTGGACGCCGCTCATCGTCAAACCCAGCTGCATCCCAACAATACGACATTGCGCGACACACAAGTGACAAGCGTTCCCTCTACTCCGCTTCGTCTCTATCTCTGCCCGCCAGCCCACACGGCATGGTTCACCTCTTGCTGTTCAGCGGCGTTCAAGCCCCTCTCCAGGTCCGATACTCAAGGCCGGCAAAGCCAAAGTACGACCTCCCGCCGCTTGTCCACCGCGCTCTCCACACTGCGCTCGACTCCAAGCCTGCATCGGCCTCGTACGACGCCGGAGCCGACCTGCTCATCATTCCCCGACCGGGTACGCTCCACAAGCACTCTTGGGACGCGTGCTCGTTGGCCGACTATGATGTGACTGTCAAGATTCAGATTGTCAACAAGGGCACCGCTGCGTCGTATGCCGCCGAGGTTTCCAAGGCTCTGCAGACGTTGGCCGAGCACAAGGGCCTCGAGCTGCTTGACACCGTCTTGGTAGGCCTGCCCAAGGATGAGCCAGGTAGGTTGCGGAACGAGGCCAAACGTACTGACGGCAGCGTCCACCTGGGTCGAGTTCTGGAAGACGATCACGAGCGGAGAGATCAAGGACGTGAAGAACTGGGGCACTCTCAACCTTCTCGAGCCCATTCTTGCCGAGCTCGTCACCATCAAGGCTCCGGTTGCCAACGAGCTCAACACAACAGACTGCTACACCTTGCCACAGGACTACACGGCCTTTGCGTCCTCGCACCGCATTCAGCTCTGGGCGTCTGGCGGTGGCGCTGGTCCGGGTGAGTTGCTCCATTGTGGTACATGGGGCGGCTGTTGACGAGACTTGCAGACCCCCTACCCGCTGCCGACCTTCACAACCTCTTGCACGAGTTCAAGTCGGTGCTGGGAGGCCTTGTTCCCGCTAAATCTACCCCTGCCTTGTCGTCGATTATCCCTGTGGCTGCAGACGGCAGCTCCTTCTGCGGACAAGCAAAGCCAGATGTCGCAGTGGACTGGGTTGTGACGGTAGGTTCGACGGGCCTTCTCTCGTTAACTTTACCAGTACACACTCCTGTCCAGAACCCGGAACATTGTCAAGGACAAGGGTTACATTGTGTCTGCCGAGTCCGCCTAGGTCCACCGACGTCTCTGGTCACACCTGCCTAGGCCAACGAGTGTCGTCGGCTGCACCCCATGCATATCTAATGTCTATGCCTATCTAGAAACGAGATGAAGATGCCAACACGGGCCATCCTCTGCCAGGATATCTATTACTTGTGCCACAGGGCCAACGAGTGTCGCCGGCTGCACCCCCTGCATATCTAATGTCTATGCCTATCTGGAAACGAGATGAAGACGCCAACATGGGTCATCCTCTGCCAGGATATCTGTTCACTGGTGCCACAGATTTCGTTCCAGGTTGAGAGCACCAAGGAAAGCTACCATCTGGAGGCTGATCAGAGTGTTCTACTTGGACTACGACAATGCCGTTACTCACCGTAGCGTGACGCTTCTCGGCCTCTTGGTGGCCCGCCTTGGTCTGATATTCAGTCAGTCTCTGAGAATGCCGCGCCTGCGTCGTCGACGACACCTGTACCGCCCACGAGCGTCCACTCCAGACGGATCCCGTCCCCCCGCGCGGCCTCGCTGAGACCGGTGCCATCCTCCTCCGGCCGTCGCTGCCACGAGCGGGTAGTGCCGAGCACTCCCTACCACCGCAAGCACAGGGCGAAGGTAGTCGCTACTGCTGATGGTCCACTGGGCCCCGGCGCATCAGGATCCAGACCCACCTTCATCAGATCCTTGATCTTGAGCAGCTTGTCATAAAAGTGTCCCTCGCAGCTGTTCCCAGGGGTGTTGGGCTCATCCTCCAGCAGAATTCGATTCTTCGCTCCGGAAAAGGCGGCACAGCGCAGCACCCCAATGGCACCGATAGCATCCAACCGGTCGGCATCTTGGACAGCGTGGAGCTCGACACACGTGTTGTGCCAATCACCCCAGCCGCCAGCGGCTCTGAGTTTCTTCTCAGTCGAGTAGGACACGGCGGGGACGATCCTCAGTATCAGGTCGATTTGGTCACGAGACAGCTCTGACGCTGGAGCTTCGTCAAGGACACGCGTCACGTTGTCCGGAAGTGAGCCCGACTGAGAGTACTTGGCTGTGATGTCAGCTCGACAGGCAGGCAAGTCAGTGATCCGTGGCCCACCATCTGCGAGGTCGTGCATCAACGCGGCGACCTCAATGACGGCAATGTCGGCCCCCGGCAGAGTCTTCCCAATGTCCAGGGCCACATTCCGCACGCGGTCCACTGTTTCAAGGTTGTCAACACTCGGCGCGCCGCGCGGCCACCTTCGGGACCCAACAAAACCGGACATACCATGAGCCCAATCATGTGACGGGTCGTATCTGTGATGTCATGTGGTCAGCCTTGCGCAGCAGCAGCGGCGGCGGACCAAGGTCCCCGACCTGGGGGCCATGGACTAACTGTTCCATGTGGTGCTTGACGAGAGCCTCCAAGCGGCTCAAGACGTTCGGGAGGGGTGCCTCGGCCTGTGTCGTCATAGCGGTGACTTTACGCGTGGGAAAGGCGATAGGGATGGAGTGTACTCCACTGTCGGCCGACCGAGGGGAGGAGCGGAGTGCGTTGATGTTGAGGAGGTGACGCAGAAAGCCAAGGAACTTGATGTTCAGGATGTATTTTTCGGGCTGTGGCACGTTTTTCTCTGACGTCACATCTCCAGCCTTCCCTGCCACACGCCCCAACTCCACCATCCTTTCATCCCTCTGACGTCAATGACCGACCAAGCATTGCTACCCGGTTCATCCAGCTTGCTCTCGGGACGGATAGCTTTACCGGCCGGAGGGAGGTCTACAGGATGTGTATTTAAGGAGGGTTGTCGTCGGGAACTCCCCCGCCACCACCACAACTTGCCACCCCCACCTCACCAACACTCCCAACCACCACCATGTCTGAACCTTCCAAGGTCAACGCTCAGGTAAGGCTCGTGTAGCAGCCGCTCCTGCCACCGCTAACATTTATTGAAGATCAACACCGCTCTTGGTTCTGCCAAGGAGATGCTCGGCTCGACCATCGAGGCCGGCTACCAGGCCGTCGGCGGCTCGTCTGAGCCCTCGAGCTTCACTACGGCCGGAAAGGAGCAGCGCCTGAAGGGAGAAGGAGAAATGAAGGCCGCAGAGGCCAAGGGCTACGCAGAGGGGCGAGTACACGCGTTCACGAGACGAGACAAGAGCTGACAGACGCGTGTAGGCTCGGAGACCGCATCTCCGGCAAGAAGGACGCTGTTGTCGGCGCCATTACAGGCGACAAGGCTCAGGAGGCGAAAGGAAACGTCCAGCATGACAAGGGCGAGGCCCAGATGAAGCTGAACAGCTAGAGAGTTGAGTAGTTTTGTGGAGAAGAGCGATGAAAGGTGTTGAAGAAGGACGAGGAGCGAGGAGGAGGAGGCCAAGGTGACTCCGCCACAAATGGCCTTCGGATCCGAAACTGACACGGGTGCATGCACCAAGCATGAAATGGATGTGGTTCAGATGCAGATGAACAGCTGTGAACGCTGGCATTGCAGTAGAGGCGAGATATGAAGGTGTTGTCGAAGGGAAGGGGGCGAAGGGAGGTGGCGACGGTGGCTGCGCCACCCTTGGCCCCCGGAGCCGAAACTGGAACGGTGAATGCACCAAGCACGACAGGGGTGTGGTTCAGATGCAGATGAACAGTTCCAAACGCTGACGTTGGAGTAGAGCCGAGATATAAAGGTGTTGACAAAGGAAAGCGAGGGAAGGGGGGTGGCGAAGGTGGCTGCGACATATATGGTCCCGGATCCGAGAACTGGCGGCAGTGGGTCGCCTCTAGTATTAAAAGGGTGCGTAACCGAGCCAGACCAACACCTGGATGCGCTAGTATTACAGTAGAAGAGCGATAACGGCGTTGAAAAAGGAGAGAATACCGAGGAAGGCGCCGACGGGGGCAACGCCGCAAATATCCTCCCAGATCCGAAACCAGGTACAGCACATATCCTGAAGCATTGCGAAAGTGTGGTTCACATGCAGATAAACCGATCCATAGGGCAGGATCGCGGAATAGAGGCGATATGAAGGTGTTGGCGACGGAAATAGAGGGGAAGGAAGGTGGAGAGGGTGGCTACGCCACAAATGTGCTCCTAGATCCGAAAATGGGCATAGTGCATAGCCTGAAGCATGATAAGAGTGTGGTTCAGATACAAGTGAACCGATACATACGCCAGGATTGCCGTAGAGAGGAGAAATGAAGGTGTTGGCGACGGAAATAGAGAGAAGGAATCGCGCGAAGGTTTCTGCGCCACAAATGGTCCCCGGATCCAAAACTGAGCAGTGCATATAGCCTGAAGTACGGATAGGGTGTGTATCAGAGGCCGACCAACTGCCGGGTGGGCTAGTGTTACAGTAGAAGAGGTACAACGGCGTTTGAGAAGGAGAGAGAGACGAGGAAGGTGGCCAAGGTGGCCACGCCATAAATGTCCTCCCAGATCTGGAAAGGGGTACGGTACACAGTCCAAAGGATGATAGAAGTGCAGCGCAGATGCGGGTAAACCTCTGAATACGCCAGCATTTCAGTAGAGAGGATTGATGAAGGTCTTGGCGGCCGAAAGGGTGGGAAGGAAGGTGCGGAAGGTGGCTGCGCCACAAATGCCCCTCAAGTCTCAAGCATACCACTTGGGTGCTTCCAATTTATGCTAACGGCGTCCTTGGAGGTCTGGTATTGGAATTGGTACGTTGTCGTGGAGGGCGACTGACGATGTGCCAAGGAAGGTGCCGCCACAAATATCTCATAATTCGAGAATGCCACAGCGGCTGCACCTCTCACATGCTAGGGCCTCTGCCCCGCTGCACCTAGTATATCTATGCTATTAATCTCGCAACAGAGGCAGATTGATCGTGTGGTGGGAGCGAGAGGCAACCCGAGACCACCCCCCACCTGGGTACCAATGTGCAACACTCCTCCACCCCCATCACATCTCAACCTCAACTCTCCCGTCAAACTATGCCCCAACTACGCGATCGTCTTGTAGCCGAAGGAGCACACTTCCTGAGGATGTGGACAAGTCCGAACGGGCTTCTCCGACACCCCGGCCAGCTCGCCAAGGCCGTCTGTCCGTCGGTCGACCTTTGAGCCACTCTGACGCCGCCGCGTCTCGCCTAGCAACATCGGCTTCCCGTGAAACTCGGCACTGGTTCCCGAGTTTTACACCAGATTGCGAACGACCCGCTGCGACGATTAGGAGATAACCATCAGAAGGCGAGAAACTCGACGCAACTTGCCAACAAACGTCGGCCCTCGCTGTCACTTTCCCTGGCCGGGCCGCCGCCGTCTACCCGGGCCGGGGACGGAGCGGCCATGGGCCGTGGGCCGGCGATGAACACAAATTACCCTATGGGGTAATTTGTCATGCTCCCCCACATGGGTCCTCTAACGAGTTGATCCTCAATCCCAATCTCGAACGACGAGAGATTCAAGACAGGTGCCTTTGACGGTGCAGTCATGACAATTGCCTCGCAGTGGTATCCACCAACTCTAGGATTGCGGTTCGGGATGCTGATGCATGACTTGGATCCTCTTAGGCCGCGCCCAATGCCATTTCAACCCCAACCTCACTGTCGGCCCACGATCGGCGAGGGAGCCGAATTGGTGCCGTGGTCTCCGCACCTCGTTGCTGCTACTTACTTTGCCCCGCCCTTGGTTTGTCCCTGACAAAGGTCCACCCCCCCCCCGGCACGGCCCGGCACTCCGCCGCTCATCTCCCCTCTCCCTCCCACACTGTTGTTGAACATTCATCCAACCCCACCCGCAACTCGTCGACACCGGCCGACACGCAGCACACACGAAAGCCCCACACCCCCACTCGACACGCGCTACTCTCAGTCGCGCGCGCTACACTCCCGCTCCTTGATCTGTTGTGCGCCCCGACATTTACCCTCTTGAAAGTGGATCATTCATCTCATCTTACCAACTCCGGACCCATAATCAGCGTATCCGACGCCAGCACAACCGGCGTCAAGCCTCAACGCCGTCTTCAGAACACTGCATCCAGCATCCACCTCTCCTCATTGCAGCTCATCTTTCGGCTGGACCCCTGACCGGAAATAGTACGCAGGGGCCAGACCAAGCGCCGAGCTTTGGGACGAGGGCGGCGATAACCACCCATCAAGCCATGAACCCACACTCCTTCTCTCGCAACTACTCGACCGGCCTTGCCGGTTACAACCGGCCAGCCATTCCGAGCATGGACAGCTACGGGTATGGTAACAGTGGTCTCTCCACCAAAGACGAGTCCCATGGCCGCGACCGTGATAGCTCCCGAAATGAGAGCTCGTCAAGAGCGGCCGTCCCGCAAGCTTTCCCTGCTTCAGGCGGTGGCCCCACAGGCAAACGCGGCAGTCGCGCATGTGTCGCATGTGAGTTGTGACACACTCCGAGTCATCTTTGGGCTCACCATTACAGGCCGTAAAGGAAAGAACCGTTGTGAATGGGACCCATCGGGTTCGAAACAGACTTGTCGGCGATGCCTACTAAACGGCATCCCCTGCGTCTTTGAGAAGGCGTCTGACCGAAGGGAAGGCCGGGGCAGGAGTGACAACCCTTCGGGAAGTGGTTGGAATGGTGATGCTGAAGGTCGAGTTACCAACTTGGAGAAGAGTGTGCAAGAGCTGGCCAACGGCCAGAACCAGATTCAGACTGCTGTACGTGGACGCCAGATGGCCGATCCAACTTCCCCTCGCTGACACGGCTCTCTCTCTCTCTCCAGCTTCAACAAATCCTCTCCATGCTCCCTCAGTCTGCACCAGCAGCGACACCGTCTTCCTTGCAGACTTTTGTGCCGCCCAGCGACGCCTCGTCCATCACACCCATTGCTCACATCTTCAACTCGTCCACGACCCCACCCTCCGTCTTCTCCAATGCATCCCCTGCTGTGGCCCAGCAACACTCGGGCGTGATGTTTGCGGGATCAACCGGCGAGGCAGCACCTCGGTCCCCGCAAAACATTGCCAGCGGTCGACGCACAGGCGAGGCAATGCACACCGACGACGAAGCCCGGGTCTGGCCAAAGCTACCCGGATTTGCGCCGCCAGTAAGTTGAATCGACACCACAGCTATGAGACGTGTTGGGCTGAAACAACCTTCAGAATCACCGCTTCGGCACGTACGGTATCATCCCACTGTCTTCTGCGCCACCATCCCCAAACCACTCGCGTCGATCCTCCCGTGCGTCCAGCGTCAACTCGATGTCATCGGATGCCGCTGTTCCCTCCTCGTCAATGGGTGCGCCGATTCAGGCGCTTCAGACGCTTGCCAACGCCGCCGACCAAGCTGCTGCCCTTGCCAACGGTGGTGTGTCGAGTGAGAACCCGACAGACGAGCCGCCCTCAGACGCTTCAGCCTCTCATCGAGCGTCCGACGAAGGCACCGGCGTAAGCAGCTTTGCAGACCGGCCACGGAGTCGTAAGCGCAAGCGAGTTACAATCGGCGGAAGGACCATTCACCTACGAGTAAAGAAGCAGACCAAGCCTGACCCGACGCCCCGAAACCCATTCCCCGATGTGGTAACAAAGGGGTTGGTATCTGACATCGAGGCTCGAGAGTTGTGGGACATGTGAGTTCACCCGGCCGGCCCAGAATCTCACCTCCTCAGCTTCTTTTCCGGTTGCCACTACTTTGTTCCCCTGTGGGACAAGAAGTACGATACGTACGAGACATTCATTGAGCGTACACCATTCTCTACCAATGGTGAGTCCGCACTCCTCCCATCCGCGCTTACATCCAGGATTGCTGGCGGTGGCCGCTAAGATTCGTGCCGGGAACGGACCCCTTGGCCAAACGTTCCACAGATGTCTTGAAGAGGCTCAAGGCATTGCCCGATCAACATTGTTCGGTCCCATTGTCCGAAAGGAGGCCGTACTTGCAATGCTCATTCTGAGTGTCTGGAGCCAATACAGCTGGCTCCCCTGTGGACACGCCCTGAGGATGGGGCTAGACATGAACCTTCATCGGGCACTCGACAAGCTGGTCGATTCGGATGAGCAACGTACAGAGATTGAGGAACGTGACCTTGGTAAGTGGTGCACTTGTGACGGCTCTGACAGCCTCAATCAGTCGTCTCTGCACGAATCTGGCTCAACTGTTACCTCCACGAGCAGCTGTAAGTTTTGATACTGGGGTTCGAGTTCATCGCTCATACCGCACAGCTCTTCCCTCGGCACTGGCAAGCCAATCCTTCTCCGTGACGATTCTTCGGTCCGGGCCGCCCGTGTCCTTTTGTGAGCCAGCAACAACCAGTCTTGAGTAACGCCTAACACCTGCCTAGGTCCCACCCAATGGTGTCAGAAACCGATGCTAGCCTTGTTGCGCGTGTTGAGCTTGTTGGCCTTCGAGGTGAGCAGAAACTTAACCCCCTGTGAGCCCTTACTAACAAACAACAGTCCGCATTCTAGACCACTTGACGCCTCTCCACGGCAAGGTTGACTCGGATACCATCCTGTTCGTGCGAACCGTGTTTGGACAAATGCAGGACTGGTATCAAGAGTGGTACGACATCCACAGAACTAGATACGACGAGGATAGCGTCCTTGTCCGCCTCTTGGAGGCTGACCTCGTCTACGCTCAACTGTGGACCGTGTGCGTTGCCCTGCGTGGTTGCCAGTGGGACAAGGTGAGAGTTCCGTCTACCAAAGCCCTGCTCACCCCCAGCTCTCCAACGATCAGAGGGAGCTTGCTTTCGAGGCCAAGGACGCCGCCCTACGATGTGTCCAAGTCTTCCTCCATTCCAAAACCCTCCGCAGCCATCTCAAATGTGAGTGACGCTCTCTGCAGGCGTGCGTGCGTCTCCAGTCTAACATTCCCCAGATGCAACGCACGACCAGCTGGCCACTGTGGCCTTTGCTGCCGTATTCCTCTTGAAGATTGCTATGCTGTACCCCAGCGCAATCTCCCTGCCGACTCTGAACAACCAGGTGTCCGAAATCGCCCACGTCCTGTCTGCCGAGTGCTTCGCCGAGCGTTACGCCTTGACTCTCAAGTTGATGCTATCAAACTTTAGACGCAAAACAGGCGCCCTGTCAACCGTCCCTGGGACCCCTCGTGGTGGCCATTACCTCTCTGACCATTTGCCAACAAACCCGCCTACTGCCTCCGAAGCTGTCGGTGACCTTGCAGGCGGACTGCAGAGTCTTCTCAGCTTACCCGCGATGGGTGATGGGTTGGCAGACGGCATGGCGGGAGATGCATGGCCGGTCTTCAGCGACACCACCGAAGGCTTTGCGTGGCCAAACGAATTCAGTCCAAGCAATCTCCCCACCTGGCTACAGGACAACGTGAGTGACTAGGAGGTGAGAGCCATCTAACACGCACAGAACTTTGCCGATCTGGGTTTGCCAGTCGATGGCTCGGATTCTCTCTTCCTTCCTCTTGAGTGAGTAATGCCCATTGTTGCTGTTGCTAATCGGCCCAAGGCTCGCAAACATGTTCTTACCCTCGGGGACGACGTCCAATGCGACGTATCAGTTTACCTTGCCAGACTCGAATGACGTTGGAGCGGAAGCTTGGTAGTATGATGCAGCTCATTAATCAAGCTAGCAACGGGAGTGGTGCACATCTTACAGAGACAATGGTCTTGGCATAGGTGTCTCCATTGAGCGGTTTGCCCTCAACCGTGTGGGTGGTTCTTTGTGAGCTTTTAAGTTGGGCTCCTTGTGGTGACGGGCTCGTCACCGTGGCTCCTTGGCAAACAACACGTCATGGGGCGTCGCATACAGTACAGTGTGGGTGATCTACAATAGCTGTGGGGAAGTGTTCGTGTGAGCGAAACGGAGTGTGGGTCTGGGTGACTATGTCAGTAGGTGGGTAGCAGCGACGGTTGACTGTCTCTCAAAAAGCTCACCGTCAAGGGCGTGAAAGTGGGCCTGGCAAGCCTGTGCTGCAGGACTGGCGATACAGTGGTGTGAGGTGGGGAGTCGGTGGGGGTGCTGGGACGTCGAATACGATGGGTTGTGGTGTTTAGCTTGGTATGGTCGAGCTGATCCAGGTCTCATTGGACACACGGTGACGCCATAAATCGACCATGCGACTTGACGACATGTAGATGATCAACTCATCGATCATGGCAGATCCTACGCCCACGCCTCGCAGCTCGTCGATAAAGTCCCCCAAGCTCATCGTCTAGAAGATGTTAGTTAAAGCTACCAGCAGAAAAGGGACACGCGTACATTGCTTGGATGTTGCAAAAGCAGCGCATGCGCGGCCGCAGCAAGGGACACAAGCCTCGCGCGGTCCTCCGCCGTCATGCCATTGGAAAAGATGTCGGCCGACATAGTCACTAGAGAGTAGGGATTTGGGATGAGGGCGGAGGGGATGCCGGGGAAATGCGAATCTCCGAGAGGTGTTGTAGACCTGTCGGGAGGGCAGAGGCGGAGGAGGAAGAAACGGCGAGTCGTTGTGCTGTAACGACGAGAGTGATAGGATTTAAAGAGTGAAGGTGAATGAATGTAGCTGTAAAGAGTGCGTTGAGCTTGTCCATCCTAAATGTGCAACGAGGCAAGGCGAGGCGAGGTGAGGCGAGGCGAGGCGAGGCGAGGCGAGGCGAGGCAGTGTGCAGGTTGGTTGGGATCCTTGTTGTTTTGGGGGATAGGGTTGTCGCCGTGTCTGTTTGCGAGCACGGTTGGCCTCGTGTTCAAGGTGAGGCTGACAGGACTGTGCGCGATGAGCAGACGCAGACGCGCGCAGATGCGCAGTTTCACGACGACCAGGTCCAAGACTGTCGCGACGCGGGGGTGCTGTCCTCGTGCTTGGAGCAGCGTTAGCGTGTGCTCTAAACTGACGTCGCCATGCTGTCGGCGGCGTGAGCTCGGCATGGCGGCGAGGCGACCAAGCGCACGCAGGGCCCAGGGAATGGGGCAAAGGGGCCGTCCTTGCGTGGAAATCTGGAAGCCTCCTCCTCCTTGAAGCCCGAAGCGAGGTTGGTGGGCTGTGCGGGCACGTTCTCGATCTCGCCCTCTCGCGCCTCTCGCGCCTCTCGCGTGGTGTATGGCGTGGGAGCACTCGCGCCGGTGCTCGCACGCCTCACGCATCACGCATGCTGTACGGGGTGCGTCGAGGTTGCCACGAGGCTCAGGGACGATCCAATCATCAGAAGGATGGGCAACAGAGGGGGAAGCGTGCAGACAGTGCCATGTATGCTGTGGGGACGCCACCACGCCGGGGCCGCGAGACGCCACGATCGAGCAGCCCCCCTCGTCCGTGTTGTTGTTTCGATTGCGGCATTGAAAACTTCGGTAACGGCCGGAAGGGAGACGACTGTGACTAAGAGGACATATGAGTCACCCGCGGTTGTGCATCGGCGCTGGGTGTCTGTGGGCCAGTCGATCAGTCGCCCGTCTGTCGTTGTGCAGCAAGCGGGCGGCACTGATCGTACTGTCGCGCGCAGACGACAAGACTACCACAGATCCGCCACAACATCAGGTCCAAGTCACGTGGATTATTGGGGCTCCGTGTTTGCCACCCAGCAGCGCCCCACTCGTCGTTTCAAACCCCCACTTTGTGTCAATGACCAACGACGAAACAACAACAATACCATCCATCCCACCAGCCATGAGCAGGGCACCTCCCAAGACGTCAGAATGGGATGTTCTCAAGAAGCACCACAAGTTCGTCCAACCTTTCTTCTCAGTTCTTGCTGCTAACCACATCGGCACACCAAACACACCCAGATTCAAACGTGCAGATGACGAAGCAGATGACGGCACATGGGAAGAACGGCTCGCCAAGGGGTACGAGAACAAGCTCTTTCGAGAGCTTGCCCTTGTGAGTCATTTGCGGTTGGATCGTATCAAGCTCCCCCCGCTAACGTACCTTGCGAGCAGATTGATCTCAAACACTACAAGTCGAAGCGTTTTGCCTTGAGATGGAGGACAGCGACCGAGGTCGTCGACGGCAAGGGGGACGAGACGTGCGGCTCGTTGCGCTGTCAACATCACACCCCGGCTCGACTTGGCGACTCGACTCGACATTCGCGATCACCGCCCCGCTCTACCACACCGTTGAGAACGTTTGAGCTGCCATTCGTCTACCAAGAAGACGGCGAGCGCAAGGAGACGATGGTCAAGGTCCGACTCTGCCGACGGTGTGAGGCAAAGCTCAAGTGGCGACCGGATGATCGAGACAGTGCATCACCAACACGCCGAGAGGCCAAAACGGAGAAGAGGTCTGCAGAGCATTCCAGCGCCAACGCCGGCAGGGGGGACTCGAAGCGGCGGCGAGGGTAAGGTTCGCCGAGAGGAGCGCACCGGGTTTGAGGTGTTTGATTTGGGATTGTCTCCCATTAATCGCAGGGCTCGGGACGCAGTCACAAGTGACCTATGCATGAGTTCGCCACCACGTGCATCTTGCACTGTAGTTTCTACCTACTTACTAGTTCTCGTTCAGGCAGATGAAGATGTTTCTGAAAGTCAGTGACCACGACTTAAAGGGGGGTAATGAATAAGCGAATGCCACAACGCGTCGCGCGCAAGGCGCGCGCCCAGACCGTCTTGCCGCATCGTCATACTGGTCGGTCGTCGTCCAGATCCAAATAACAATCCCAGTCACTCAACCTCGTCATCATCAACGACAACTTGCTCACTCTTCGCCCAGTCGCCATTGTCGGCTCTCTCTTTGACAAAAAACATGTCCAGTAAATACTCTGGGCTGCCCGATATCGTACGTTCATGGCTGCGCCCATCATATTCACATTGCAGGACTCGGCGCCAGACGTGTTCGAGACAACGGATGAAGTCGACGTTGCTCTCCAGGGCGTGAGTGACCACTTTCTGTTCAACCTCCTGACTCGAAGGATGGTGATGGAGCCGAAGATGCTCGCACTGCAGCTCCTTCTAGCGACCCGAAAGACATAGACGTCTCTCAACTCCCCTCTCGCAAGGCGGCCGGCCGAACTTACACATTTGAGAGTCCAGGTTTGTCTGCCCGAGCGCCTTTTCTGGCGTCCGTCGTGAGCTCGCCGCTGACTACAGCCCCAGATGCCGAGATTATTGTCGATCGCCCGCCCCGCAAGGAGTCGCATCTCGCTCGCCTCCG
The DNA here is from genome assembly GCF_020906515.1 of Vanrija pseudolonga. Taxonomy (NCBI): domain Eukaryota; kingdom Fungi; phylum Basidiomycota; class Tremellomycetes; order Trichosporonales; family Trichosporonaceae; genus Vanrija; species Vanrija pseudolonga. Next base: position 930,583 of record NC_085855.1, read on the forward strand.
ACGCCTACAGTCCGAAATCGCTGAGCTCGAGCGCGACCTTCAGGCGAGTGCAAGTGCTCCCGCCAAGCCATCTCCGACTGGTGCTCCGGCACGCTCTTCCGCTTTACCTCCAAAGGAGCCAGTCGACGTGGTCACCGAGCTCGCTAGTGTGAGGGAGAGGCTTAGTACCGTGGCCCAAGGGAACGACGAGCAGTTCCGAGGCTCGATGGTCAGCAGGTCAAAGGACTGGGAAGGACGAATACGCAAGCTGGATAGCAGTGTCCCACAGCCGAAACGAGAGGAAGAAGCAACACCAGAACCCTCTACAGCCAATGCCGACCCGCGCAGAGCTGGCGACATTGAGTCTCGGATCATGACGCTGGAGAAGATTGTCGGGAACGACCAAAACAACGAGAGGGTGGGTTGCAACGTTCGAGGCGATAACTGACACCTGGCAGCTTCCAGTGTCGATCACTGATAGCCTAACTAGGCTGGATCACCTCTTAACCATTCTTACTCAGCCTCGCCACCTTGATTCCATCTCTCGCCGTGTCAAACTGTTGCTTGTCGATCTGGATCGCGCCACGGCGTCATCGCGTAGGGTCGGATTGGCGGCTGGATCGGACAAGCCGGCAACAACACCGACTGGTTTGTCGCCAGCGGATCAAGAAGCCTTGCAACGCCTCTTCACGCTCCTCCCGCGACTCGACCCCTTGATCCCGTCTATCCCGCCGCTTCTTAATCGACTTCGAAGTCTGTCCAGTCTTCACACCGAGTCATTCGGCATCGCGGCAGATCTTCGAGACCTGCAAGCATCCGACAAGTCTGTTTCTGAGGAAGAGCGTTCACTTCAGTCCATCGTATCAGGTGTGCAGAAGGGACTGTCCGAGGCCTCGGGGGGCATCGCAAAGAACTGGGAGTCTCTTAATAGTCGTCTCCAAGCTCTGGAGGAACGGCTGCAGTCCCTTGTGTAGTTTGGCATTCTAGCATGTATATTTTCTACGGTGTGGCCTTTGTTGGCGCGTCACCCATCGTCCCGAATGGGTACACATCTCCCTCCGCGGCAGGTCCGTTGGCGAACGCCATCACCTGATACTGACTGCCCATGCCCATTTCGTCGATGAGGCGTTGGGCTCCTCGTCGGATGCGCCTTTGCTTATCCGGGTCGTCAGCTGCCGAAGAGAGTAGTGAGGTCAACCTTGGCTCGAGGCCCAAGGCTAACAAGAAGCTCGCTTGAGAGATAGGGCCGTAGCAAGTGGCTAGCAGTTGTCAGCTGACAGTAGCAGCGCAAACGTGGGGACGTACCGACACCTTCAAGTGACTCTCGAAGGTACGCAAAGTCAACGTTGGCAGTCAAGTCTGAAGAGCCCGGCTCATCAAAGACATCCACAATCTTGTGCTTTCGGAACGCCTGAGTTTTGTTAGGACCGAGCTACCGCGGCAAATGGCTCACTCGGAAACTGGATGAGAAAGCCTTGTCACCCCCATAGTCCACGACAAGGCCAGCACCGCCATTGTTCATCAGGTTGCCCACACTGTGGACAATTCGCGACGATTCGGGCGAAACTTCAATCTGGCTCCCGACGGGCAGATTCGAGAACCGTGTGGATGAGGCAGGCAGAAGGGAAGACATGAAACTTTGCTCTCGATCGATCCCCAAAGAAAAGCGAGGAGACGACGTCGAAGGAACACTGCGAGTCAGCAAGCAACACATCAGAACCAATGGAGCTTACTATGACGCATTCTTGCCAACCTTGACTTCTCGGAACCCTTCCTCAGTACGCTGTCAAAGTTAGCACTACCGAGGCTGGAAGACACTAACCTGAAGAATGTGGATAGGCATAGCGTCGAAGAACTCATGCGCCACAACGAAGGTGAAGTCATCAGCTGGTTGTCAGCGAGATGGTTGTGACACCATACCTACACTGCGGAATCACCTCGACCTGTTCATTCCAGACCAGCTCAGCCCCGAGGTCCTTTGCCCGAGCTGAGAGCTTCTGCCGCTGCACGTCTTGGAGGTTTGCACTGTTCTCGACGAGGTGGATAGTTTTGATTGAAGGCTTGCCGAAACGCAGAAAGGTCTAGCATTAGCTTCTCAACTTGCCAATGGTACCTACGCGGAGGATGTCGTCCATGAGAGTCCCTCGCCCAGGTCCCAGCTCGACAATCCTGCAACTTGCCGGGCTTCCTGCGGCAAGCCACCTTGTCATTAGCCAGACTGCAACGAGCTGAGTAGCCATCAGCCTCTGCGTCCAGAATCCCCGGTTTGGGTCGACCTCAACTGACTTCGCCAAAGATCTGGCTGATTTCTGGCGACGTGACAAAGTCACCCTTTTCTCCAAACACATCTCCCTGCGAGTAGTAGCCCAAGGTGGGGTGGGTCAGGCATAGTTGCATGTATCGCGCAACCGATACTGGACCTGTTGCCTGCAGAGGCTCAGCTATGCGGTACGTGTCCATTACGAACGGTAATTGTGTCCTCGATAATCTGGGCAAGCGACTGAGGCGAGACCTTTTGCGTGGTAGCCGTGCTGTACGAGCGCAGAGATCGGATGGCTGCAGGGTGTCCATATCGAGCAGAGATTGGCAAACGAGCTAACGCTCGAATGGCCTGCGTCCTCGATATGAACATTGTCATCGAGACCGATACCCGAATAGCCAGAGGAAGCGCGCGTGAGATGGAGAGGTTGCAAGTCGGCGACAAAGACAGACAAGCAAACCCCCCACAATCAATCTCGACAAGAAAGGTAGAATCCGAGTGGAGGTTGTTTTTTACGTAACCGGCACAAGCAGGTGGAGGGCATCCACCAAACGAACGAAGTTCGACTAGTTGGCACTCGTCTCTACACTTGCATCTATCTGATCATGTTCACAAATCTGGGCCTGTTCAGCAACTACAGCTGCCCAGAGCTGACCTGTAACCGTCCAGGATGTGTATTTGCGCATCCGGGACCCTCTTCCACTCGGGCCCCACCTCCAACGACTAGGCCAACAGCACCGCGGCCCCTCCCACCTACAAAGGAAGCCCAGGTGACAGCGCCAGCTAGCAAAGCAGTTTCAACAAGGAATTCATCTGTGCCGTCTCTTCCCATTAAGACTCAGTCACCAATTGCACGACCTCCAGCCGCATCTGCCAGGGTATGTGCCCTCGATGCACCGAAACCTGCCCGTCTGTCACACGCTGACGCCGACGCCCTCTTCACAGTCGTCCACCAGTGCAACGCCTCGGTCGCAGTCGGGACCACCAATGCTTCGCATAGGTAAATCTACTCCTCAACCCGTTTCAGACCGTCAGAAAGGATGTGAGTCAAGACTCCTCTGCCTCAGCAGCTCATTCTCTCTTCCAGTGCGAACGCTGTACGATCAGTTTGTCAAACTCGTACGTGCCAACCTGCTGTATGTGGTGCTAAAGCAAAGTATGGAGATCTTCTTTACGATCACCCGGACCTCGCCCGGGAATCTGCTATACTTCAGGAGCAGGAGATTTCCGCCTCAGCGGGACAGCTGAAGGCTTACAAGTCTGCCATCCACCATGCAGCAGTCTCAGTCTCGAGGAGGCCACCACCCGACTCCGTCTCCCACCCGTCGATTGGAACTGTAAAGCAATCGCGAGCCGCAACTGAAGCAGCAAAGGTGAAATCAGCCAGTCGGCTTACTCGAGATCGCATAGAGCGATACTATCACTCGCCAGAGAGTCTAGCTCTATGGGGCTACCCGGACTCAACCGACAACGAGCTTCAACATCCAAGCACCCACCAAGTGAACGCCGAGGGCGAGCTTCACCTTTGCGGCCGTTGTAAGACCGAGTTTATCGTATCGACAAGCCAAGAACTGGGCGATTGTCGCTACCATTACGGAAAGCTGGCCCCCGAACGAGCAGAGGGTCGACGAGTTTGGGTGTATTCCTGCTGCCGGAAGGAGCGGGGTTCTGAAGGATGCGAGGACGGGGTCCACGTGTTTTCTTACAAGGAGGACGACAAGAAGCTGGCTGAAGTCGAAGCCTTCAAGACGACTCGAGTCGTTCGCGAAGAACTTGCCAAAACCAGAGAGCTCCCTAAACCTGTTGACGTCGTCGGCATGGATTGCGAAATGATATGTGAGCTCCAAGCTGGCGACGATGCTAATCGGCGCCAAAGACACTACAAGTGGTTCTTCTCTGGCCCGTGTCACAATTGTGGATGAGGACGGAGCTGCTCTCTTGGACGAGCTTGTTCGCCCAAGGAGTGACATCCTGTAAGTTCCAATGACCATGTTTGATGGGTTGTTTCTAACTCATCAGGGACTTAAACTCGCGATTTTCAGGCATCACCGCGGAGGACATGCTGTCAGCTGTCATGGATCTGAACGAAGTTCGAGCGGCAGGCTGCGCATTCATCGGACCAGACACCGTCATCGTCGGTCACGGGTAGGATACAGCATTGGGGATCACAGAGCTGACTGCTCAGACTTGAAAATGACCTGCGAGCCTTGAGGCTCCTCCACTCGAAGATTATTGACACAGCCATCGTATGTGCTCCGAGTCGCAGGGTGGCCCCTGACCTTACATCAGCTATTCCCGCATGACAAAGGTCCACCTTATCGACGGGCACTGCGCGATCTGTAAGCCTGACGACAATCCCCCCAAAACTGACAACACCCCTCAGCGTGAAGGAGAAGTTGGGCTTCTTCATCCAAGATCGGACAAACGAGTCAGGTCACAGCTCCCTCGAAGACGCCAAAGCCGCCCTAGATGTCCTCAAGTGGAAAGTGCGCGACGATGGAGAGCCATAGCAACAACGTTACGGTGTGTGAATGCGTTATCTCCCAAGTGAGCATGCATGGTGGTTGTCGCCCTGCGGTAGATCACGCGAAAGGGGCTTCTAGAATTGCACATGGACCTGGTAAAAGTATTCAGAGCTCGCTGTGGCAGCGGTGCACGTCGTGCTGGGCCTTAGGAATCACAGATAGTGTTATCCTTGAATACAGCGAGGGCGAGGGCTTGATGCCTCATCAGCTGACATAAGAAATGTGGGGAGCAGTTGCTTGGCCTTTGAGGGTGGCGATATTGCGGTGGCAAGGAGCAACTGGCATAGAGCGACTAGACTCCAGTTGGCGTCTTCAGGTTCATGAGTCCCGCCTGGATACCCCAGACTGAATCTTTGGGCACGGCTTTCTGGTCTGCATAGTGTGAAATAAGCCACGCATCTAGGATACGTAGTCCCAAGTGTGAGCTGCCAATTGTTGGCAGGTTCGTTACATAACTGTGCTCAGTCCTCATTACTTCGCTCGTGCCCGGCCGCTTTAGTACGCCATCGCCACACCGCTCTCCGTCAGGGGTCAATCCAGGTCTGGACTTATAGGGGGGTCTTTGAAGTCTATTCCCTTGTCACTTGAACGTTGTTGTGCTTCTGACGGTCGCTTGGTATCGTCCCAGCTGAACTTTCTTGGACAATTGCTTGTTCATTGCTTGGACACGGCCCGCCGTCGACGTCGAGACTAGGTGGGCGAATCTGGCTACAACTTCGACATTCGGGTTGGTGGTACTTTGTGGGCTTATCTTCCACCGCTATTTGGCAGCAGGATAACTCATCAGGCCTTCTGGCAGTCAGTCGGCACGGGGACGGACTGTGTGTGGCGGGCTCTGCCATGTGAGATCCACTGTACATACTAAAGTACTCCTTATGCGTTTCGGACTGCCGCCACTGTTGAACCAGCGGTGACGACCCGAGGATGCGCTGTGTATCGAAAGGGAGATGGGTGCTGTTCTACAGCCAGCCCCTGTTTGTCAAGCATAGCGACAAAGAGCATGCAGAATGTAGGTCGGAGCCCAAGAAAGACACTATAGATTGTGGAGGCCGGCCACCACCCGGCACCCAATGAATGACGGAAGCAAATGGCCCAAGTCAATGTTGAACAATGATCAACGGTCGCGTCGACCACCAACAACTTTGGTCAACTTGCGTCGTCAACATCATCGCATTGAAACATCATCAAGCAAGGCAAGGCCGGCCGTGTGCTTAATCGGTTCAACATGTCGTCCAATGGTCATGGCCAGCGTAGGTACCAGCAAATGGCTAGCTGTATTTGGAGCTGCTTGTTCAAAGACTAACCGTCCCAGCACCATTCCCTCCCCCGCCGACATTGCCACCTTTCCGCCCGAACTTCGCTCCTGGGAATGCACCACCCCGCCCAGGTTACCACCCCCAAGGATATGGGCCGACCCCCTTCTCCCCAAACTTCTCGAATGGGGGATCCTCTCCGGCGGGGATGGGAAGACCACCACCTCCCGGCTACCCCCCCAGATCATCTCACCCAGGCTTGGGCCACGGCCCATCCGCTGGACTTCCGCAGCTCCAAGCCTACCCTCCTCCTGCGGCATCGTCAGCTCCACCCAGTGTGAATAAGGATGTGCAGACCATCAAGGTTTTCCTTGGGAGTATCGCTCCTGGAATCGGTGACTCGACGCTGAAAGATCTTTTGAACGTGAGTTGGTTCCCAGGCGAACCCTCATACTAACTCTGTGACTCAGGCATGTGGACCTCTCCATGAGCTCATTAGAGTGGTCGGAGCCAATGGCAAGCCTCAGGCTTTCGGTTTTGCCTCATTTGAGAGTCCCGAGGCAGTCCTGCGCTGCATCAGGTGTCTCAACGGCGTCGAGCTGCCTGATCAAACTGCATCTGGCCCACCAGAGCAACGACCACGCAAAGCCTTGACTGTCAAGGCAGACCAGAAGACTGCAGAGTTTCTTCAGGGTTTCGAGGAGACGTTGGGCCGCTCAGATGTACGTTCGCTTGCCCCTGCAACTGTGCTAATGGTGAAGAGCGACGAGAATGCCGATGCTCAGGCCCGACGCTCCATCGCCCATATTGTTGCGATGTTGACAGATCCGAATGCGATGCCTGGTGGACGTGTGTCCAAGAGTAAAAGTGGCCGGTATTCACCGATTCAGGTCATCGTGCCAGCCCATCTGCAGGACCTCAAAGAAGGTGATCTGCCCGAGGCCCAACGAGTCGCAGTCTTGGATCAGATCGCAATCTTTCGGGAGAATGCGGCGAGGCGAGAGCGCGAGAAGAAGCTTCTCGATGATGAGAAAGAGAGGCAGAAGGCCGTGCAACCTCCAGGCTCAAGAAACAGCAACTCGTCGTATGGGTACGGCCAGCGCGCCTTTGTTCCACCAGCAGCCGAATCGAGCAGAGGAGACACCGTCGTGAGGTCTACCACTCAAGACCGCCGGGAGGATCCACAGCGATACAACGAGCCTGTCAACTTTGTGCGACCCGAAACTGCAGCCGGCAAAGGCGAAAGTGAACGAACGGACGAGGAGGAGGAGGCTATTCGGAAGCAAAAGCAGGACCGCGAGCAAGCGTTGGCACTTAGAGATGTTAGTTCAGGCCCCAACATGTCCTGAATTACGGCTGACGCAGCAGCGCGAGCATCGCGTAGAGAACCGTGAAAGGCAGCGCATTGAAGCGGCGCTTCGAGAGGAGTCCATCCGGCAACAGCGCACCGATGCCGACGTTCGTGGAAAGCGCAGCGCGATGGAGTACCTCACGGACTGGGACGATGATGACGTTGAAGAGCGAGCAAGGGACCTGTTTATTAGTGACAGGTTAGTACACACGGAAACCAGCAGCTAATTTGCCCAGGGCGCAGTGGCGATCTCAGCGGCAACAAAACCGCCAACGGGAAGACCAGGAAGACGTCGACGACCGTCGTCTGGAAAGCGAGGAGCTCAAATCCCTCGAGGCAGAGTCCGAGGATTTCCTGCAGAAGCAAATGGCCGAGCTGGCGTCTCTCGAAGAACGGCAACGTCAAGCCGGCCTCCTCGCCGACGACGCTGCCCCAGTCAAGCTTGCGATCGCTGCTCAGGCTGTGGCTGAGCCCAAGGAGACCAAACCAACTACCGCGCAACTCAACCCTCGACCCACTATTGCCCTTGGTGACGAAGATGACGATGCCAGCGCTCAGAGGAAGAGGCGAGCCCTGGTGAAGCTGGATTACGAGAAGGGCCTTGACGAGGCCGAGGAGGTGGCGAAGACTCGAGCTCGTCTGCTGGACATCAGCAAGAACCTTCCCAGGAGCGTGGGGTCAATCTTTGACAGTGTGATCGAGTGGTCAGCTGTCCAGGCTGTGAGTCACAGACATCTAGTGAACGTAGAAGCTAACACTGTTGCAGTCTCCTGTAAGGGCAAAGATCCAGAGCGTGATTGAGCGCAAGATCGCCGATGTGCTCGGCGGAGCAGACCAAGATCTCGCCGACTTTGTGATTGACCACATCACGCAACGCAAGGGTCCCGGGGAGCTTGTTGATGATCTCTCGGCTGTACGTTGTCATCGACGAGGTGGACTAGCTAACAAGGCAGGTTCTTGCTGATGAGGCTGAGGGCTTCGTCGCGCAGATCTGGAGGCAGCTGTCGTTTGAGAGTAGGGCGCATGAAGATGGGCTTAGCACTGGAGACATGCTAGTGTAGCAAGATGTATCCAGCGTCTATCTCTCGGCGTCCTCGCATTACTGAAGGGCTGATGGAGGTCGGAGAATGGGGCTCCACGATGCAACTTTAATGAATCAAATCACGTGATCTTCAAAGTGACCGCGACGGGTCCTTGCACTTATCAGCCGATCCGGACACGACAACGACAACATTGGTTCTGCATCTCTCTCACTCTCACTCAATCACCTTGGAGCGCTGCTACCTTGAATCTTGGCGCCCGGCATGAGTGCAGGTGTCTCTCAAGTCAACCCGTCCAAACAGGAAGTGTCCCTCAAACCTGTCTTCATCCCGACATCCCAAGAAGTCATCGTGAGCACCACGTCCATCCCCATCCTCCAAGGCTGACACACCAACAGGGACGGTTCAAACCCTCCCGCGTGTTCAAGGATGCCGTCGACAACTCTCAAAGTCAGGTGGCCGAAGCTTCAGGATCACAGCCTCCTTCTCGTTCATCTGCACCGCCGCTGCATGTGACTAGTGTTGCTTTCGATGACATGGGCGATCGCTGCGTCACTGCCGGGGAGGACGATGTGTTCACGCTCTACGATGCGCGCAAGGGCAAGTAAGTGCTTTACTAGTTCTAGCCTGCCATCAAGCGGATACTGACCAGCTCTTAAAGGAAGCTTCGCACCTTATACTCCAAGAAGTACGGCATCGCCCATGCTCGATTTACACACCGGCCACAAAACATCATCCATGCTTCTACAAAGGGCGATCATGCTCTTCGATATCATTCGATGCACGACAACAAGTACCTCTCGTACTTCCAGGGTCATACCGACACGTTGGTATCTGATTCACACCACAGATTCGGTCTCCATTGTCTCAGGCTGATGGTGTCCCAGGGTTCGGTCCTTGCAGATGAGCCCCGTGGATGACACCTTCATATCTGCTGGTGACGACAAAACTGTGCGGCTGTGGGACCTTCGTGCTCCGACCTGCCGGGTAAGGTGATGAGAAGATATATGTCTAACGGGTGCAGGGTCTCATAAACGATGTCGGCGGCTCGACTATCGCCGCTTTTGACGCGGGCGGCGTGGTGTTCGCTGTCGCGTGCTCCGACAACCAGGCAATCATGTTGTTCGATTCTTCATCTCTGGACGACGTAAGGTGGTGGCCGACTCTGATGCTGATGATACAGGCACCTTTTGCTCACACAATATTGACCGATCCAGAACTTGGCCGAGTTTCACCAGCAGCCTTCACCTCGCTAGCATTTTCCAACAATGGCGATTATCTTCTGGTTGGCACATCGTCGCAGGTCCACTACATTCTTGACGCATTTGATCTGGCGATAGTCCGGCGGCTGGAAGGCCACGTTGGCCTAGGTCGTAACAGTGGTGAAGAGGTTTGTTGGAGTGCAGACTCGCGATGGGTGTTCTCAGGCTCCGGGGACGGCAATGTCATGGCTTGGGACCTGTCCCCTCCAGATGGCGCTGTCAAGCTCGAAGTCCCAGATCAAACCAGCCCGCCTCCGACGATCCAGCCCTCCGTCATCCTGCGCGCTGGAGATGGCCAACATGCCGCGAGTCGGGCGGTCCAGTTCAATCCACGCTACAACCTACTGGCTGTCGGAGGGGAGGAGTTTGTGAGTCCGCCGATGAAATCTATCACATGGGTCACAGCGCTGATGCCACAATGCGCAGTCCATGTGGCTACCAGCGACCAAGTCCGCCGCAGACATGGACGAGGGCTGGTGATATCGGAGGGACGGTCATGCCAGGGGGAGGTGTGGTGGTCGTGAATCGGAGATGCGTGGCGGAGTCAACCTTACCTACTTAGCTTCGTTGTATTTTGCCTCACGTAGTATACATTATCACATGGCAAACATCGCATATCTGCAGCGGTCGTCACCTACTGTTTGACTACGTCTGCTAAGAAAGACTCTAGGTTCTCATTCTCAACACACTGTGCGGAAATGGGCTTCTGCAGTTGCGAGCTCAAATGCGGTTTGAAGTCCGAGATGCAAATACTTAATCTGGGGTGAAAACACATGGCTGGCGACGCCTAACAATCAGAAGACCTAGTTAGGCGTCGCTGGGTCGCGCTCACCTCATGTGCTTTGCATACGATAGCACGACTGTTGTCACCACAAGGCCTGAATGGCCACTGATGCGCTGGCCATTCAGGCCTTGTGAAGGTTGTATGAGCTTCACTTACTCATCCGATTTGCTTCAGAAAGACCGCTTGCATCCCTTGTTGACCCACTGTGAGCTGTGTCTTGTGGGTCCGAGTTGAGACAATCCCAACGCTGATCTCAACTACTTCAGTATGTCATTTCGTACCGTTGATGCCAGCCAACATGCGCAGGAAGTAAGCATGCATGTAGCAACTCAATCAAGGTCCGTTTGGGTCGCAGACCCACAACACCCACAGCCAACACAGTCGATTTCTTGAGCACTGTCAAGACGTTATGCGGAATGTAAGGTATGCTTAATTGCCGGCACTAAATCAAGAAGAGCCTTAATATTGTTGTTCCTTAACAGAGGAAGGTGATGGCTTCAGGACACAAAAAAAAAAGCCAAACGCCCTGGCTGCACTTGGCAAGTGCACAAAATGATGGGCAGTGCCATGCTGGCACGGCACGGAATGTTGCTTGGGTGACTGCAGTTATTCGATAATCACAGACACTTAGGAAACGAAAAGCGCGCATGAGGTATATGTTGGGAGTGGGATGAAAGTCTCCCCGTGAAACTGGGTGGGGTAAAAGAGGTTGAACTGCTTCAGTTTGCATGTTTCTGGGTCCGTATCGAGGGAGGTGCTATCTGAATCAAGTGGCATCTGAGGCAGTACAGTGCAGGATTCGGCTTGGATTTAACAGATTCCCACCCTTTTGACGGTAGGCTCTGCAAGACCAAGGCAAATATTGAAGCTGGATTTGTTAAAACGACCATAGAACGTCTCATTGCCAATGAAAGGCTTCCCTCCACAATACTTCATGTTGAAGTAAACATTACGGTCATGTCGGAATAAGGCACCGTGCGATACAGCCTACATGTAAGTCGTAACATTTGCGTTGAGCTAGAATCGAGTAAGAAACGATTCAGAATCTGATTCAGAGTCGACTCTAATCTACTGGAGACGAAATCCAGTCGAAAATGAGGCGAAATGAGAGAAATTCCCCAAGAACTAGACCGAGAGCACATTCTGCGGCAGGTCAAGAAGTTGTACCAGTCCATACTTTTATCACGATACACAGTTCCAACTCCATCGTTGCTGTGGTGGATTCGTTGATGGATCTGGAAAATCTTACGGATTTGAGACCCTGTGCAAACCATTCCTCAGTAATGTCCGCCATTCTCATCTCGAATTAGGTTCAGATGAGCTGGGGATGACGACTGACCGCTGAGTTTGAGAGAAAGCCTCGCATCTCTGCTTCGGCTTATTTCTGCTTCCGGTCGATTCGAAAGTGTCAGCGATGATAAGAGATTAGAAAAATTTGAAACTGGTTTCGGTAACATCATTCACTTGGACTGTGGTGGGGTAAGTACTCTTTTGAAGCATTGTGGTGTTTCCATTAGGCAATCCTAGTGGTTTTTGACGTCTAATAAGTGTCACCAGGTTTTGAGGCATGAACATCGTCCTTGGTAGGATGATATAGGCTTCGTGTGCCTCAGTTTGTTGGTGCCAAAACGCAGCTCACCTGTACAACTGGCTCATTGGTGTTGGCTTTCGAAAATGGATTTTTCAGTGAACTTTCTCACCTGTTATGAGGTGTTCTGCCTCCAAAACAAAGTCGGACATTAAGAACAGTGAGTCACACCCCAAACTTATCAGCATGACCTGGCCTAAACGCATTGACACTGATTGGAATCCAAATTCTCTCAGGTTATTCAAATTCATCATATGCATACATTGTCAAGTACCACAATGTAAAAGGGTAACCGGTAATTGTCAGGAGGCGGCTTCATTATATTCCAACAGAGAAGTCTGCAACCCACAAATGGAAACGAAGACCCCTGCCTCTATTTCCACCGATCAGGACGAAATCCCTTTATTATAGATGGACGACTCGCGTCTTGCTTATTGCCTACCATAATCGCAAAACTTTGCACAACTTGACAACTGAACTCAACGCTCAATTCGAATGCACGCATTCCTGTAGCCAATTACTACGTAGGTTTCATTCCAACCCCACAGGATCGTGTACTCTAATGGTCTCTCAAAACACTACATCACCAACCTACTGGCCAATTTGGGAAGACTGCAATCCGGCTTCTACACCCCTGCCACAAGCAAGGTTTCAAACGCATGGTTGCCACAGATCCAGAATTCGAACTTCCAAGGACTTCCACTAGCCAAATCTTCCTGGCTCACTGCTTTGCTTCGCAACAATTCCCGGAGGAGTTATCTCTCAGACAACAGGGACGCTTGCAACGTTAGTCTCAACGTGGCACAACATTGGAGAACTGCAAAACACCTTCTGCGCTATCTCAAAGGTGTACAATCGAACCGGGAATGTTTGGCAAAGCGAAGCCGGAAGAAATCAACGAATTGGGAGTCAACTCCACTATAGTTGAGATATTTTGCACAGACAGATTGAGGAACCTAAATCGACTGCTGACTACATCTTTTGGTGGCGCTGTCCTCTGGAGATGACAACCAACGCAAGCACCTTCTGCATCAGAGGCTGAAAATATGGCTTCCTCCGATGCTGCGAAACATCCTTTGTGATTCAAACAACTCCTAATCGATCTCGGCTTATTAGATCATAATAACCCGATTCTAGTCTACAACCACAATCCGGAACCCAGCCGAAGGCACTCGAGACTTTCCACTTTCCACAAACTCACCCGAACTCTTATCCTCAGACTAGCTAGTTTAAAGTCGCATCTGTAGACACTGTGCATGGCGCTCTCGGACGTATTTTGACTCCTATCTCGTTACGGGAGTACACAATGTTACCTCCTACAATGCCATTGCACACAATCCCGCGCGGTTCTTCCTAGACTTAGGCAATTTGGATTGGAAACAAAATTAATTAGGATTGCATAACGAATGCAACAATCCTCTCCTCGAGTCCACTGCAACATGGAATTACCATTTGATAATTAGATCAAGACAGCCCACTGGCCACTCTATAGTTACACCATCAGGGCCAGAAACCATGGGTTTTAGGAGATCGATGATTGCAACATCCTTTCACGCACGACTGGCAGGTGCGTACACGAATTATTTTCCTTCCACACCGAGGCGGGTAGCGCCAACTGAAGGAGGCCAGGTTTCCTTCCTTCTTCAACACCACATTCACATAGGTGGAATATAATACAGTAACATTTGACATCTACTGATGAATCACCTAGGTACGTCAATCTCTTCGAAACATGCATGGCTGTCAATCTCTTTGAAACACGCATGCTTTTCCCGAGTCTCTCTCTATACATTAGTTAACACCCCGAACAGAAATCAGGTTACTTGCAGTCCTCTGAAGAAAGTGTAGAGGCTGGATAAATGTATGCTCAACGTGTGTTGCCACTGTCAATGGTGCCTCTCAGCATCTGCTTACGAACCTAGGCTGCACTCACTTCTACCGTGACTCATGATCCAATTCGCGTTCTTACCTTCAGCTGATGATATCAATAGGCGATGTTTCACCATGTAGCAGAAAGTCTTACGAGGATGCCGCCACTGATCAAGTTGGTTGGCAACCACAGAAGTCGAATGAATTAAATCAACATTTTGACATCAAAAGGAAGTCACAGTCACTGTGTGGGTCAGCTTTTCCACGGACACGAGCAACAGCGAAACCCTTCAAGAGGACAGAACATCGCCCACTACACTACAGGCATCCCTCTAGACACTCATATACCTGCTGGGTGATTACTGTGAAGAAAACTGACTTCGGTAATGACTGGGAGGGACTACTACGTACTTCAAAGATGGGCGTCACCAGCTATTACGACACAGAGAGGAGCTGAGCGCAGCTACTAGACTGAGTAGGCCATGCCTACTTCAATCAACTGTCTTGGCCGCAATGCACGATTGTAAGAGGAGTACAGTATCTCCCCACCTTTAGCAGAAGTCAATTCAGTGCGGTGCACCTTGTCCGCCCCATCGTCTTCTCCCCAATAGTAACCTCACCTGAAGGTTTCCTCGGGCTATCTGGATACCAGTCGCAGAGCCGTGCGCCATCCGGTGGCCGCGACTGGATCTCGTCGTCATCGACAATCAGCCTGCACCATTGAATGACCGCACAGTCTCGCTGCCCCAGTCAATCACGCCTTGGTTCCTGGGGCAAGGGCTCCCGGAAGTGAAGCCCTTCACCGCTAGGCTTGCTCCCTGGGGATCACTCCTTCACTTACTCTACATTGGCGGAAAAAATGCGTAAACCCGTTTCAGAGGAAGCCTTTATCAAGGTTTGCACTGAACGTGGCAGAGCCGGTCCGCCGGCGAGCGAACGGATGTACTTCTTATGCCGACCTGTTTATTTAGTATGAAGGTATGTTTGAGAGGGCTACGCAGCACGCCTGGACAAACCAGCAACTCGTGTAGCGATATCACAAATCACAAGGCTTGCCTTAACATTCATTAAATTCAATTGTACATTGTTTCTCGTACAGCAAAACTACTTGCTGTCCTTTGTGCGCTCATCGGGAATAAGGCCCTCGTCGAGCATCAGACCACCAATGACTGACGACTCCTCAAGGTGGCGGAAGATCCACCTGTTGACAAAGTCGGGACCAGGGATACGCAACTTCTTCCCGTCGCGCAGTGCAGTGGCCGCAGCAAGGACGGTGCGAACGTCATATGTCGAGTTGAAGACCTCGGGGACCCCTCGCTCGATATTGAGGTGCTGATAAACAGCCTCCATTGCCGTTCGGACCGAGTACTCTGTCGTGAAGATGCAGTCGCGGGACTTGGTCTCGGCAAATTGGCCGAGGAACGCAAAGTTGACGGCGCCGGCGGGAATCACGTCGGGTCGGTCGCCCTTCTGGCGCGGCATGAAGAAGGATGTGACGTAAGGCATCATGCTCGGGACAGTTTTGGCGCCTGTGGCAGCAAGCTCTGGGATGTCCTCTTCAGGGACACCCATGTGATAAAGCCACTCCTGAGTGATCTCCTCGCCCGTGCATTCCTGCATGGGCTTCTTGACGTAGTCGCCAGGGGTGTCCACGAATAGGGCGTAGACCCAAGCCACAATCTCGTTCGGAGATTGGTTCTTGAAGTGAGGTTGGCGGTTGACAGTCCAGCTCAGCAGCCACTTCGAGTCCTTGGCCGTGACGATGCCACCAGTAACGACCTTGCCGGAGAACGGGTCGCGCTTGCAGATCTTCTGGATGTACGCAGGGATGCGCTTGTCGAGAGTCGTGACGGTGGCAGCTTCCCACTTGGTCTCGGGGATGTGGGCACCAAAGACATTGGGGTTGCCGAATGCGCCTGATGTGTCCTTGGCGGCGATATGGCGCCAGAGATCCCAGGCGGGCGCCGGACCCTCCTTGAGTTTTGCCGCAGTGTGGTGGTCACCATTGTCCGAGTTTTCGGTCAAGGAGCCGATGGTGACGAAGACGAGGTCGTTGGCACCGAGATCAACACCGCCCACCTCGTCCGGGCCGTCCTCTTTGCGCACCGTCCAGTGGATACGGGTCGCCTGCTTGCGCTGCTCGGTGATGTCGAAGTCGACGTCCGTCACAGTTGTACTGAACTGGAACTTGACACCACGGTCCTCAAGGTATTTGCGAAGGGGAAGGGCGAATGATTCGTACTGGTTGTATTTGGTGAACTTGAGTGCAGACATGTCAGGGAGGCCGCTGATGTGGTGAATGAAGCGGTGGAGGTAGAGCTTCATCTCGAGGGCCGAGTGCCACTCCTCGAAAGCGAACATGGTCCGCCAGTAGATCCAAAAGTTGGACTTGAAGAACTCTGAGGTAAACACCTCGTTGATACGTTTGTTCTCCATCTCTTCGCGAGGAGCAAGGAAGACGTGCTGAACCTCCTTCTGGGCCTTGTCGCTCAAGGTAAAGAGGTTCTCGGTTTTGGCGTCTTCACCACGGTTGTGCGTGACACGGCAAAGCGAGTAGTTCGGGTCGTCCTTGTTGAGCCAGTAAAACTCGTCCAGGACGCTGGCGTCGGGGATTTCGAGGGAGGGGATTGAGCGGAAGAGGTCCCACAGGCATTCGTAGTGGTCCTCGAGTTCGCGACCGCCGCGAACGACGAATCCAGACTTGGGCTCCTTAATGCCATCAAGGGCACCGCCGACAAGGCTACCCTCTTCAAGGATGGTGATCTTGCTACCATCCATCTGGCCGTCGCGGACGAGGAAAGCGGCGCCGGCAAGGGAGGCAATGCCAGCGCCAACGAACCAAGCCGTCTTGTCATCGACGCCCGCAGGCTTGCGGGGACGAGCAAAGGCCTCGTAGTTGCCGCTAGTGTAGCCGCTGGTGTAGACAGTCATGCTGGACTGGTAGAGTTGTGAATGAGGGGCTTGAGAGAGAGAGATGTTTTGAGGTGGTTAGAATCGCAAGATCAGTCCAGAACAACCCATGCTTTATGAAGAAGACTCTGGGAGGTCTCCTGTGCAGGTCACCGGCTCACCGGCTCTGCAAAGAGAGTGACACGATTCCAGAGTGATGGGAGGGAGGGCATTGCAGGGTGCGAAGCAGTGAGGAGGCGCACCGTGGCGGTAGGGACTGACATGGTCGTCGGTCCGCACTGTCCATGACCAAACACCGACCGCAAACCGGCCCGAACGGATGTAGAGCCTTAGGGTGATGATACGCGGTGATCACTGCCAGCTGTCGGCAAGAGACAAGCGAGATCAGACATGAGGGGGCCGGCAGTGTCGAGGGGGGGGGATGTCATTCGGGGGCCGGAAAAGCGGCTCCGAGGGACCTCGAACGGAGGACTGTGCAGTCGCTTGGCACTTGGTGGTATCTGTATCTACAACCATGACCGCTGGACTCCCTGGCAGGGATGGTGCATGTGCAGACGAGATGCACAGCAAAGGGAAGTTGATGGACCGGAGGTCGGAATCGGGCGGATGAGGAAGGGACGCGTCGTCATAGCAGTCTGTCGGCAAGCCGGACAAATGACGCAGGCAGCGCGCGGGGCGGCGGCTGCGGCGTGGCACAACCGGCAATGTGTATTACCATGTTGTATTGTATTTGTTGCAGGGCCAAGCAACAAGAGAGGTCGCTCTAATAATGAATAAGCTTTTGGGCAGCAGCGCAGCAGCCGTGGCCGCACTTGCGCTGTTCCTGTTCCTGATGGGTGATGATATGCGCCAATGCAGCCACCGCCACCGCAGCCACCACCGCCGCCGCCGCCGCCACCGCCATTGTCCATGTCATTCTCCGAGCCGAGGCATCAACCGGCCACCGTCCAAGCGACGACCCCTTGCAGTCAGCCCCTCCGCCAAAGCCACCACTTCTGTGCGTCAGTTTGTCCCTCGACTCGGCGAAACCTGCGCTCGACTCCCCCTTCACCCTTCTACCTCGTCCCAAAGAAACCCGTATTGCCGTGTTGGAGTCAGTCTGACCCATGTGGGCCCTTCACAAGCTCAAAGCTGGGCAAGATTTGCAGCCCTACGACTCCGCTTCCTCCTCCCAGTTTACAGCTACCGAGATCGAGCAGTTTCCAGTGCTATCAACGCGCAACTTTTGGTGCATACAGAGGCATCAAGCCACAGGTGGGCGGGCGCGCGCTCTCACGTCACGTCTAGCTTAACCAGGCCCGTCTCCAGCCCACCACTATGATCTACGTATGCACCTCAATGGAGGGCTCCTGAGTTGGGCTATCCCGAAAGGGCTGCTGGGTATGTCAAAAGACGCGGAGCCCGCCAGACTCGCAATCCAAACTGAGATTCATCCGGTCCGGTATGCCGTTCACGAGGGTAGGAAGCCGATGCCAAGAATTCTCGCAAGTACTAAGATCCGATTCCTCCTACAGGTGACGAAGCTTGTGAGTCGACAGTGCGAGCACCAGAGTTCCAACTGACAATGGTGCAGCGTCTCGAACTGGCAAGGGTCGCGGTACTCGTGAGATTCCAATCACCATCTCTGACTAATGGCCAGTGCTCTGGGATGTAGGACAATACTTTGTCGACGACATTCACACGTACGACGCAGACAGTCCCGAGAGTCCTTGGCAAGATGGAGCGGATTCGCAAGAGTGAGTGAGCCCCCCCCCTCCCCTCTGCAACCAACTGATCTGGCTCAGACTCGGGTTGTTCGAGGAGCGAAAGCTCGAGAGCGCCATGAAACGGATAGGAGACGGCGACGCGAGAAGCTTTCATTTTTTCCTTCGAGGCGGTAGGAAGGCGAGTGAATGCGGCCGCTTGCTGCTGACGGTCCCAGCTGACAGATCATGGTGCGAAAGTCATGGCCCCACCCTGCTCTGACCACACTCAGCTTTTATTCTCGTTCGGACGTCGGACGGTGGATCTCGTCCTAAGCCGAACAAGCCGAGCTGGCTGGTTCGTCTTCCCAAAGAAGTGCAGGGATATCCTTGGGATTCTGAAGGGGAAGACGGTGATGGGTACGGGCGAAGCGTCAAAAGTGGGTTGGGTTGCCATGCTGTTGCCTCGACGTTGACGAGCACTGATGGTTACAAGCTGGCAGGACCATGGCGCAGGTGTGCAGTGGTGGTGGAGGGCGGTCTTCGCGCCAGTTAGTTGTAGTTTATTAGGACTTGGCAGAGGTGGGTTGGGTTTGGGTGGTGAGGTCGGCAAATTCATTGCCGAACACCGATCAAATACCGTTTGAATGCGCGGACGGGGCATCCGGAGACGGGCGGTGGGGGGCGGCGGTCAAGCGGTGGTCGGTCGGCGGGCGGAACTTGCTCGGAGCGGAGTCTCCAGTTCACGCCAACCTCGCCTTGCATATCACAGCCAACTGTCCCCACAGCCTGTCTTTATAATACTCCTCCTCCCTCTCCCTCACGTCAACTCCCCTCCACGTCGCCCAGACTGCACCATCGCCAGTCTTTAGCTTGAAGCACAGCCATGAACCGCTCAATGTCGACCCTCGCCCGCTCATCCCTGTATGGAAGCGCCCGCCTCTCGCAACGACGCGTCCTTCGTCCGACATTACCCTCGGTCATCTTGGCTGCAGCAGGCCAAGGTCGATTCTTGAACACTGCATCGGCAGCTCCTGTAGGTGACAACTTTGTTCGGTGCGTTTGTGATGACGAAGGGTCGGGCGCCTGTGTCTGACTGACATCATTAGCATCGTCGAGGTGTCAGCTCGGGATGGTCTTCAAAACCTCAAGCCGCCTGCTGTCCCAACGGCTGTGAAGAAGGAGTTGGTGGAGCGCCTCCTGGACACTGGATTGAAGGTCATCGAAGTGGGCAGCTTTGTGCGACCGGATCGTGTGCCTCAGGTAGGTCATTGGGCTCATTTGGCGTCGCTGACTCTGGGACAGATGGCGGACACGCCCACCCTTCTCCCCGGCCTTCCTTCGCTTCGTAGTGAGGACCCAGAAGTCCACTACCCAGTACTGGTCCCAAACATGAGGGGTCTCCAATCTCTCCTTGAGCTCGAGGCCGCCTCCAAGGCCAGCGATCCCAATGTCGGACCACTGACCAACGAGATTGCGGTCTTTGTGTCCGCCACCGAGGTTTGTAGGCAAAGTGATTACCAAGCTGACGCTGCAGCCATTCTCTAAGGCGAACAACAACGCCTCTGTGGACAAGGTCCTTAGTGGTCTCCCTGCTGTCATCGACAAGGCGTTGGAGCGCGGCTATCGCGTTCGAGGCTACGTCTCTTGCGTCATGACCGATCCGTACGCTGGTCCGACAGCCCCGGAAGACGTCGTCAAGGTTACTCGCAGGCTTTTGGACATGGGCTGCTACGAGGTTTCACTTGGTGACACGACGGGCGAAGGCAACCCCGAGGCCTGGAAGACATTGTGGGAGGCCCTCCTGAAGGAGGATATCCCGACATCCCGCCTGGCTGTAAGTTTACTTGCCCGCTGTTATGCAATAGCTGACACTTTACAGGCTCATGTGAGACCCGTCAGGCCCGGCTGAAAGCTAACCTTTACAGTGCCATGACACGTTCTCAATGGCTCTCCCCAGCATCCTGGCTCTGCTGCCTTTGGGACTGCGCATCGTTGACTCGTCGCTTGCCGGCCTAGGAGGCTGCCCCTACTCGCCTGGTGCGACCGGCAATGTGGCAACAGAAGACGTTGTTTACGCCCTCCACAAACTGGGGTACAACACCGGCGTGGACTTGGAGAAGCTGGTCAAGTCTGGCAACTGGCTCACCAAGACCATTGGCATCTCTAATGAGAGCAAAGTCGGACGTGCAATCGGAGCTAGGCTGGCGTTGAAGGAGAAGGCCAAGTAGAGTTCTCGATGTACTTTCATTCCAAATCCGCACAGGTGTACAATGACAACGATATTCATTAAACATGCGACGAAATAGGTGCGGTGCTATAGAGTGGCGATTCCGCGGAGACGCACGTACATGATCTCCCAACCGTCCTTGGCAGCAGCAGCATCGGTTCCCTTCGCGGCATCACCAGGAGAGGCGTCATTCCAGTAGGCATCGGGGCGACATATGTCGGCTACCTCCTGAATCAGAGCGTCTGCCTCATTGGAAGGAATACCGGTGAAGAAAGTGTTGCGAGCGAAAGTGTTGAGCCAACCGACTAGGTCTGTGGTGAGGGGGGTGGGACGTGGGTAGAGTGCAACATTGCCCGGCGTCAGGCCGTGCTGCTGGAGAAGCTGAGACCGTGAGCCTTTATTCCCCATTCAATGAACTTACGCTGGTGTACTGCTGAGCCGTCGGGAAGTACCAGGGGTCACGGGTAACAGGGTCAATGCCACGACGGCGGAGAACTTCATGAAGAGCCGCACGAATTCCAACTCTGATTAAGTTAGTGCCTGCTCTAAGGATGATGATGAATTCGTGTACTGACGTGTTTCCAAAGCCCCCGAACTCAAAGGCGACTCTTCCGCCGGGCTTAAGGAGCCACTTGATAGTGTCAACCACGCCGCCGGGGTTCCCCTTGCACCAGTGGAACGTTGCAGAGGAGAAGACAGCGTCAAATTTGCCCTTGAGAGATGGGTCCAGAGTGGTATAGTCCTGAATGTCGGCCTGGCGGAATTGAATGCCAACCTTCTCTCCAGCAACGCTGGCCTTGTCGAGCTAAAGAATGATGGTCAGCGATGATAAAGCTTGTGTCAAGAGGTACCTACCATACTCTGACTAGAGTCAATGCCCCAGACAGCTCCCTGAGGGCCGACAGCGTCCTTGATCTTGAGAGTGAGCTCTCCAGTGCCACATCCAAGGTCAGCGATCGCCTCTCCCGGTTGAGGGCTCAGGAGGTCGAGCACTGCCGATGTGTACTTGGCAGCGTACACAAAGTCGGCATGCTTGTTGTAATTGGAGGGGTTGTGGTTGGACAGAGAGGCACTGTAGTCGTTGGGGGCCATTGTGAAGAGGAGTGAGGAGGAAGAATGCATGCACACACGAGAGAGAGAGTTGGACGTATTTGAGTTGCTCCAACTGGGACAAGAGTGGTGCAAGAATGTGGAGGTTTCGGGCGCGTCGGGCCCGATTTGAGGTCATTGCGTCGGCCGAGGCGGGTGAAATACTTTCCCACGGTCGGCCTGGCCCAACTGCAATCTCCGCTGTCGGATTGTGCTATGATTGCATTGTGGGGGGGGGGTGGGGTGGAGGTTGGTTGCTGCCGCGCTGCGTTGCGTTGCCAGCCAGCGCTAAGCATTCGGCTACTTTGTCCACCCATGCTCCCGACCGAACTCCCGACAGAGCTCGGTCATTGACGTATCGTGGTACCTCCATTCCCACATCCTTCGATACACTTGACAGCACATATCAAACAACAATGAGCTCTCTCGCCTCGTAAGGCTATTTCCCACTACACAGGCCACGTCCAAGTTGCTAACGGCCTCTCTTCCAATCGACAGCTGCATTTTCTGCAAGATCATCAAGGGTACTACTTGTTGACGTGGTGGTTCATGAACAGTCTCTGACGCTATGTGCTCTTCTGCTATGACAACGTATAGGAGAAATCCCTTCGTACGTCGTCGTGATGACATGAGCCATCATTGACCGTGACAGGATGAAGCTGATTGAGACCGACACGATCCTTGCGTTCATGGACATTGGCCCCATTGCTCGTGGCCACTGCCTTGTCATTCCCAAGTGTATGCGCTGCCCACGAAACGCTTGTCCCTCTGATATAGCACACAGACCATGCCGCCAAGCTCACCGACCTACCCGATGACCAGATGGGTGACATTCTGCCCGCCCTCAAGAAGCTGGCCAAGGCAACGGTTTGTTTGCAACAACAATTCCCCCACCACGCTAACGTTCCCAAGGGTGCGGAGAACTACAACATTCTTCAGGTTGGTGCATCTCAAAGTAGCTGTGGCTGACACTGTAGAACAATGGTCGCCCTGCTCACCAGGTGATTATTGGCACATGAGAGGTGAACATCGAACGACAGCTCACAACCACGCAGGAGGTCGACCATGTGCACTTCCATGTCATCCCCAAGCCTGCTGACCGCGGCGACCAGGAGGGCCTTGTCGTTGGCTGGCCCAGTGAGTAGTAGCCTCTCGTCGGACGTTCGCTGACAGTCGTAGCGCAGGGTGTACGTCTCCGCGAGTCACGTGTGGCTCCTCTCACTGACCGGGCAGCTCTCTCGCGAGGAAATCCAGAAGAAGTTCGAGGAGATGAAGGCTCTCCTTCAGTAGGCAACAGGTCAATGATTTTGACATGTAAACATGAATGGCCAGAGAGTTGCGCTTGGGACGTGGTACGCGTGAATGTGGCTCCTCCGGCCACGATGGTGTGCACTCGAGCCAAGGAAGCCGTACACCGTCACGAAATGCGGTGAGAGTGCGGCCATACAAGTATCCATCGACCTGTTCAGCCGGACTAGGCCTAATAAGCTTGATATACGGCCATCCCGACCTGGATAGGTGCTGTTCCGTTGTCTAATTACGCCCAGCTCACGAAGAAAAGAACGAGGCGTACTCAAGACACGAAGCTGAATGAGCTCTATCGCGACACCGTTTCTCAACCGCAGCTATTCGATAAACGGATACTGTTCGGAGAGCGAGAGACAGCCAAGTCCACATGTAGTTGACAAGGCGTCATCGTCTGGTGTTGATGAAAGCAACATCAACAATGACATGCGTCGCATTGAAAAGCAGGCTGCAGGACCTTTCGGCGTCCGGCATTATTGGGATATGTGGCAGTCTGCTCCCGCCCGCCGCCGCTGGGCGATGTGGAGGTTGATCAACTCGTCATCGGCTGGCTTCTCAATCATTGTTGCTTTAATCATCCTTTCAGTCACCACTTGCTTCCACACACCACAATGAAGCTTACAATCATCACCCCTGAGAGCATCTATGAACACGAGGTTGATCCCTCCATGGAAGTGCGCGACGTAAAGGCATTGATCGAGGCCGAGGTAGGTCCGCACCGTGAAGGGGGACGCTGTTGACCCCCATAGACCACCATTGCGGCGACGTCCCAGACTCTATCGTCCGACTCGGGAGTCGTCCTTGCGCCGGATAACAAAAGCCTAGAATCATTTGGCCTCAGAGGCGACAGCGCTACAGTGTTCCTCACATTCCCGTAAGCATTGTACCCGACGTATGCGTGGTCACACACTCACAATCGTAGGGAGCCCCAGCCCCATGCCTCGTCGTCTCACGCTCCCAACCCCGATCTCTCGGTATCTAGCGATGCAGACTTCGAGCGGATGCGCCTCCAGGCCCTAGGTGACCCTCAACTCATGGCTCAGCTGCGACAGGTTCGTTTGTGTGTTTCCAGAGCTAACATCCAAGGCCAACCCTGAATTCGCTGCATCGATACAGACTGGAGGTTCAAGGTTCCGCGAAATGATCCGCCACCAAGAACAGAACATGAGGGCAGCGGCGCAGGAGAAAGAGCGGCAGACCGAGGTAGGTTAAAGTCACCAGCGTTTCCTTGGTGACTAACAGATCCCAGCTCCTCAACGCGGACCCTTATGACATTGAGGTGTGTCTACTTGGTATATGCTGATGGTTGCTGACCGTCTGCTTTAGGCCCAGAAGAAGATTGAAGAGGCTATTCGAATGGAGGCAGTTCTGGAGAACATGCAGCATGCCATGGAGTACTCCGTGAGTGTCGTCACTCGGACCACTATGGATGTCTGCCGGTGGATGGCTGCTGACTGTTTGAAAGCCTGAATCTTTTGGACACGTCACAATGTTGTACATCAACGTGGAGGTGAACGGCCATCCTGTCAAGGCGTTTGTTGACTCTGGCGCGCAAGCCACAATCAGTGAGTTTTCAAACGGTGCGCAGACTGATGTCAAGTTTCCCCAGAATGCGCGGAAGCATGTGGAATCATGCGCTTGCTGGATAGGCGTTTTGAGGGTGTCGCCCAAGGAGTGGGTACGGCTAAGATCTTTGGCCGTATCCATTCTGCCCAGATCAAGCTTGGCAACCTCTTTTTGCCTGTTGCATTCTCGGTCATGGAGGGACGCTCTGTGGACCTTCTGTTCGGCCTGGACATGCTCAAGCGCCACCAGGCTTGTATCGACCTATCCACCAATACACTCCGCATTGGCGACACTGAGATTCCATTCCTCTCAGAGCACCAGCTACCAGACAAGGCACGCATTCCCGAGGTCGCTGATGCGCAATCGTCGCAACCATCTCAATCAACAGCCGGGCCTTCAAGTGCACCAGCTGCTGGCCCGTCTAGAAGCGTGCCCAACTCGTCAGCGACCTCGTCTGCATCTGATCGTGACATTGAAACTGTAAGTATCCTTGCGATTACCGCTAACAATCCAGCTGGTAGGGCTTGGGGCAACCAGAGAGCATGCCGCGCAGCTCTTGGAGGCAGCAGGTGGCAACGTCGATGTGGCCGCTTCGATGCTCTTCGGGTGAAAGCCGCACTGCCGCACTCGGCATCAGTGACACACTCACCGTAGCCTGTACATCAGTCAACCCAGCAAGTCTTTGATATGTAGAGTCCATCATGCATCTTGGGCCAAGCCCATTGAAGCCCAGCACCGTCGGCGATGTCGCGTCCGGGGAATGTATCGGTACGCTCCAGCAATCCAGGCCGAAGTTTGCTGCTTCTGCAGCACTCCTCACCGCTTAATTCTTGCCACGTTGATAGGATTGAGAATGCACTTGGGTAACAACAGATACACATATCTACAAGCCAGATACAAAAGCGTCCAGTGCGGTCGGGAGGGCATGACGTGGGTACAAGCCAGGTCAACGGCTGCATTGAAACACCACTCAGAACACGCACGTACACCAGCGTCTCAGACGAGGGAGAGAACAACACCTTTCGACCTCGGACGCATAGGTGCTCAATCCAATTCTTCCCAGCCCTCGCCCTCCATGTTCGTCGACTCGTCGGCACCTTCCTCATACACCAGACAGAACAAGCGTCGGTCAGACACAGAGGCCGTGTGGCCGTCTGGAGCCCAGTGAACATCGACAGCGAGCACGTCTGAAAGCAATCAGCAAGGTGGTAACAGCAAGCTCCTACCTCCAGGAATCTTCACAGCCTCGACTCCGAGCTTGTCCCACATGTAAAGTTTTGCTGCCCCCGTGACAAAGGCGATCCTGTTTGTGGTCGGGCACGGCCGGATGGACTTTACTCCGTTCAGCAACACCGCTGTTGACCAATGCGAGATGTCTGGGGTTGCGGATCCGGTAGAAGGGAGTAGTGTATAGACGTGTAGAGCTGAGTCGTGGCAGAAGAAGAGTATACTCCCATCCTCCGAGACACCCACATGCTGAACCCCGGAACGATGGGGAGCAGCAGTCGTCGGAGTGACTAGTCGTTAGCATTCTTCCAGTCAAGTTCTCCTACACTGAGTCAGAGTGGTATGGCCAGTTGGCGGTTCTCCCAAGATGTCACCTTCATACCCTCGGAGGGCAGCGATTGGGTAGAAGCTTTCGCTCTCAAGGACGTGAACTGTGCCATCGTACCCCCCAACTATGACATGGCGTCCGTTGGGGGACCATGCCACTGCGCTCACGCCCAGGATAGCGTTGGCTGGCTTGAAACTGCCTGCCATCGTGCCTGCCGGGGTGTGGAAGCTGATCGCGTACTGGTATGGTCAGCTACTAACCTGCTTAGGGTACATTGCTCACGTTGACTTTCCAATCCCAGGCAGCGATCCACTTGCCACAAGGGCTCCATGACACCCCACTCGCTTCAGTACTAACTGGAAAGTGCTGTTGGGCGTCAGCCATCAACTGGCATTAGAAAGCGCACTCGGATAAGGGATTGACTGTCGTACACTCCAACATAGCACCGTCCATGATGTCGCTCCAGCAAGGCTATGTAGCGATGGCCTGGTGACCAGGCATGTCCTGTAGCAGTTAGTCGTCGTCGGGGGGCTCTCCACCTTTCTGCGCCTGCTGGGCGTACTGCACAAAGCGACTGGTGCCGGTTGGCAGATGATGCCAAGAGACCCCCTGTATAGTAGTAAGCAACTGGCAGAGAGCAGATAACATACCCTATCGGACCACGCTAGAATGGAACTGCCTCCCCACTCGACGCGCGTTACGCCGTTAGCAAGATGGGCTACCTGTTCCCCAGAGCTGAGATCAAGGACCCAAGCCTGCCCCCCTTTTGATGTAAATGCGAGCAAACGGGACCCATCCGAAGACCACTCGAGAAAATCGACAGTATGAGGCTTGCGTTGTGTGACAGAGCCTGGTGACGGTGCTTCGGGAGACGAGGAGCAATGCCATGTCCGTATCAGGTCGAGACTCGATGTGGATCGAATCATCACATGATCCTCGATGGCGGCCGCGATAAATGTTGAGCCTGGTGAAAAGGATATGGCTGAAGCCCTATAGACTTGGGAGAACTGGTAAGTGTCCATGGTGCCGCGCGGGGTTGTTGTTGATGTTGTTGGTGTTGTTGCAATGCAGCACACGGCGGTGCTGGTGCTAGCTAGCTAGGTAGGGAGACCATTTGTTTTGATTTGGATCATATGATGAATCGGAGAAGCCAGTCGCGCTTGCCACGTGGGATTAAGTATCCCACGGTGTTGTCGATTCCGTTATGCCACAACCGGCGGGATTAGAGCTGGCGCAGTCCTTCAGGCCTTGCTGCATCCCAGCTCGCACCCATTTGCACCTTGTCATCAAACTATAACAGGCGCTTTCATCCCCCATTCTTTCGACTTCTTCAGTCTGCAGTCTGCATGCTTGCTTGCGCAGCATGTCGGCCAGACCATCAATCAACACGGCTGGCCAGCCTGCCGGCCGTCAGACTTGGGAAGCCAAGTTTGAGTCAGCCGAGGTGTCCACCACGTGAGTTCGCTATCCCCTACCACCTGCTCTCCATCCCCTTTCAAGATGAGATTAATTGCAAGTGGGAATCTCTCCTAATACACTTGAGGACACCCTTTTTACTTTGCGCTTCTGATACTTGACACCCGTCATTCTTGGAACTTCAGTGGGATGCAAGTGCTGACAAGCCGCAGCGACTTCAATGCCATAGTTTTCGATTACCTCGTGGTCCAGGGCTTTTCGGGTGCCGCCATCGCATTCGCACGCGAAGCTGGCATTTCTCAGACGATCGACCAAGCCATGATTCAAGAGCGGATGGAGATTCGACAAGCCGTTGAAGATGGTCGCGTTGAGGAGGCTGTTCGCCGAGTCAATGAGCTGGATCCAGAGGTGAGCAGTCGTGTTCCCATTCCCATTCCGTCAAGATCGCCCCAATGATATGAACCATCATGCACCACTCTCAGCCGGCTTCGGCAAGGCCATGCGGAAATACCTGATTTCACAGACCTGATATGAGGGGCCATCATCTTTCACTGCTTTTAGTGTTTGCTCCAGAGAAGCTAACGAGAGCAGATTCTGGACACCGACTCTACGCTACTCTTCCACCTGTTTCTCCTGCGATTGATCGAGCTCATTCGTGCCGAGCGCATCGACGATGCGTTGCAGTTTGCCACTCTCGAACTCGCCCCTCGCGGCGCCCAGAACCCCGAATTCCTCGCCGACCTGGAGAGAACCATGGCCCTCCTCGCGTTTCCAAACATCACCAAGGACGACCTGTCGAGTGACCCAGCGTATGCGCCAATCACCAAGCTTATGAGTCGCGATCAACGCACCAAGGTCGCGAAGGAACTCAACGCGGCGATTCTGGATAGCCAGGGGCAGGGGAAGGAGACTAAGCTCGCCGGTCTCATTCGGCTGATGGGATGGGGAGAGGAGCGCCTGAGTAAGGCTGGCATTACTGTTCACGACGATCGTGGCCGCCAATGGGCCGACGCTGTACTTGACGAAGTGTAAGGCAAAGTTGTATGGAGGAGCTAATATTGTATATATTGGTGTATGATGTTACCAAAGTCAAGAAGTAGGAGCAAGTCACATGATCTGGTCGGTCGCCGGAGTGACCGAATGAATGAATGATTATGACTCGATGACATCTATCTCGCAGGGCAATGTTGTTCATCATCGCACCATAGGCAATGTGCATCGTTTTCTATACGCAGGTGCAGCCTGGCTACAAACTGTACGTTTCGCATGCAACCGTGCTGTTGGCCTGACGCTGATCCATCGCAGTGTGCTAGCCGCCAATCGCGACGAGTACTTGGATCGACCGGCAAGTGCTGCTCATTGGCATCGCTTCGAGCAGCCCGAGCAGCCCCGTGATGATGACTACGTTCTCTGCGGTAGAGACTTGGGTAGCCCAGACCAGGGGACCTGGCTGGGCATTACAAGAGACCTCAGAATAGGGATCCTGTAAGAAGGGGTCATACCTCGCAATGTTCACTGACACCCGCCTCCAGCACCAACATCAGGTATCCCGTTACCCCCACGACCACGATCACACCGTCTCGAGGCTTGCTGCTCAAGGCATTCCTTGCACCTCCACCTGCTCAGGCTCCTCCGATCGACGACTTTCTCAACTCGATAAGCTCGGAAACGTACGCAGGCTTCAACCTGCTACTGTTTCACCTCCATAAGCGACAGAATGGCTGGGGTGAGGACGAGATCGGATACCTCTGCAACCAGCCACAGCATACACTCTTGTCGCTATCCAACGACAATGTCCCCTCCAGAGGAATATCCAACTCGCCCTTGGACGCCCCGTTCCCAAAGGTTGTGGAAGGCGAAGCACGAATGACCCAGCTGCTCGCCGACTGCCACGCTCAAGGAGGTTCAGAGGACGACTTGGTAGAGAACCTCATGTCGCTCCTCTCGTGAGTGTTCAGCGCGGTGCGACTATTCTGACGCTCTAGCCCTTCTCGGCCCATCAAGACATACACGGACATGACACACTCGACGCGCATCGATCCCTTCTTGTTGGGGCCAAACCCCAATGCCTCGCCTACGCCCGAGGTGGCTGGTGGCCGTTGGTACGCCACTCGAGTATCCACCGTCATTCTGGTCAAGGACGACGGTCAAGTGCTGTTTGTGGAAAGAGACATTGCTACATTGGAAGACGGAGTAGTAATCCAAGGCTCGGGCGAGCGGAAGGAGCGCTTTGCTGCCGAGTTTTCGTAATAAATGCATCCCTACGACCCCAAACAACAAGAAGAGCTGTTTAGATGAGGCCAATCTGCGTTGCGTTAGAAGCTACCCAGTGCAAATCGAGGCTGCTGCTACCCACCTTGTTGGCGACCTCGAGAGCATCGTAGTCGGAGGTGAGGCGAACGTAGGCCTTCTTCTTGCCATCGGGCCTGTAAAAGGGGATCAGCCACGGTCCAACCCGTAAACGACCAAGGTCCCCCACTCACCTGATGAGGGTGTTGATCTTGGCAGCCTCAACGTCGTAGAGCTTCTTGACGGCGTCCTTGATGTTGCGCTTGTTGGCACGGAGGTCGACAATGAAGACAAGGGTGTTGTGGTCCTCAATCTTCTTCATGGCCGACTCGGTGCTCAGGGGGTGCTGGATAGTGCGGAACTGGTCCATGCGAGGAAGGTGGGGGATCGACTTGCGGGGGTACTTGGGAGCACGGGCAAGACGAAGAGTCGTGGGGCGGTGGAACGACACCGAGGTGCGGACCTTCTTGGTCGCATGCGACTGGGTGCCCTTGAGGGCAGCCTTCTTGGCCGAGCGGGCCTTGGCCTCCTGAGTCTTGCCGGCTGTTGCTATGTCAGCATTATCGCTCCACACGCAGAGAAGATCAAGGGTAGTCGCCGGTGTCGGCTGAGTGCCTCCAGGCGCCGTCCCGGAGATGCACTCGGTGCAGCGAAATGACATTGCCGTAGCCCAAGCCCAAGCCCAAGCCCAATCCCAATCCCAGCAACATCACGATCCTCCAGCTGGTCGAGGTTCCTCTGGGAGATTGACGGCAACGTCGACATGCCTGACAATGAGGACGTCGCTTCCTGTCTGTTGCCCATCGACAGGCAGACCGGGACCATTACACCACCAGAGTCGTTGTATGCGGTCGCTCATCCACAGGTTGCGCTGCTCCGGGCTTGGGCTGATCGCGAGAGTCGAGGCAAGAGTCCGTAATGCTCACCGTTGTTGGACATGGCGACAAACTGGTGCAAGGTTAGTTACACGACGAGTGTTGAGGTGTGTCTCGAGACTGTACTCACAAGCTTGACGGTTGAAGAGGTTTGTGGGTTGAGCTGCTAGCAAGAATTGTCGACCAGCAGGGAGTGAGCGAGCAACCAGCCAGCCAGGGGCGCATGGCAGCACAACCCGCCCACCGTACGCCGTCGCCCTCGCCTGGCACCGAGCCACCCAGTCCGCCCACCTAGCCAGCCAAAGAACCTATGGACAAAATATTTGATTCCGCCGCGTCAGGCGCCACTTGTCCCTATTTCCGAGATCCCGATCGGATTTACCATAATCGCCTATATTTTCGATGGACATTGGAGATTATGTAATACTTCAGTGAGAGCACTCCTGTCGAAGGATGTTTAACTCGTTGAGGCATTGCATGCACGACCGACTACTACTAACTGCATGTACCATTGTACAAGTCGTTTGGGCTCTGGAGTCAGCAGTGTGTGTGTGTGCCCTTGGTGCCGTTGACGTGCGTGCAAATGCTATCGGAACTGGGCCATGATCATGAGAAGCAACGAGCTTTGGGTGAGTGACGCGATGCCGCGATGCGACGTCGACTGGGTGGTATGCTGCTGCTGCCTTGTGGGTTGATGATGGTCCATGGCATCCAGGGCGGGGTGGTCAAGGTGTGACGCGTGCAAGCAAGGTATCGGGGCAGAGGGGTAAGCAGGTCTTACCCCAGTACGCCAACACGCCAGTGCACCAGTGCATCATCCTATGTAGGGGGCACGCACACGCGCGCGCGCGCGTGCCTACGATGAGAGATGAGCGATGGGTGATGGGCG
Source organism: Vanrija pseudolonga (assembly GCF_020906515.1). Classification (NCBI taxonomy): domain Eukaryota; kingdom Fungi; phylum Basidiomycota; class Tremellomycetes; order Trichosporonales; family Trichosporonaceae; genus Vanrija; species Vanrija pseudolonga. The sequence continues at coordinate 962,300 of NC_085855.1, forward strand.
TAGGGCGTAGGGCGCGCGTGGGTCGCCGCCGCGCGGGCAGCACGGCAGCGGCGGCGTCACTGGGCTGGGATCGCTGGGAAGTGCACACCTTTTGACCAAGCGACGACGAAACATGAGCCAGGGAAAAAGTCTTGTGTTGCATTGGTTCCGTCTCACCCCGCCCACCCACCAGGTCCACCTCTCTCGTCTTCGGCACAGTCAGGTGTGTGTCGGTTTTTTGACTCCGCCTGTCCAGCCAGCCAGCCAGCCAGCCAGCCAGCCAGTCGTGGTCCACTTCCGCCACCGACCGATCCACCCACCGACGACACCCACTGGCGGCGGCGGCGGCTCCTCCTTGTCGCGACTCGTCGTGGCTCCTCTCTACTCCTCCTTGTCACCACATACCACCACTTTTGGGTGACAACTACTTTGACTCATCAGAAATCACCCCCCAGCAACCCTCTCGTCCTCTCTCGACGTCGTATCCATCGATTGGCTCAAGCACAGTAGCCAACTTTATCGCGACTCCGGCCCTCATCCGCTTCTTCCTACAGCAATTTGACGATTGTGCCCCGATTGTACAGTCTCGAGCCACAACACACACCCCTTACAGCATCCGGCCGCTAGTCTTAGAACCACACAAGTCACCATGGTAAGCTCTTGACGGCCAGGCCTCACCCATCATAAAAAGACCACACACCCCGCCATGGCCTTGGGACACGTCGTGGGACTGTGCGATCTGCTCATCTCTTCCCTACCCCAACACTCCATCGATTCGACGGTTGCTGACAAATTGTGCCTTCTCATCTGCTCTTCACTATCACAGGGTCAAACTCTCTCGGAACCAGGTTCGTCATACCAGGAGAGAGACAGTGGAGGAGATTAAAGCTGACGTGTTGATCCGCCTTCTCGCCGACTCGACCGAACGACTTCGCCCTCGGATTCATTTCCCTTGATCAGTGACGGAGAAGCACACCACCACTGTGCTGAGGCAGAAGCAGTTCTGGGTGGGACTGTCTGACATGCAGGGATGGAGAATAAGTGAGCATTTGCCCGGCCCCACCGAGCTGACGATTCAGGCATGGAGGACTCGCACACGGTCCACTTGTACCTCCCGCCTGGCGGCTCGACCCTCCCACCGTCGGCACAGGTCATTCCTGAGCAGCCTGCTGGCTCTACAGTGTCGAATGATGGTGTTGATGAGCGGGGTCCTGCACTTGCAGGTGTCTTTGACGGCCATGGCGGCTCCACAGTCGCCAAGTTCACCGGCACGACCCTGCACACTCGCCTTGCCAACTTGGACACCTACAGTAGGTGTTTCGGCCAATAACAGCTTGGCTGACGTATTCCAGAATCTGGCGATTATGAGGTTGCGCTGAAGCAGGCCTTCCTCAAGACCGACGAGGACCTCCGAGCTGGTGAGAAAGACGAAGGCTTGTCCTGGCTAACTTGCAGACCCTACGTTCTTCAACGACCCCTCGGGCTGCACTGCCGTTGTCGGTCTGATCACCCCGGACGGCCGTATCATTGTCGTGCGTTTCTTTGTCGTGTGATGTGGCCATTGCTGATGATTACAGGCCAACGCCGGTGATTCTCGTGCCGTACTCGGCTACAAGGGCGAAGCAAAAGCGCTCTCCAACGACCACAAGCCCACGAACAAGGAGGAGACGGCCCGTATCACCGCAGCTGGTGGCTTTGTCGAGTTTGGTCGTGTGAACGGTGAGCTAGGCGTTGGCCTGTGCACTGACGATCCAGGAAACCTTGCGCTGTCGCGTGCCATCGGTGACTTTGAGTTCAAGCAGAACTACACTCTTCAGCCCGAGCAGCAGATTGTCACCGCCGACCCGGAGATCATTTCGCACAATGTCGACGGCGAGGAGGAGTTTATTGTCCTGGCATGTGATGGTTAGTTCTGGGTCCGAGGCGGTTCACTGATGGTCTAGGCATCTGGGACTGCCTGTCTTCGCAGCAGGTTATCGACTTTGTTCGCCGTGCCGTCGCCAATGGTGACGACCTTTCCAAGATCTGCGAGGACCTCATGGTCAAGTGTCTGGCGACGGACTCGGAGACCGGCGGCATTGGCTGTGACAACATGACTGTCGTTATTGTCGCTCTGCTTGGTGGTCGGACGCAGGAGGAGTGGCAGGCTTGGGTGAAGGAGCGCGTGGACAACAAGAGTGAGTTCCATGTGCGTACCAGGCGTTAACCGGTAGTCGGTCGTGACACGCCCGAGTCGATTCCCGACGTGTTTGGTCAGGCTCAGCCTGGTGGTGGCTTGGCTGGTGGTGCTGGCGGTTTCCGCATTTCGGGTGCCGGAGGCATGGGCACCATTGCCAGCATTCTCAGCGCCTCCGGGTTCTCGTTCCGGGCGGCTGGAGAGGACGATGACGAGGAGCTGCACATTGTTGACACGCTCGACGACGGACACGGAGCGACTGTGAGTGTAGCTGGTGAAGCTCGAAGCCCGGGTACTAATCCCGTGTAGCTGCATAGCATTCACGACCAGGATGACGATGGCGACTCGCACATGGACTCTGGTGAAGAGTCTGATGCGACTGCGGCTGTCGGCGACCAAGGTAAAGCCCGAACCCCCGCGTTCTCTTCCATTGGCTCCCCCACGGTCCCGACACCAGAGTCATTGCAGCCTGCACGATCTTCAGCCGCTGCCGAGGAGCCGGAGTCGCACTGAGTTGGATTGCACTTGTGTACATAGATACCACGACGTTTGTCCTTTTCATCGCCACCAACAATAGCGGTCTGTCAGAGAGAGAGAGTGAGAGTAGCGAGACGATTCCATTTTATACCCTGATGCAAGTAACTGTACGTGGCCAGTGCAAGGAAGGGGACGAGCACCGATCCTAGTTCCAAGGCGAGGATGCAACCTCGGGTCAAGTTGACCAGGGCGTCACGACCTAGGGAACGTCATGCGGCGGTCAGTCAGTTGTGATGTCTGTCTGGTTTGGTCGTTGTCCGGGGCCCGCTCGTGTCATGAAGGCGCCTTGCCTAGCCTGAGCCAAGCGACCGACAGCGCGCGGGACTCGGCGGCCACTGGGCTCCCGCGCTATTGATGCCCATTGGGCCAGTAATGGCCCCCGACGATCAAGACAGTTGTTGTTTGTGGCTTGGGTAGGAGAGCCACCGCCGGCCGGTTACTCGGACTCGGGTGGTGACCGGAAGTCAGTTTTGAAGCCCGCACATTTGTTGTTCGGGCAATGGCGCCGTCATTGATTAGCCGGGCATGGGCCGACGACGGCCCAATTTCAATGTCGGTCGCGTCTGCCTGAGGCGGCGCTCCACTCTAGGTCGACTAGCCAAAACACAAATGTTGGTGTGCTCGAGGCTGGCAGGCGGGGGGGCGCAGCAGGACACGCCGCCGCCGCCGAGCCAACAGGCAAGCAGCAATGGAAGCAGCCTATGCAGCTAGTAGTAAGCTTGCTGTCCACAGACTTTCCACGTAGGCCATGTACAAGACATCCTCGCCTTCTTTGGCCTCAACTCGTTGCCCATACACCTTTGACGTTGCACTATCCGTCAGCAGCCATCGTATTCCTCTGCCGCCGCTGGGTCCAACTTCAACATGCCTGTCACCTACACCCCCTACCCCAAGGACCTCAACCTCAACAAGCAGGACATTGTGAGATCACTCTCGGCCATACGCCCCAAGTCCCATACTAAACGCGACCTCCGCACAGCCCATTCCTGGTAGCGAGACGGCAACCACGAGTGGTGAGCCCACCGATTGTTGACCGCTTGGAGCGAGTGCTGACCATGTTCCAAAGCCTCCTATGTGACCAGTACGTTGGCCGCCAACATGGTCAAAGCAGTTGAGCTTACGATTCAGCCACCTTTGACCCCAGTCTCATCCAGGTGGACCTGAACGGAAACCCGCGACCCAGGACGCTGTATGAGCTCTTTGAGAACAGTGGGTCAAGTCGAAGACAAGCCGAGTGAGATCTGACCGTTTGTCCTTAGCCGCAAACGAGTTCCCGAATATCCCAATCTTCCGTTCCCGAGTGCTTCTGAAGCCGACCAAGGCTGGAGAGGCCCCTGCTGTTGGGAACGAGACTGTGGACACCACGTACGCCGAGGTTCAGCATCGCCGCAATGCCCTCGGCTCGGCCTTGCTCGCTCTCGAGCGTCTCGGCCGTCTTCGTAACCCCAACACTCCGGCCGGCTAACAGTCTCCACCGGAGATCGTTTATGAAGGCATCCCAGCGTGGGGAGACCGTCTTAAAGGCGGGGCTCGTCGAGGCTGGGCCGTTGGTGTCTGGAGCCGCAATCGCGAAGAGTGGCAGGTTGTCGATCTCGCATGCCAGGCCTATGGACTCGTCGGCGTGAGCCTCTACGAAACCCTTGGCCCCAACACAACAGAGTTCATGTAAGTTGCATCGAGTGGCTTCCGACTGCTGACAGCAAGTACCAACCACTGCCCTGTGCCTATCATCTTCGCGTCGTCAAACCACCTGGTCGACATTTTGAAGATTGCGCCGCGCTGCCCTTCTCTTCGTGCCGTTGTGTCAATGGACCGCCTTTCGTCTGGAGAGCGCGATGTTCTCTCCCAGTGGTCAACCTCTCTGGGCATCTTGCTTTTGGACATGGCCGACCTTGAGGAGTGGGGTCTCGAGCCCGGAAACTACGTTGCCCCCGGCCCTCTTGAGGGCGAGAGGGAGCTCGATTGCAACCGCATTGCGACAATCAGCTATACCAGTGGCACTACCGGTGGGTGGGACATTGCACAATCAGCGCTAAGCAACTAGGCAACCCCAAGGGCGTGATCCTTACCAACTGGAACATGACTTCTGCCACTCTCTCACAGTCATTGGGTGGCGTGGAGTTCTTCACCAAGCCGGGCTGGAGGTTCATGTCGTACCTGCCTTTGAGCCACATGTGAGTGAGCTCGGTCCATCGCTCTGCTGACACGAACAGCTACGAGGTATGGACTGCAGCGGCGATCAGACCTTCTAACCCCTTTTAGCGCTTCCTGCAGATCCTTGTCATCGCAGGCGCTGGCACCATCTGTTTCAGCTGCGGCGATACTACCAAGCTTCTCGAGGACGCCCAGGTCTTCAAGCCACACTTCTTCCCTGGCGTGCCGAGAGTTTGGAACCGGTGAGTGGAAGAACCTTTGAACCTTTCAACTGAGCGACAGTGTGCACGCGGCCATTCAAACCCAGATGGACACTCCTGGTCTTAAGGGTGCCCTTCTCCGCCAGGCCGTTGCTGCCAAGAGGGCCAATTGGAGGGAGCATGGCCAAGTGACCCACAGGGTATACGACGCGCTCGTTTTCAGCAAGGTATGTGTGTGAATGAGGGCAACGCTCAACCGCAGGTGCGCGCCTTGTTGGGTGGTCAGGTTAGGTACATGTCGTCTGGCTCGGCCCCCCTTTCCGGTGCCGTTCACGAGCTCCTCAAGCTTTGCTTCAGCTGCGATGTTGTTCAGGGTGTAGGTTGCCACATGGGTGATAGAGCTAACGCTGCCACAGTACGGGTTGACAGAGGTGTGTTACGTGGCCGAGTGGTGTTGCTTACCGTTTCAAGACTGTTGGCACCTGCAGCAAGGGGTGAGTGGGCCGGTGCAGACCCAACGCAGCTAACAAGAACAGCATTGCCTGGGATGTCGGAGCTACCGGAACCTGCGGACACCTCACTAACTGCAACGAGGTCATGCTCGCGGATGTTGCCGAGATGGGCGTAAGTGGCCTCTTATTATCAGTATCAGCACTGACGTGATCAGTACACTCACAAGGACTCGCCGAACCCCCGTGGCGAGTGAGTTGTTTCAGTACCTCGTGGTTCGTCCTCACACTTGACAGAGTTTGCATTCGTGGCGACAACATCTTCATTGGCTACCTTCACGACCCGGAGAACACCAGCAAGGCTTTGGACAAGGACGGCTGGTTCCACACTGGAGAGTGAGTGCGCCGCCGAGACACCATCTAACCCGTGCAGCATTGGCGAGTTTGACTCTGCCGGGCGCCTCAAGATTATCGACCGCGTCAAGAATGTCGTCAAGCTCAGCCAGGGGTGCGTGTAATCGCCAGTTAAAAATACTGATGGCAGCGAATATGTCGCTTTGGAGAAGCTGGAGGGCATCTATGCTCTCAACCCGCTCTTTGCGGCCCTCATCGTCCACGCAGACTCGCTCCGTTCGTCTCTCGTGGCTATTGCTGTGTTGGATCCGGCCCTCGCCTCGAAGCTGGTCTTTGACGTCCTTGGCGAGAAGATTGCCCCCGAGGACACCGAGGCCCTCGACAAGGCCGTCCAGAACGAGAAGATTCGGGACAAGATTGTGGCCGGCTTCGCCCAGGTTGCCAAGAAGAACAAGCTTAACGGGTGCGTCGTTACCGGTCTTCCAATCTGACCCGCAACAGGTTTGAACACATCCGTGGTGTCTTCCCCACAGTTCTACCCTTTGCGGACGATCTCATGACGCCTACCCAGAAGGTCAAGCGGTAAGTAGACTGGTGAAGCGCTATCAAGTTTGATCTAACATAAACAAGCAATGTTGCAGCCAAATTCTTCGAGAAGGAAATCGAGGAGATCTACAACAAGACGGAAGGCAAGATTTCCAAGCTGTGAAAGGATGTTGTATGCCGTCTCGTTTTGTGAACTGCCCAGAATTGAATGTATTGGTGCCATTGATGTCAAGGTCTGTAGTGAGTCAGACAGGTCGATGGAAGACACGGTGCATTCGCCTACTGCCAACCGAGAACACTATCGAGGCTGTGGCAGGCAAGCCGTGCCAGAGTCGATAGAATTGGCCCTATCTAGCACACGCTATTTTCTCGGGGCCTGAGCTTGCCCTGCATCGTACAGTCCCGGCCCCCGAGACTGCGGATGCCCTCCATATTCTCCGTAATGTTGCGGGCCATTTCCTTCCCTCCCGTAGTATGGCACGGCAGGGGGATATTGTGAGGGGTGCGCCGGTGCGCCGTGCTGGTAGCCAGTGTCTGCGTATGGAGCCTGTTGATGAGGAGGTTGCGAGACACGCTCAGCTGGGTTCATCATAGACCGCTCCCAATGAGGATTGGGGGGACCAGACGGGTAGTTGGTCGGTCGATCAGGGTACTGTTGACCCTGGGGCTGGCCGTTCGCATACGAGAATGGCGGGGTCGATGTCGCATGAGCGTAGTGCCTGCGGGGGTCGTGAGAGGACTGAGAATGATAGGAAGACGCGGGCTCATGCGGCCTCGGGTGGTGATCGTATGAGCGAACCACTGGGCCCGGGGTTCCGTTTGGAGGTGGCAGTTGGGCAGGTCTGCTTGGCGCAGCTTGTGGCTGCCTCTCAAGAGAAGGCTGGAGTGCAGGGCTGTGGACTGGGGGATATGTAGGATGGGCCGGCACCGCTGGTGGCTGGTTGAGCGGAGAAAGGAGAGATGGGGCACCTTCGTTTGGAGCCACACCTGGCGAAGGCAGCGGAGTACTGCCGTTGATGGCGGCAGGGGCTGTGTCCGGGTTGACAAAGGCCTTTGGTTCCTCAACTCGCCTCCGCTTTGCCACTGCTCGCTCCTCACAATCCTTGCACTGAAGCCCGTCAGCAAGCAGTTCTGGCTGTGGCAAGCCTACCCTGAAATCCACTTTCTCCCAATCGCGAATTCCTCGACCTTCGGCAATGTCACGGCGATCGTGGCAAGTGACATGCTGCCACCGGCCACAGTCGTCACAGCAGACAGTATCTGCCTCGTCCTTCTGAGATTGTGAGCTGTCGTCGAAAGCATTTGCCCTCACCAGATTCCATCCAGTTTGCAAGCACACCTCGCACCGCAGCTCCCATGAAGAGTTTTGGGTGGAGGAACCCGGGGTGGAAGCGTTCGTCTTGATAGGCGTGGCAGCGCCATTGCCGGCTTCCTCATCCGACGAGGACTCGACTTGCTCGCCGTCTCGGCGACGCTTTCTCCTTTCCCGGTCACGCTCCGCCTTTTCTTTCAATCTCACTTCGTCCTCGAGACGGATGCGAACCGCATTTTCTCGGGCCATGAGGCGCTCTTGACGCTCGCGCATCCGATCCTCCCGTGCCTTTTCCCGGGCCAGGAGCTCGGCCTCCTCTTGGGCCTTTCGAGTTTCTTCTTGACGCATCCTCTCCATGCGTTCCTCCATTTCTCGCTCAGCTAGTTCGCGCTTGAGTTGCTCCTCCTTGGCGAGTTCGCGGGTCGCGATACGGGACGATCTCTTGCGGTTGTTGATGGCCTCCTGTTTGATCCGCTCTTGCTCCTTGGCCTGGGGGAGCCCTCAGCGAGGCATTACAGACAGCACATACCTCGAGGACCTCCAACACCTGTGGTCTAATATCATCCGCGACAAGCCTGTACAAAGCTTTCTCGTCGGCATCCTTGGATTTGGCCCATTGTTCTGGGAAAGAGCTCCATTCTTGCAGGGTTACGCACACCTGCGGTGTCAGGTAAAAGCCCCTGTGACCGCATCACACTTACAGCTTCCCACTCGATGAAATCCTCTGGCAACGCGGCCGCTTCCTGGACTGCGAGTTTGACTTCGTCGACGTCCTGAGTGTCGTCTTCAACAGCGTTCGGGTCGTCCTCATCATCATCCTCAGCCTTGACTGAAGTAGAATCGTTTTGGTCATGAATCGAGACATCGTCATGCTCTTCCGTGGGACTTTGAGGATCAGAAGCTGCTTCTGCTTCGGATTTCCAGTCCGGATCCGATTCTGGCTCATCAGGAACCTCGGACAGAGGGGAATCCCCAGTTTTGTCTGCCAAGGTCGCAGGGGCTTCACCCTGGATGGTTAGCTACAAAAGAGGAGCGGGCACATACCTTGGAGGGCCCATTTGCTGCGCCACTCGCTTGAAGACGGGCTTCGTGGACTTCTTCGTCGGTGAGCTCGCTGAGTTCGCTCTCCTGGTCGTCATCACGGCCTCGGGAGCGTTTTGCCTTGTCTGGACCCCGCAGCCATTCGTCTGGAACATGTTGCCATTCATCATCGACAGCGCGGAGGCGCCGGCTCACTCGCGTCCCTAAAGGCAGAGGTGGTGCCCTGGTTGGTGTGGAGGGCGACTCTTGGGCGATGCGCGCCGAACTTCTCGTTGAACGATCCGACCGCGGCGTCGGCTCTGACGCAGCACCACGTTTGAGTGCTTCGACTGTCGGGGTCAGGTTGCCATAGAAGACGACCTGTGTTCGCTTGCGTGGTCCAGAAACGACTTCATCTGCTTTGGGAGCGGGCGGTGGGAGTTCTTCGCGTGGCCGCGGTTCCTTCTTCTTGTGCGACTTTTTGGGCGGCGGGCGCGAGCGTTTTAAAGCGCGTTGAGCGCGCTTGGCCTTCAAGGAAGTCTTTTTGGGCGGCCGAGGAGGTGCAGGTCTCACTCGTTGGATCCAAAGGCGATTGTCTAGCCAACATTAGCCCTGGCCTCTCCATGCACCTACCATCGAACAGGAAGTAGGTATTGCCGGCCTTGTCCCATCCAATCGGATCGACACGCTAAAGGAGTGTGAGCCGAGGGCATGATTAACAAGAGCTTACCCAAGACGGTGCGTCGTCTTCTGTCTTGAGCAAGGACCGAAAGCGCGCCGGGTCGTCCAGTTGCCATTCACACAGCTGCCAAAGAATCTCGACCTTTTGGCTGAGACCCAGTGTAGGCCATTCCACTGGTTCTTCGATGGTGCCCAGAACGTTGCGCTCAGGTAGCCTCTTGAGGAACTGCTTTCTCAAGTTCTCAAAGGCATTCTCGCGGCTAAGGAGTAGTGATCAGTGTTCTGGAGTCGTAAGTGACACCCACTTGATCTGGCGGTTCCACGTCAAGCTATATAGCAACTTTGAGACAAGGTCTGGCACCAGCGCGTCTTCGGCTCCATCGAAATCTTGCTCGAGGGCCTAGGCTGTCAGTATCCCATCAGCAGCTGAAGCCAACGGACCTCGATATCCCAGTCAACAATACCGAAGGCGTCGGCAAAGGTCCACATAAACTGGCTGATTCCAGCCCACCGCCAGTCCTGGCGAAGCTTGGTAACCAGCGGTGACGGCGGTGGTGGTGGGAGGGAGGTGACCACTTGTGGAAGTTTACGCGGCATGGCTGTTGTACCGCTGTTCCGAGTTAGTACGATGCAGCAGGACAGAGTGGGCGGATGGATGCGCATGCTGGGTGCAGGACAATGTGTCTCGTGAAAGGTAAAGGTGAGACTCTAAGGCGAGTTTCCGGCCAGCGACATGATCATGGCATGAATGTCGTCGCGCTCGTCGTTGCACAGATGGGCATGTGGAGGTGGAGGTGATGGCCGTGGTGGAGAACATGGACCGAGAAACGCAGGGCACAACAAGCTTACCGATGGGTCAATGCAAGAAATCAATGGGCAGGCCCGAGGACCGAGTTGACGGATGATGCGGCTTTGCCGATTGCCCTTGAGTGGGATGGTATTTTTGATTGTGAATGATGGCCAGAGCAGCAGTGAATCAAGTGGAGATTTGTGAGGGGGATGGGATGGAAAGTGCGGTTGGTGGTGTGTGGTGGGTGTTGTTGTTGGCGACGGACGACGCGGCGGGGCACAAGCGTGGGTGGTGTAACGGTACGTGGTTGGGTGAGGGTGGGTTCAAAGTCGCCGCCGCCGCATAAGGGCGCGGTTCCAGGGTTTGATTGGGTCGGGGCTGGCTGGCTGGTGGCTGATGGCAAACACCTCTGGGCTGCTTGCTCTGTTGCACCTGCAAGCCCTTTGTGCCCAGCAGAGAGTAGATCGGCGACGCTGTGATGGTTGTCGTCAACGGCTTGTCGGTTGCCCGCGACGCGATGTGGGCTCGAGCCAGTCGAGTGGTGTCCGTCTTGCCTCCGAAAGCGGCGACGGCGCGTCACCGACTACACGCTGGATCTGCACCAGCTGTACTGCATGTACTGGTGCCTGAGACAAAGCCTCGTGAGTAGCACGCGCCCCTCGCGTGGCCTTTCGGATTTTCGGACTTTCTGAAATGTGGCGCGTCGCGCCAGGCAGGTCCACTCATTGCTTCTGGCCCTCCACTTGCCATTGTTGGTTCACCAACACGCACATATCACGTCGACAACAACTGTCTCGACCCCCACGCCCCTTCACTTCACCTTCTCTTTCTCACCAAAGACCAAACACTCGCCACCATGTCCGACGCTGGATCGCCTTCAAACGCTGCCGAGACCAAGCCCAAGGCCGACGGTGAGTGCTCCTAGTCGTCTTCCTCACAACCAACGCTCACTCGATACATCAGACAACACTCTCAACATCAAAATCCGCGCCACTGACGGCTCCGAGGTCTTCTTCAAGATCAAGAAGACGACCAAGCTGAACAAGCTCAAGGTGCGCTGCTCGTCCCCGCGCCCCTTGGCAACCGCTGACGCTGCGTAGAACGCCTACGCTGACCGTGTCGGCCAGGACCCGGGCGCTATTCGGTGGGTACACCACGACTCGCACCCCACAACACGACATGCTAACGTGAGCCTTCCCTTGGATCTGTTATCCTACGCCTCCAATTCGCCCCTACTTCAGCCTCTTGTTCGATGGGCAGCGCATCCTCGACAACGCTACGGCTGATGACCTCGACATGGAGGACGGCGATGTTGTCGACGTGCTCCTTGAACGTGAGTGAGGGCACGCGCGGGCGTGGGGCATCCACACCGATGCTGCTGCTGCTGATGACGTCTCATACTAACCTGGTTCAGAGGTCGGCGGCTCGTGCTAGATGGTCAAGGTCAGCCCAAGAGGCTATTGTCACCAGGTGGCAAATTGTTTCCAGCGCAGTTCTGCTCGCGTCCTAGTTTGGCGCCGCTCCACACCATAGGCGCGAATAGCGACACGCGATGTACATCAATGTTCATTAGTGACTGACTGTGCCTCTCCTGTTACGTGCCATGATGTACATCTAAAAAGTCTTCACTATTAACCAACAAGGGCAACCTCGACCTTGTCTGCGTCGACGACGTTGCCGTCACCCTCGAGCACCTTGACGCCCTCGACAGCCTGCTTCCGGCCCTTGGCGCTGGCAGTGACGGCCTCGCTCGCTGGAACAAACTTGGCACTCTCAGGATGGGGAGCCTTGTAGTTGGCACTCGCAACAATGTGCTCCTCGAGAACAGGAAGGCCACAAGCAGCAGCAACCAGTCCAAGGAAGGGAGGGGACGGGTTGAGGGGGCGCGAGCAGAACTCGGGGTGGGCCTGAAGACCGACAAAGTAGGGGTGGCCTGGATGGGTTAGCAATGGGCCGCAGGATCAACGACTCACCCTCAATCTCGAGCATCTGCATACGCTCGCCGCGCTCATCCTTGCCAACGAAACGGAGACCGCCGGGGGTTTCCAGTTGCTCGACATAGTTGGGCTCAACCTCGTAACGGTGACGGTGGCGCTCCCAAGCCACGTTCTTGTTGCCATACAACCGGCGGAGAGCGCTCTTCTCGGTTCCGGGCTCGAAGATTGTAGGGCGAAGACCCAGACGCATAGTGCCGCCCATGTGCGTCTTGGAAACCTCAGGCATGAAGCAGATAACGGGGTGAGGGGTCGTCTTGGACAGCTCGGCCGAGTTGGCGTCTGGCGTTAGTGGCGTACACAAACATGAACACTCACCCTTGAGGCCACAGACGTTGCGAGCCCACTCGATGACAGCGATCTGGAAACCCAGGCAGATACCAAGGTAAGGAACCTTCTGCTCACGGGCCCACTTGGCGGCAGTGATCATCCCTTCGGTTCCACGCTGACCGAAACCTCCGGGGACGAGAATACCCCTAAGATGTCAGCATGAACGACGACCATTCAACCTACTTTGCCGAGCAAAGCGATCGCCAAGCGTCGTGGTAACGGACGGGGTCGCTCTCCTCCATCTCAGGCTCGAGATCACCGGAATCAACCCACTGGGTATGGTCAGAATGGCCATTCAGATACACTCACGTGAAGCTCCAGCTTGCGGCCGCAGCGCAAAGCGGCGTGCTCGAGCGCCTTGACCACGCTCATGTACGAGTCTTCAAGAGACGTGTACTTGCCGACGAGGACGATGGAGACCGAGTCGAAGAAACGCTCGGATCCAACACACATCTGCTTCCAGCGCTGGAGGAGCTGGTCTCCCTTGGAGGCCATCTCGGCGGGGACAGGGATGTTGGTCATCTCGAGACGCTTCTGGAGGAAGGTGATGAGACCCTGGTCACGGAGGAGGAGAGGGACGTGGTAGGTCGAGGTCACGTTGTGCACACCAAGAACCTGCTTGGGGGAAACGTGACAGAACATGGAGACCTTCTCCATGGTCTGAGGGAGAAGAGGGACCTCGCAACGACACGCAATCTAGCGTCAGTTGAGGCAGTCGAGTTAAGGACTCACCAGGTCGGGGACGAGACCGAGACCACGGAGGTCACGAATACCGGCCTGAGTGGGCTTGGTCTTCTGCTCGCCGCCGATGAAGGGGATCAGAGAGACGTAGATGAGGGCAAAGTTCTCGGGGCCGACGCGGAACTGGAACTGGCGCATGGCCTCGATGAAGGGAGCAGACTCAATGTCACCGACAGTGCCGCCAAGCTGCGGGTCAGACCAGCACACGCCACTCAACCCACCTCGACAATGCAGACGTCGGGCTCCTCGCCAGTCTCGTCCACGGGGGTCTTGGCGACGCGCTCGACCCAGTCCTGCACGGCGTTGGTCAAGTGGGGCACGATCTGGACCGTCTTGCCGAGGTAGTCGCCACGGCGCTGGTACAGAGTCAGCCAGCGTCATACGACAAGACTCACCTCGCGCTCAATGACGTGCTGGTAGACCTTGCCAGTGGTAAGGTTGTTGTCCTTGCCAAGCGAGACGTCGAGGTAACGCTCATAGTTGCCGAGGTCGAGATCGGTCTCACCGCCATCGTTGAGGACGTAGACCTCACCGTGCTCGGTCGGGGCCATCGTACCCGCGTCAATGTTCATGTACGGGTCAATCTTGATCGACGTGACCTTGTAGCCGGCAGTCTTGAGGAGAAGGCCGGTGCTCGAGGCTGAGGAGGGCGGTTAGAAGGTGACACCTTTGATGGTCGATGACATACCAATGACACCCTTGCCAATGCCACTGGGTATTGTTAGCTCTGGACACTGTTCTGCCACTCACGAGATGACACCACCACACACGAGGATGTACTTGACCATGGTTCTGAAAAAGGTCAGTTGCAATGAAGAGATGGCAAAGCTGCACCTAAAGCTGATGTGGGGGGACGCGGAGCACCGAGCGAGGTCTAAGCGGCGAGCCTAGGAATTGCCACTGGACAAGTCAGTCAACCGTGCGTCGGAAAGAGAGAAAAAAATGAATCTCACAGCAAAGGACTGGGCTTTGGAATACTGCAATACATTGACATGGGTTGGCGGCGGCGCAGGAAGAGACGCGACAGAGTAAGCTCGAGTCGTACGCGCTTTGTTCTTCTGCCATTTGATCCTCACCGATTGATTGACAGTACCACGGCAAGGTCTGTCAAGAGCGTATCACGGGTCGGATTGACTGCAAGTCGATAACCAGAGGGACTTGGCAAGAAGGAAAGATCTTGAAGAGTTGGAACAAGATGGGACGCGGTGCCGCTGGTGCTGGCTGGAAATTGTTGGTGCGAGTCACGTGACTAGCCTCGAGTCCAGTCACTTTTGGTGGCAACACGCGGTGCAGGCGCGCGGCGGCGGCCCAAATTGATTTGTTTACTTTCACCCAAAATGTGCATCACGCGTCGCAACGCGTCGCTTGGTCCGTCACACCCCCTACACGCCAGCAATCTAGTGCATCCTTGTCATATCTAGTGACACCAAGCTGGCGTGTCCCCCTTGCTGTCGCAGATCCACCTAAAGCTGCTCGGAAACTAGGGGCCAGTCAGCTGTCGCCCATGCCACTGCACCAACTTACAACATAGCCCCGCGCTCCGCGGTTAAAGCGTCCAAGTACGTCCACGACGTTGCCGAGCATTGCGTTGCCGACCAAGTTCCGGCGAGCATACACAAACGATTGCAGCGCCATCCGGGACAGGTCGGCATCGGTCAGCTGCCGCAAGACAGCTTCGATCTGCGCGGCCGGCACCGCATCGGCAGTCTTTTGCAGACGCACAGTAAGCTTGGACAGCTCGCTGTGCTCGACATCCGGCTGCACAGTCGCCACAATGCATCCAGAGAGCATGGCTTCGGCCATCCGGGTGTCAACAGTGCCGTCCTGCCATCCTTCAAACTAAACACAAGTTAGCTCATATCATCATGTAAAAGGCCACTTACAAGACAGACACCAGACTTTGCCAAGTCCGATGCACGTCGTTCTTCATACTTGCTCCACCACTTCGAGAACGCAGATGATTCCTCGAAGGGATCTTCGTCGCTGCGAAGTACACGTGCAGGGGGGCTGGGGGCTGTAGAGTCTGCGGTGTCAGAGGGACCACTAGGCTCGACCCACGGCTGCTGAGGACGTATTGTCGGCCCCTCGGCATCTTGGGCCACTCTCGTTTTGGGGTTGTGGGCCGTGGGATGTACGTGACTACCCGCAAAGCGCGGCCACGGGTACGAGGGTTGAATACATGGTGGCTGTGGGGAGTGAGCTTGGGATGAAACGAGTCGCTTACTCGGCCTGGCTGTCAGCTCCTCCACACGGTGTTGACTCACTGCAGGCAGAATGTGCGCCAGTAGACCCATCTCCCAGTTGGATCCCAGGCGCTCCACCATGGCTTCATAGGCCAAATCCTGGGAGAGCAGGGCTTGAGGGTCGGCTGTCAACGTGATCTGGGCTGTCAATCCAAGCGCAACCTTCGCCCTTACGTTTGCTCGCGCGTTGACGACGGGCCGTCGCTGAATATGGGCCCCTATTTGGCTGCATGTCAGTGTTGTAGAGATGCAGGGCTCACTTGATCACCGTGGAGTCGGGACACGCTGAGCTGAGCTCGGTATCGTCTGGGATGTGAGCGCAGCACAGAATGCAGCCTCACCGTTGCCGATGCGCCATAGGATGCGCCTGCAACCTGCATCTTTGAGGTTCTCAGCCAACCCAAGAGAGCCATTCCATGATGGGGAGAATGGCGCTACGGCTTTGACATTGACCGCTGTTGACCGCTCGAGCAGCCGGTACGTGTAGAGTGCTGCTGGTATTGACGACGAGTTGTCTGCTGGCGTCAGTTCAGATCGGAGGAGAGAGTTGCCGACTGACATGGGAGGTCTGGGTGGGGTCAGCGGAATGAGCTCTGCGATGGACGCACCAATGAAGAGGAGAATGTCGAGCGGCTCCTGGCCTTGCTGCTTTGACAATGGTGGGTGGTCGTCGGGAGCTGGCCCTCCAGCATACCACGAGGGGAACCCGTATGCGTGGGCTGCAACATTAGCGCGATACACACACTCCCCGCACTCACGATCCTGCTCGCGCTTCCAATCTGGGACCACGGGCCGGTTGAACAACGCCCACAAGTAGGCAGCCGTGAGGATGACGACGGAGAGGCCGAGCAGGAGGGGCGACGGGCGCGGGAAGGATGTCAAGAACATGCCGTGCGTCGAGAGCAGCTTGGCGGCTTTGCCTTCTCCTGCTCGCGATTTACAGCAATGCAAAGATGGGGTTTTTGGATGCGATGCAAGAGCGTTGCTGCGCGCCAAGAAATGACCACGCAACTAGACGCGGCGCAGCAGGTCCAACTTTGTAGTGGAACCGTGGGGCTCCACAGTGGCAACGTTGTGGGCGTCACTCACAAATGGCAACGCGGTGTGGTCAGAAAGTCAATCCACGAGTCCTGCATTTATGCATTCTGCGTGCTTTGTCGTCCCCCTACGTGAGCCCATCGTGGCATTCTGTTTGACCTCACAGGTTTGGGACGGCGTAGTACCGCTCACTCTTCAAATTGCTTAGATCGGCGACCTCTTGCCGCCCACCGTGGCGGCTGGGTATCGAGTCTCGAGATGAGTGCGAGTATGCGAGTGTGAAGGGCCTTTTGGGTCGCTTATTCGACAAAAAAAAGGTGGTACTGCGCCCCGAAGTTGATTTAACACCACTGCTTATCACTCTCCTGCCCTCGAGTTGTACAAGCATGTCTTTTTCGTGGAACTTGACGAACGACTGGCCCACGCACAACACTGATAAACTCGCGGCCTCTCATTCATGAGCCACTCCCATTCGATATCTTCTACTGGATCGATATCTTACTTGATCGATATCTTCTACTTGAAAAGAAATAATGTACATGTCTGTGAAACAACGGCGTAGTGCCTATCTGATCGAATGTGCCGGCCATAGCTCAAGGCAGGGTTCAGGTCCTGAGGAACGCTCCTTTAGAACGACAGTCCGCGCAATTATCTATCTGTATCTGAATAGCCGCCTTGCAGGGTACATGTTTTGGGTACAACCTGATATTTTAGTCAGAATAGAGGGTCAGAATCTGGTCTAGGTGCTGACTATGAAAGAGAATGCAGCCAAAGAGGGAGGTGATAAATGTCACATGCAATCGTGGTCTGAGGTTGATAGGCCTACACCCCATCGCTCTCCTCTCGGTCTAAGGCTGTCAGTAAGGCGGCAACTCGGACTGATGCTCTGAACAAATCCTCTCAAGGAACCTCGGCAAGACATGGATCTCGCGAAGAACTTGCAGGTTTACTGCAGTTACCTTCCGATCTCATCGACGTGAGACGGCGTTGGCGTGTCGGTCAGCCTCTGACTCATGAACGGGCGCTGTAGATGGCAGGCTTGCTCGACAATGTATCCTATCGCATTTGCAACTCAGGTAACGAGTTAGCAAGACCGTGGAAGGTGGCGACAAGGCCTGTGCAGACCAAGATAAAGATATGGCGTAACTCAAGGTTAACGCACGGCCACATCGATCAACCCGAAGCCACAGGAGGTAGTCACCGAGATGAAGTGCCGCAACACACTGCAGGCGTGCAACTCTATCCCATGCCCCCCGGCCATGAACTTCTGAACATTCTTTGCATTGTGCTCAAGCCCCGAGAAGAACTGGGTTGAAAAAGACTCCTCGTGTGGATATAATACAACAAGCCGTTGGGGGAGGAGGAGTATGGAGACATGGAATGACAAGACGCCAAGGGAGAGGCCCTTGAGTGAAAGGTAAGCACCGTGGTTGTTTCGATGGGTGGAGAGGGAGAGCGATTGAACATTTTCTAGTGGACGGGGACGGTCGGCTTGGACGACGACAAGTCATGACGGGGATGGCTCGGCGACTCGGGCACAGTGAGGAGCCTACGCGACTCCCACGCGCCGCAGATGTGTCTACGAGGTCAGTTACATTCTAGAAAGTAACTCACCGCTTGCCATTGCCAGCGCCCTTCTCGTCGATGCGACACTTGCGAGAGCAGAAAGTAAGGCCACACTTGCGACAGTTTGGGAAGTTGACACCAGACGCGTTACAGACGCTGCAAGTGACATGCTTGGTGAGAGCGCTTGCGAGCTCCAGTGCAGCAAGCTCGGGGTCGATGGCGGCAACAGGCTGGTCAGGTTCGAAAGGCAGCCTGCGGGTCGAGGGTGGAGATGGCATTCGGTGAGCCCCAAGCTGAGGAGAGGACGCGACGGCGCGTAGAGGCCTGGAGTCAGTCTCCTTGCTTCGGCGAATAGACAGAGGAGCTGGGATAGGTCCACGCTCTGGAACCGGTGATCCCTCTGAGACCGGCGACGGAGGCGAGACGTTTGCCGATGGGGGCGACATCGACCACTGGTTCAGGGATGGCCACCACGCCCCATTGCTACTTGTCTTTCTCGCTTGAGCGAGGACGATACGGTCCTGCGAGCGTTGCACCTGACGCAGCTGCGAGAGGGCTCTAGGGGTCTCCTGAGCGTGGTCGATAACGGGAGGCTCGCGAGAAAGAGATGCCAGGGATGCAGTTGACTTGCAAGGGGTTAGCAGCATCCTTGATGAGTGGATGGTGCTGTCGGCAAATGAGAAGATTGACGTCTGCGAATGCTTTCGCCGGTGTTTCACGGGAGAAGCGCGATCCAACGGGAATGGGTACGCATCGAGTTCTGCTTGCGGAATCGGACTTCCACCCGTGGCCTTGAGGACGATGTTGAGGCGGCGGTAGGCCTGGTGAATCAGGTCGTCGGCGACCTCCATTCCGCTTGGACCCTGGCGGATGACCGCCTTGAAGGATTGCTCGGCAGCCAGAGGGGAGGACGTCAAGCCACGCTGGCCGTTAGCTGCGCCGACGGCGTAGACTTACGATGTAGTGGGCCATCAGCAAGACAGCGTTGCGCTTCATGAGAGTCTCTTTGCTGAAGTCGGATGTCGACTTGAGGAGGGGAAGCTCGAGCAGCTTCTCAGTGACCGCGCGGCCGAGGTGCCATGCGTTCCGGCCCTTCTGACTATCGCCATGAGGCTTGAGGGCCCAAGGCAGCTGAGCGGGTGTGATGGGAGGCAAGAACACCGGGTCGTGGCGCTGAATGTGTCCGTGCCGGTAGAGGTGGAGGAGAGGGAGTAGCAGTTCATACTGTGATTGTCAGCCACGTAGGACAAATCACTCACCAGAAGCTTGATCTTGTTTGAAGGACTGTCATCTCCGTGGGGTGTGTGAATGACGAAGGAATCGGCGGTCGTTGAAGAATGACTCGAAGCGGCAACAGCATG
Source organism: Vanrija pseudolonga (assembly GCF_020906515.1). Classification (NCBI taxonomy): domain Eukaryota; kingdom Fungi; phylum Basidiomycota; class Tremellomycetes; order Trichosporonales; family Trichosporonaceae; genus Vanrija; species Vanrija pseudolonga. The sequence continues at coordinate 981,771 of NC_085855.1, forward strand.
GCTGCGAGGCTCGACGGCCTCGGGGGCTGCAGCGCGCCTCTTGCCCTTGAAGTCGACGACGAGCACGTCGTCCTCGTCGTCGGTGCTATCCTGGTCCTTGAACTTTGGTTCTGAGCGAACAATGTGTCGCTCGCTCTCAATGATCCAGCCAAGGCCGAGAACCAGCCAGCCTCCAGCTTTACCAGAGCCTTCTACATCCCGAACGGCGCGTTTGCCATCGGTCGGGATGCCCCAGCCCTGTGAGACTAGCCTCGGCATTGCAGGGCGTTCTACGGGCGAAGTGGGAGCGGAGGCAGTGGAACGGAAGAGTGAAGTGAACCACGAGGACGACGGCGGAGATTGAGAGTCATCGATTGACGACTTGCGGCTCGGAGGAGGTGAGGCTTCGGGGTCGGGTTGAGCCAAGCTGGATCCACGGACGAGAAGATTGCCGAGAGCCAGACAGGCAGTGGGAGAAGCGTACGGCGGAAGGGCTGCAGTTGCGTAGTACTTGGCTGCAAGGGAAGGCTGGTGTGCGATGAGGGCGGTCTGTACAGTGTGAGCAAGAGTGGTAGGGTGATTACTCGCCTGTGCATCCCACATCAACGATCCTTCGTCTACGTCACTGTGGGTGTCGTCTCCATCGTCGTCTGCATCGTCGACGGTGTCGTCACGAACGTGGCCAGAGTCGCTCTCGTCACCGTCCTCGCTATCGCTATCGGACGGGGCTTTGGCGTCCGAGGTGAGGCCGATAAGGCGGGCGAGCTGGGCGAATGACCTGTTCTGGCGGAGGGCCCGCGGTAGGGGGAGGAGGGAGTTGGCGTGGGAGTGGAAGGCGGGGCTGGGGTCGCCTATACGAGGCGGCTTGGGCTTTGGTATAGTGGACGAGGAGCTCATTCGGCGATTGGGTGCACGTGCCGGGGTGGTGTGTTGGTAGGGTGGTAGAGATGGGGTGGTGGAGTGTCACGGAACGTGGGTGGGTAGAGAGGCGTGAGATGCGACTCTGTATGTGTGGACAAGGAAGAGGTCGAGTGGGATTGGTGTTTGCTACTCGTGCTTGCGCAGCTTTGAGATGTTTGTAGTCAAGTGGGGGGAGAGTTGAAAGCGAGGAAGCGAGCAAGGTTGGATTGTTGCAACAGATTTAAAGCAAAGGAAGAATTGAGTGCGCGATTGATGCAGCGACAGGCGGCGTGGGTGGCATACAGCATCACACCTCGATGATATCCAGATTTCGGTGGGTGGTGGTGGGCAGGCAGCCAGCCAGGCAAGCCAGGCAGTCCCAAGGTACGCACCAGAGCGACGCCGCCGCCGCCGCCGTGTATCCCTTGGCTTGTCGGCCTCGGTCCCTGACACTTGCCCTTGGCCCAACCACTTTGCCCTTTCTGCGCGCGCTCATCTTCGGCTCGCCGCTCAGTTGCTGCGCGCGCATTTCGTCTTGCCAGTGAGTGGCCAATGGTCCTCTGAGCTTGCCGCTCACATGCCCTCTGCCCCCGCCGCAACCTCTGTCGCACCGGCGTGCCGATACCCATGCAACCTACGTGCATGCGCCCAACGCCGACTGACCGGCCTCGAAGCTCGACGGGGGCGTCGGAGACTAATTCGCACCTTGTGGCCCATACCTGTCTCGTGTGTGTCGTGTGCGGTGACTTGTTGTCTCCGTGTGCCTCCTCTGTTGCGACCTAGTCTCTGGCCTTATGCCGCCCCCGGCCCCCCCCCGCGCCGAGTGGCGGCCTAATCTTGTGTCGCTGCAATACGACCGTAGCCAGATTGAAAGCCTGAACTAGTCGGAACAGAGCATTCCAAACCCACTCGACGTGGCCCAAGGCAAAACAGGCGAGACAGACCTTTTGCATTCCTCGCGCTGCATAATCTTACCCTTCAGTCACATTCCATTACAGCATGCTCAAAACAGACCAGTACCCGCAGCTCGTCCAGCTGCGTATGCGACGGTTTGGAATGGTGCAAGCCTCACCGGCAAGCCTCGCCAAGGCCCGTAGCGCCGCTGTTTGTAAACTCTGATCCAAAGCCCAGGGGCCAGGCTTCGCATCAGCGACGCCTCGGAATTCATGGCGCAGGTCGTCTGCCCTTGGAGGTCCCTTCGTGATATCGCCAGTTCGCATCCGACATTGCCATCGTCGCACCAAGCCCGTGAGATGGAGTCATCTGAGTGGTTGATGGCGGTCACAAGACCACTTTCAAGCTTTGTTGACGCCAGTCTTCTTCGGCTTCTCCGACTTTCAGCCTACTCTGGTCCCTTGCGTGCGCTAGTACAGTGGCGAAACAGCACGGCACGGCACGCCCGCACGGCACGGCGGCGGCGCCGTAGGTGCTCGTGCGACCGACCGACACAAACCTGCTTACCGTGCGGCGGCCACGGGTCACGGTCGCGGTCACTGTCACAGTCACGGATCGGCAGTCGTCTGGGCGACATTGACAGGGGTATGAAAAGCTGCCGGAAGCCCACTCTCTGGATGGTTACGTAGAGTGCGTCATCCGCACTGGGCACCGTTTGAGCAATCTCGCCTCTGCGGCCATCAATTGCTTCCTATCTCGTTCTCGGCAGCAGTCTCCATGTTACAACTTGGTCTCACAACCCCACTACTGGGTGGCCGGCCACTGGCCCGGAATCATGCCTTGGCTCCGGAATCACACTCCGGCGCGTCTGGGAATGCGGATACGGGCTGCAAAACGCTGGCGACTCCTCGGAGGCTGAAGCTTGTTTGTGCCTTTGTCGAGCTCAACTGATCGCCGTCTCGTCCCAATACTTTAATAAAGTGGTGGTTGCCGCTGCCTCCCAACGGCGTATACAGGGAGAACACTGACATGGCGCCCGGCTTCCTTGGCCTCAAAAGTCGTTCTGGTTTGAAGATTGGTTCACCCGCCAGTTTATCCTCTCTCTTTCCTTGTGGTGAGTGAGACATGGCGCTGCCACCATGGGTTGAAGAGCGCAGAGGCGGAACAACCATGTTCTCTGCGTCCTGCCACGAGGATGGCAGGCGCGTAGTGGCGCTGCCGGCGCTGTCGCGCTGTCCTTGGTGCCATGCACTTGCCACGAGGCAGATGGAAGGACCTCCGGACCTTTGGCGTCTAGCGTCTCGGAGGCAGCTGCCAATGGCAAGACCTGGAATTTGTGCGGGGCATCGGTGACAACAGAGTCCTAACTCGATCTCTTGGTTCTGCGGACTCGACTTTGCAGAAGACACTGACCGCCGAGGAGGTCGGGGCAGGCAGGTGTAATCTTTGCCCGTTGTCGCTGGCCCATGCCATTGGCTCGTTTGTGGATGACTTCCTGACTCCGTCGACTCCGTCCTGGCCATCCTGGGTGCCTCGGAGCAATCCGCCAACCACAATGGGCCCATCCGATACGGCCGCACGGGGCCCCCGCATCTCTATCATGATTTAATGACGTGTGTCGCATTATCACTGCTAAGGGTTGGATTTCCCTATGCCATTGCCGCACCAGCACCTGAGTTCAGAGTGACGCGCGCCGCGGCGGAGGGCCGTCCGAGCCAGTCAGGCCGTCAATCAGAGGCCACGCCGCCCCTCGCAGCCCCGTTCCCAGCCAGCCTGCAGCCTGCCAACGCATCCACCCACCTCGTGCCCAACCTGCCTGCCCAGCCTGCCTGACTTTCGCCCCTGGCTCGCTGGCTGGCTGGCAGTCGCCCACCCCCAACGATACGCCCCCCCCCCCCCCCCCATCCCAACTTACTTTCCATCGTCTTCCCTCTTCTCTCTCCTCACTACCTCTCTCTTCATCCTTCTTACTCTCAATCCTAAAAAAAACAACCAACAATGTCTGTTGTCACCAAGGTCCACGCTCGCCAGGTTCGTGCACTCCCCTAGCGCATAACGCTGCCATGCTTGACTCCCACTCCCACACCTTGCTCGATGCCAATGGCGTCATAGTCTTCCCTCCCACCAACGTGCTTGAGCTCGAGCTAACACTGTCTCTCTCAGATCTTCGACTCGCGAGATGAGTATCATTCTGCATGACTTGGAGGCCCAGTGCCAGACGTTCTATGTGCTCGCTCGGGCACTGGCCTCCAGCTCGCCCTTGTCCATGCTTCCTATGCTGACATTGACGCCTTCCTCCCGCCCCATTCCTTGAACTGCTTCTTGCTATCTGTCGCCTGCTATCCTGCGATTGACGATCTTACGCAACCCCACTGTCGAGGTCGACCTCTTCACCGAGAAGGGTGAGCTTCATTGAGAACAGGGAGGAACAGTGCCCTAACACCACAGGCCGCTTCCGCGCTGAGGTCCCCTCGGGTGCCTCGACCGGCGCCCACGAGGCCGTCGAGCTCCGTGACGGCGGCAAGGACTACGTTGGCAAGGGTGTCCTCAAGGCCGTCGAGAACGTCAACAAGGTTCTCGGCCCCGCCCTCGTCGAGTCCAAGCTCCCCGTCACCTCGCAGAAGGAGATCGACGACCTCCTCATCAAGCTTGACGGCACCCCCAACAAGGGCAAGCTCGGCGCCAACGCCATCCTCGGTGTCTCGATGGCCGTTACCGAGGCCGGTGCCGCCGACAAGGGCCTTCCCCTCTACGCCTACATTGCCCAGCTTGCCGGCGTCCAGGAGCCCTTCATCCTCCCCACCCCTGCCTTCAACGTCATCAACGGTGGCTCGCACGCCGGCAACGCCCTTGCCTTCCAGGAGTTCATGCTCCTCCCCACCGGCGCTTCGTCGTTCACCGAGGCGCTCAAGATGGGTTCGGAGACTTACCACGCCCTCAAGAAGGTCATTGTTAAGAAGTACGGCATCGACGCCGTCAACGTCGGTGACGAGGGTGGCTTCGCCCCCAACGTCTCCGGCGCCGAGGAGTCGCTTGACCTCCTTACCGCCGCCATTGAGGCTGCCGGCTACGCCGGCAAGGTCCAGATTGGCCTCGACGTTGCCTCGTCCGAGTTCTACAAGGACGGCAAGTACGACCTTGACTTCAAGGTGAGTTCACCGAGTAGGAGACGTGGAGGTCGTGTCAAATCGACACTCCTACTGTTCGCGCGGCGTGTCCCGAGTCCCGTACTAACAACAACCCAGAACCCCAACTCGGACCCCTCCAAGTGGCTCTCGGGCGCCGAGCTCGCCGAGCTCTACCACCAGTACTCTGACAAGTACGACATTTGCTCGATCGAGGACCCCTTCCACGAGGACGACTTCGACGCCTGGGCTCACTACATGACCACCGCCAAGATCCAGATTGTCGGCGACGACCTCCTTGTCACCAACCCCCTCCGTATCAAGACTGCCATTGAGAAGAAGGCTTGCAACGCCCTCCTTCTCAAGATCAACCAGATCGGTACCATCTCGGAGTCCATCCAGGCGTAAGTTGCCTCAATTGCATCGTCCTCGGCTATTCTAACCAGCTCGCAGCGTTCAGCTCTCGCAGTCGGCCGGCTGGGGTGTCATGACCTCGCACCGTTCGGGCGAGACCGAGTCCACCTTCATTGCCGACCTTGCCGTTGGTCTCCGCACTGGGTGAGTTCCCTTTGCTTTGTTAGTGATGCCTCGCTAACCGTACCAGTGAGATCAAGACCGGTGCCCCCTGCCGCTCGGAGCGTGTTGCCAGTGAGTTGCCCACACAACCTTCAACCATTCAAGTTACTGACACCATCCTCAGAGTACAACCAGCTTCTCCGCATCGAGGAGGAGCTCGGCGACAAGGCCATCTACGCCGGCCCCAAGGGTCTCTCGAAGGGCACCACCGCCCCCGCCCTCCACTCCGAGTAGATGTAGATAGTTGGCACCTCGTGTCGAGTGAATGAGATATGAAGCTGTTATCTGATGCGTTGCTGGCCAAACCGGGCGGTTGACTTGTCCAAAGCCAAATCACGTGACCAAAGTCGCGTCATGTTGAACGCGTCGAGTTGCTTTCGTCCACTCAACTCTGTCATTCATCACATTACCGTCACGCACGCACATGGCTGATTCACAACAGATCAGGACTGCAGAGAGACATCTCACGCAGGCGCTAGAGTCTGACCAGAGGCTTGTGAGTAATCACCACCATGCGCTCGCTAAACCCACAGGTCACCTTTCGCGATGTTGCCCGCGAGCTGGGCTGCCATGTGCATCTTGCCAAAAAGTGAGCACCAGAGAGCTCACTCTGACTGACCTTCCCCACAGCCTGCTACTGCACTACCTCTCCACCCACCCTGACGTCATTCCCACCTACCTGCTCTCCGGCCCCTTGCTCGCGACGTCCGCCGTTGCCCAGACTGATCTGACGAGGGCGGCGTCGCCCTCTGCGACTGCGACCCAGTCTCTGGCCCACCTGTCGGCCACGCAAAAGATTCGTGTTGTGCACATGGACGAAATGAGTGAAGACGAGTGGAACTCGGAAGCCGAGGAGGAGGAGGAGCAGAAGGAGGAAGACTTCGAGGAGCTCGCTAGCGCCGAGGAGTCCATCAAGGTCGACGGTGACGACGCCTTGGACGACGTTGTGCCCAGGTGGGGCGTTGTCCTGGTCAACCAAGACAGTCTGGACGGTGAGTCGGTCCCTTGGACGACACTGACTTGCAGACAAGAAGAAGCTCTTCAGCGGCGAACAGCTCAGCGTCCACATCTACTCGTTGGCCCCAGCCCCTTTAAAGGTGCGCGTGTCTGTGACGTCCTGTCTAACCAGGTACAGGACCCTGCTCTTTATCTCGCCGCTTCGGCTGGCCTGCGTGCACACTCGAGCTACATTGACGCCGCGACATACGGCACAATCTCGGGAGTGTCTTTGGGCGCCAGCGGTCCGAAGCGCATGCGCGACGGTGGCCTTGACTCGATCGCCAAGAAGGCCGAGGTCAAGACTGAAGTCAAGCCTGAAGCCAAGGGCTCTGCTGTCAAGAAGGACGCCAAGAAGGAGGACAAAAAGTCTTTCTTCGCCAAGAAAGAGTCGCCTGCCGACAAGGAGGAGGCCAAGAGCAAGGAGCAGAAGAAGGTGAGTCTCTTGTCTCTCTTCCCTGTGTTCTTGTTCAGCCTGACCACTTGCGTTAGCCGCCTGCACCACCTCGTACACTGAAGAACAAGAGGCGGATCATCACCTCGGATGATGAAGACGACGATGAGCCAGCGGGCGCGGGCTCCTCAAAATCTCCATCGAGGCCGCCTCCTCAATCCACGAAGCCCTCGCTCGAACCCACCTCGTCCATGGTCCGCGCCGAAGACCAGGCGGCAATGGAGGCCATGATGACCATGGATGTCGACTTTGACGACATTGAAGAGATATCAGAGCCAAAGGCCAAGGCCGCGCCTCGCGGGTCAAAGGGCACCGCCCGAAAACGGCGACAAGTCAAAAAGTCCAAGGTTGAGATGGATGACAAGGGCTACATGGGTGAGTTGTACCCACCAAAGCTCGGCTGACGGCCCAGTGACCAAGGATTACTACACCGACGAGTCGTACTCTGGATCTGACACGGATACGGACGCACCCAAGCCGACTTCCAAGCCCTCGTCAGTGGCACCACAAGCGAAGAAGGAAGCACCAGCACGTGCAAGTGGAGGGGCCAAAGCTGCTGCGGCGCCTGCACGTCCAGCGCCTGCGCGTTCGACGGCGCCAAAGAAGCCAGCGCCGCTTGGACAGAGCAGCATTGCAGGCTTTTTCAAGAAGAAGTAGATTGGTCATGCGTGGTGGATGCAGCAGTGGTGGTGTGAGCAGTGGTGGTGTGAAGCAGTGCAAGCGGTTGTAGTGGATGCTGTGCTAATAAGTGAGATCGTAGCACGTAGCTGTGCTGCGGGTGGGTTGACTGGCTGATAATGTGCGGTGCATGTTTCTGGGTCGACCTTCTGTTACAATTTCGGCGACACCTTTCCCTGGAGGAACGGCGGGCTGCCGTACGGCGCTGCGGCGAGCGGGTGCAGCAAATGACACTGACGGTGCGGGAGCCCGTCGTCGTACACTGGTACTTACACCGCCTACTAGGCTGGTCGCAATAGAGTCTCCGGGCAACCGGCCAGCCAGCCAGTCAGTCAGTCAGGCCCAAAAGTCAAAGCGCACGCGCCGCGCCGGGCAGCGCCACGCCGCCACGCCACGGGTCACCACCAGTCACACCCCATTCCCTCGTGCCTCGCGCCTTCGCGCCTGTTGCCTGTTGCCTGCCGTTTGCCGCTCCCCTCCACGCCACGCCTCTCCGCCTCCACCACAGTAGCAGCAGTAGCGGATCGAGCGCGACACGAGGCCAAGTGATCCGTCGCCGCCGCCGTCTGTAACCCGCCGCAGCCCACCCTCGCGCTCATTGCTGGTCTGGCTTCCTTTTGACACTCTGACCACCACCAGACACGACGCAAACACGCGCCCGCCTGTTGTTGCTTGTTTGCACCGAGCCGACCCCGCGCGCGCACAGCACTGCGCCACACCACAACTACACAACACGCACCTCGGACCATCTCAACCCGGCGACAAGGTCAACGTTGATCGATCAGACTGCTGTGCACCCGCAGCGCTACTAGGATCGACCAGCGGACACTCAACACCGACGACGCGTCGAGACATTGTGTGTGACCATTGGCCTGCCTGCCCGTCAATCATCTCATCACTCAACCTTGACAAGTCTACTACTACTCGCTAGTCGCCATATACCTCCTTTTGTTCGCACCGAGGTCACTTGCCCACCGGCCTGCAGCAACTCAGATCTATCCCTCCGTGAATCTCTTCTTCCTTTTGTTCTCCTCCTAGGTCAACCCCCCTCCAACCACCGCTGTCAAGATGCAGCCCGGCGACATCTACCAGCCGCCCCCGGGCAGCCAGCCGCGACGTGACAACCCGTATGCGGCCCAACCCCCCCAACCGCCCGGACAGCCTGGCTTCCCACCTCCTCAGCCGCCCCTTCCGCACAGCTCGAGCCATCAGAGGATCGCCAGCAACCCGTTCAACCACCCGGCAGACAACCAACAGTGGGCGCCGCCCGCCCCTCCGCGCCCTCCCACCACAGACCCGCAATATAGACCTTCAACTGCCCAGAGCTATCACTCGAGCAACGTTCACAACCCTCCCAACATCCCTCTTCAAAGAATGGACTCGCCATACAACCTGGGCGACCCCCGCTTAACGTCGCCGCCTCCCATGGGTGGGTCGCACACGGACCTCTCGTACCCTCCTCGTCAACAGCCGGGAGGTTATGGTCCGGCTGAGGACGACTATGGTGACGCGCAGCCCCTCCTGGGCCACGCCTACCCCGACCCGCGTCTCGGCGGGCATGCCACCCCCTCCCCCCGCCCTTATCAGTTGACCGACAACGGCGCCACGCCGGGCCACGGCGACATGGGCATTCGCTTCGACCCCGCCACCCGCTTCAACGCGCCGCCGAGCGAGTCCCGCCCTTACAACGACGAGCCGGGCTCGAATCTCCACTATGGTCCTGTCCCCAACCGCGTGCTGCGCCGTAACCGTACGCAGAAGAAGGTCCAGTGAGTTGTGCTGTGCACCGCCCCGTGGCGCGTCATACTCGTGTTGACATTCCCCAGGCTCTTCCGCGGCCACCTCGTTCTCGATGTGGAGGTCCCCTCGCTTCTTCTGGACCAGAGCCTGATCAAGGAGGGCAACGAGTTTACCAAGATGCGCTACACTGCCGTCACGTGTGACCCCAACGACTTTGTCGAGGACAAGTACACGCTCCGCCAGCGACTCTACGACCCTCCTCGTCAAACCGAGCTGTTCATTGTGAGCTCACGAGGTTGCTTTGGAAGCTGACACTTCAGGTTGTGACCATGTACAACGAAGACGACGTGCTCTTCTGCCGTACCATGAGAGGTATCATGCAGAACGTCGCACACCTGTGCAGCCGTTCTCGCAGTAAGACCTGGGGCCAGGACGGCTGGAAGAAGGTGGGCTAGTGGTGACCACACACGCTGACGTCAGGTCGTCGTGTGTATCGTTTCCGACGGTCGTGCCAAGATCAACCCGCGAACCCGGTCCGTGCTCGCCGCCCTCGGCGTGTACCAGGACGGCGTCGGTAAGAACATGGTCAACGGCAAGCCTGTGGTAGGTCCTGTGCCATTGGCGCGGTTCGCTCACTCGTAGACTGCCCACCTGTACGAGTACACGACGCAGCGTAAGTCCAACGCCTTGACACACACCTGACGCCAGTCTCGATTAGCTCCAGTGGAAAGATTGGACCAGGCGGCAACAACACGGTGCCGATTCAGCTCATCTTCTGTCTGAAGGAGAAGAACCAGAAGAAGGTTGGTCAAGCCGTGGAGCTTCATTGACACCCAGATTAACAGCCACCGCTGGTTCTTCAACGCGTTCGGCGACTGTCTTCGTCCAAAGTACGTACCAATTTCCGATTATCGCTGACCTCAGCGTCTGCGTCCTCCTTGATGTCGGAACTCAGCCCGGACCCAAGTCCATCTACCACTTGTGGAAGGCCTTTGACATCAACTCGTCTGTTGGTGGCGCATGTGGTGAAATCGTCGCACTCAAGGGCACGATGGGCATCAACTTGATCAACCCTCTCGTTGCCGCCCAGAACTTTGAGTACAAGATGTCCAACATTCTCGACAAGCCCCTCGAGTCGGTGTTCGGCTATATTACCGTGCTGTACGTGATGGGTGTGACGTTCAATGCTGATCCACAGGCCCGGTGCCTTCTCTGCATACCGTGTTGGTATCAGCGTCGTGTATACGAGTCCAAGTGCTAACGCCACAGTACATTGCGCTTCAAAACGACGAGCGCGGACAAGGACCTCTCGAGAAGTACTTTTACGGAGAGACGATGCACGGCGCCGGCGCCGGTATCTTCAAGGCCAACATGTATCTGGCTGAAGGTAAGAGAGCCTCCTGCACGGACTCCAGCTGACTGTGCAGACCGTATTCTCTGCTGGGAGCTTGTCAGTAAACGTGGCAGCAAGTGGCTTCTTCACTACGTCAAGTCGTCGTACGCGACAACCGACGTTCCCGACGCTGTCCCCGAACTGGTATCCCAGCGTCGACGGTGGGTAGTCGATATTGGCCAGAAGCTGATGCCTCAGATGGCTTAACGGTTCCTTCTTCGCTGCAATTCACTCGATTGTTCACTTTGGTTACATTTACCGCTCCTCGTATGTTGGCGTCCGCACCTCAGTTCTGACACCCAGACACAACTTTGGCCGCAAGTTCCTGCTCCACGTCGAGTTGATCTACCGTGAGTGCTGTGTCCACAACATCCACTGACCCTTGCAGAGATCATCAGCAACGTCTTCGCATGGTTTGCCCTCGGCAACTTTTACATCGCCTTTGTTGTTCTCACGGTAGGCTTTCTATCAGAGGCCTGGACTAACGCCCAAGGACTCAATGGACCCCTACGGCAAAGTGTTCCACATCCTCAACAAGCCACTCCACTATGCGTATATAGCGCTGCTGATGTTGTGTTTCATCCTTGCTCTTGGTAACAGGCCTCAAGGGTGCGTAGTCCCCCCGAAGGACAACTCTAACCACTCAGTTCCAAATGGGGTTACACACTTGCTATGGTCGGCTTTGCTCTGATAACAGTCTACATGATCTTCTGTGCAGGTTGGTTATCCTCCGCAAGGGTGAAGCTCACGCCAGTCTTCCTCGCCATCAAGGGAGTTGAGGGCGTCAAGGAAAGCGGTGGTCTCAAGAACCCAAGTGCCATCTTTGGGTCAAAGATCTTTGCCAACATTGTCATCTCGTTGGCTGCCACCTACGGCTTGTACATTGTGTCCTCTATCATCTCATTGGACCCCTGGCATCTGAGTGAGTGTTACTCGCGACGCGTCTAACCTTCCCAGTTACCTCCTTTATCCAATACCTTTTGGTGAGTGGTTCCTGCCGAGTTGGACTGACATTCCAGCTCGCTGCTTCCTACGTCAATGTGTTGAACGTTTACGCATTCTGCAACGTCCACGATGTTGTGAGTAGCTTGACTCGAAACCTCACCCGGTCTAACGTTATCAGTCGTGGGGAACCAAGGGCTCGGACAAGGCGTCTGAAGATCTCGGCGTCGTCAAGTCGGACGGCGGCGGCAACGAGGTCGTTGTCGAGGTTCCGGTTGAGCAAAAGGACATCAATGCTACGTACCAGGAGGAACTGGCCATCCTGGCGTCCAAGCCTCCTCCTGAGTCGAGTGGCAGATCGGCCGATCAGAAGCAGGAAGACTACTACAAGAACTTCCGTACGAACGTGAGTAGGCTCGGCTACATCAGTGCTGACTGTCCCACAGGTCCTTCTGGCTTGGACCATGACCAACGCCCTCCTCGCCGGCATCATCCTGTACGTGCCAATCGCCCTTCTCCGCTGACCTCTCAGGGGCACAAACACCAATCTTGCCACGACGTATATGGGTATCATGCTCTAGTAAGAAGCCAATGCGCCGGCCGACGCTGACCTGCAGCACCGTTGCTGGCCTGGCCTTCTTCCGCTTCGTCGGCGCCGTCTTCTACCTGGTTATCCGCCTCTTCATGGGAGAGTGAGCGCATCTGATCAATGTCTAAGGGGTCGGTCCAGCAGCCTGTTTGTGCACATTATTGCCCTGGCCAATATTACAGCTTTACGAAAAAAGGATAAATGAGTGATGAGATTGTTTGGATGCGAGTTGGGATTGCCATCGGACCATGCTACATACATAACAGCCACCTTGGCCTCATTTCCTCAAGGCCCTTGTGACGTACACGCGTGCTTGGAGCTTGATGTCTGTCCAGATATCGCTCCACCACGCCTTGACCCACTTGTTCATTCGGTCGCGATTGCCGACCTGCCAGTCGCGGTAAAACTGAGCGAGGACGGCTTCACGAGCGGCCTCGTCCTCGGGCGTGGGGGGGTCGGACGCGGGCGGGAGGGTCGCGAGACGGGCAGCCATTTGGGCCTGGAAGTCGGTGTTGGTTGTGGCCTGGGGTGTGGTGTGAGCAAGCTCAGCCGGGTGCGTGACGCGGCTCGGCTCGGCGCGGCGCGGCGCGGCGGGCAATGGCCGGCAGGCCTGCCACCCCACTGCGCCGCCGCCGCACAACTCCACGCCGACTCACCCAGAACCGGTGGTTGGTAACGTCCACGCGCTCGCGGTGCATAGTGTACGCGAGCTCGAGCTCGTCTCCGCGCGGCGTGGTGGTCACGGGGAACTCGACGGCCGAGTATGGCGAGTTTGAGGGGCGCCGGCGGCGCGTGGACGCGTAGAGCACTGGGCGGATATTGGACAGCGGGTCGGGGCTGTGTGGGGGTGGGCGTCAGCTTGACAATACGGTACGTATGGAAAGCGGACTTACGGCGCGACGAGGTCGACGTCCCCGCTGTCGACGACTACTTCGCGCCGTCTTCGCCTTGTTGGCGCTGCGGCGGAGGCGGCTGGCGGCGCGGACGACGCGGACGACATGGATGCGGTGGCTTGTGCTGTCGCCGCGCGGGCGAGCGGGAGGGCCGTCCTCCTCGTTAGGCTGTTCATGCTGTGAGGTTGGAGAGGTGGTGTCGATGATGGCCAAGTCGTCGTCGAAATCTCATCTCATCTGACTCCCCCGATCCCCGGCGACCGCCCGCCGCCCACCGTGGGAAAGCGGCGCTGCCACCAACCACACCTGCTGCAATACAATGCCTGCCGCTCCATGCAATCTATGCTTCTACAAGTGTGAATCCCAAAAGGACGCCGACGCGTTGGTCGGGGGTGCAATGTTCTCTAGTTGTTGGAGGCGCATGACGAGGCTGAACAGCTCGAGGTTGGGGAAGGCTGCGGTGTGAGTGAGTGGGGTTGTGGCGACGGCGACACACTCACGCTTCATGATCGCCGGGCTCGTCGACTCCCAGCCTGGTGTATCTCCGGGTCGCCAAACCGAGACGTCACGGGCGTCGCTTTGCCGCGTCGCCAGCTTCGCCTTGGCCTTGACCCGTGTCGCGAACGGCCCGTGGGCGAAGAATATCGCCTGCATTTCTGGCAGCTCGTTGTCTGGGGCGCGGTTAGGGCTGTTACGCTCGAGGAGCACTCACCATAGCCGTGGCAGCCTTTGATAGGCAGCTCGTCGCCACCATGGCGCTCGTACTCTTCCTGTAGAGTTGTCAGCAACGTCCCTCCCTCCCCACTTCCTACGTACATGATCTGTGATCACCCAGCCGAGGGCGGGGACCAGGTAGATGGGGGCGACACGCTCGCCGCTACTAAAGTGCCACCGCTCGGGCATCGTGTCGTGGGTATACGCTGCAAATGTCCCGTTGCTCTCCTTGGCTGCAGCCTCCAGCTTGGCAAGGTGGGCGTCGACGTCGCTGCCGGCTTTGAACCGCAGTCCGTATGCAGGCCAGCCTGAGGGAGTCAGCGCGGCTGGCAACGACCGTCGGCATTCTCCTCACCATCCTTGAACTCGACGTCCTTGTAGTCTTCACCGAGGATGTCGTCGAGAAAGACCAGTCTGTGCTTGCTTGTCGCTGCCATGCCTGTACAGTGGTCAGCCAGCGCAAACGCAAGCCCCTCACCATGATCCGATACAACGATCAGATCGACAATCTGCGAGAGGTTTCGCGCATCGAGTGCCGAAACGAGATCGCCGATAAACTTGTCTGATCGTTCCATGGCACGCTCGACGTCTGCCGACTCTGGCCCTCCCTTGTGGCCCGCCTTGTCCACGTCCGGGATGTAAGCCAGTAGCAGCGACGGTCGTTTCTCGAGCGGCATATCGAGGTAATGCAGCACCTGGTCCAGCTTGTCGCTGGGCGTGGATTTGTCCTGGCACCCGTCAGCACATCGATAGTCAAGCCATCAACCCGGCCGACCCACCTTGTACGGCACAAAGTAGCTCGGCGATACCCCGTTCCCCATTGTCGGAGGCCCAGGCCACATGATGTTGAGCGCCTTGCGTCCGCCGCGCTCCGCGACGCTCCACATGGGCTCGCCCCACCACCAGCTGGGGTCCCAGCTGTCCTTGCTCGAGTAGCGGAACTCGCCCTTGAGGTCTGGGGCGTAAAAGTCGTTGGCGATGATGCCGTGCGACTCGGGGTACAGGCCGGTGAGGAGGGCCCAATGGTTGGGGAACGTGAGCGTCGGGAACACGGGCTGCATCGACGCCGCACGCAGCCCGTGCTCTGCCTGTCCTAGCGCAAGCAAGTTTGGCACGAGCTCGGCATGCGACGCGAGGTACTGCGGCCTGAAGCCGTCGATCGAGACGACGAGCGTAGTTGGGTGGAAAGGGTGTGTGCCGTTCGACAGCGTCGGCAGAGCCGGTACCGACGGCCGATGCCGTCTTCGCTCAAGGATAACTGCGACGACGAGCAGCGAAGGCACCGCGATAAGAAGCACGAGCGAGCGGGGAAGCTGGCATCAGCAGGCTATTGTCGTGCCGGACCTACCTTTGTCCCGCAGATTGTCCACCAGTGCTTGGACGCGGGCTTTCGCCTTGGACGCGCCAAGGGCCGGGATGCCGATGGCGACGCAGGATTAACCAGCAGCGGCGCCTCCTCCTCTGCCTGGGCGGCGGCGCCGACCGCGTCAGACATCTCAGCCTCGAGCTCAATGTCGTCCGGGTCGTCGGTCAGCGCCGGATCTGGGCCGCGCAGCCGCGGCGAGTCGCGCGGGCGTGGCGAGTCGCGCGCTCTGTTTCGCGCCGTCGACATGGCGGCGGGGTTCAAGTTCACGTGTCTGACGCGGCGCGCAAGGTTGGACGTGGGGGTGAAGCGAGAGAGTGTCGTCCGTCGGCGTCGCCGAGGCAACTTGTTGGGTGTGCTGGAGTGCTCAGGGTCGTTGCTGGAATGATGCCGACATTGGCGGCGGGCAGGTGAAACAAGAGACAAGCCGGTGACTGACTGACATTGGATGGCATGTACAGCACGACAACAGCGTCGGGCAACGTCGGCGGCGGCAGCGGCGACGGCGGTGACAGGCGCGGAGGGGGAGAGAGCGGGCCATGTGCGCATCATCTGACGGTTGCTCACGCCGCGCGCGGCACTGGCCTCGGCGGTCTGTCCGGCCACTGCCGCCGCCATGTCCGCGCCGCGGCTGTAGATAGGTGGGCGACGACGGCGGACCGACCCCTAGGTATGAAGCATCAGTTTCCAGGATTGCAAAAGTCTTGGCCCCTCAAACTGCCCTTCTTGGGTGGTCGTGAGGGGGCAGACACGAGGCGAGGGGGGCTTAAAGGCAAACAGGCAGCCGCTGGCAAACATCAACAAGGGTCAGGAATAACGTTGGTAGTCGTCTCCCACCAGCCAGTCGTCAGTCGTCCCCCTCTTGCATCTCCCACTCTCTCACATTGCACACTACACTACACATCTACTCTTGCTCTCGACCGCACGTTAATTGATATCCCTTGTCGCCCAGTTTCAGCCGCATCCTCAAGCCCATCGCACCGCAGCGCACAAACAAACCCACACGTACACACACACACCCCGGGCCCTACCAAGTCTTGTCGGGTACTTAAATCGTCATCGTCATCGACGCCCCCGCAGACACCCACCGCAAACCAAACAAATCCCACGGCCACAACTTGTTCGACTGACATTGTCAGCACATCACGCCGATACCAGCGACCATGTCGTCCGCTGTCAACCGACTGGCGTTGGCGCCATTGCCCGAAGCAGTACGCTCAAACCGACCACCACCATCGTGCCGCGGCCTTCACGCCCTCAAGCTCGCGACATGGGCTGTCCTCGCTCTCACTCTTGCTGCGGTCCCCGCTGCAGCCTCATCCGGCGATCGTCACTCGAGCTTCCACCTCTGCTCCAATCTCTGCGAAGTCTCCCAGTGCGAGCCTCACAGCCCGCTGATCCCGCTCTACTTGCGGCTATTCGGCTGGTCGTGTATCGACAACTGCAACTACCACTGTGCCCACCGGCTCACCAACGAGGCCGACGCGGGAAGAGAGTACTACCACCAATTCTTTGGCAAGTGGGCATTCTACCGTCTCGGGCCTATCCAGGAGCCCCTCAGCGTGATCGCGTCGCTGGGCAACCTCTGGGTCCACTACCGCGGCCTGCAGCGCGTGCGCAAAACCGTCCGCCCCGACAACAATCTCCGTCCATGGCTCGAGACCTTGGCGTATATCCAGATCAACACGTGGTTGTGGTCCACAGTGTTCCACGCGAGGGGTGAGTCGTGGAGTCAGTGGGAGCAGCGACGACCGGCGGTATGCCCGTTGCCCCGGCGAGCGCCAGTTGGCGCCTTCCACAAGCGCTGATCCGACCCAACAGATACTCCAATCACTGAGCGTCTCGACTACTTCTCGGCCATGATCACCATTGCCGCTACCCTGCTTTATGCCATTGTGCGCATCTTTGGCATTGTCACCCCCAAGACCATCTCCCCATTGGTGTACCCGATCTCTGGCGCCGTCGCCGTCTTTGTCCTCTGGCACTTCATCTACGTCCTCAGCTTCTCCCACTTTCCCTATGGCTACCATGTCGGCGTCGCCATTGTGCTCGGCATGATCCACAACGTGCTGTGGCTCATCTGGACCCTGTCGTTATATGTCGCGCTACCAACCATTTCCATCAACGAGACTCTGATCGCCTGGCCAGAGCCATACCCGCCGCGCAACGCCCTGGCCAGTCGTCGACCCGCCCACGCCAACATTCCGGCCATTCTCGTTGGCCTCACAATGGCGGCAATGGCCTTTGAGGTTCTCGACTTTGCGCCATTCTACCGCGTGCTTGACGCCCATGCCCTCTGGCACTTTGCAACCATTCCATTGGGAGAGTGGTGGTGGAAGTACATGTGCGCAGACGCAAACGAGCTGGACGGAGGCCTCCTTGGGCCATTGTCCTCCCGCGTTCACGGAGACAAGAGCTCAGACTAGAGTTATTAATGCAGTGTTGCATCGTTCCTAATAACGTGGGTATGGATGCGTTAACGATACGTTCGTCTAAGAGCCTTGGTGGGAGAGAAGATGTTGAGAGGATCTTAGGCCGCGTAACGGGATGGGGGGAGTGAGAATGGGGTAGAGGGAGGAGGGAGGGAAGAAAGATGTGCAGACCTCCACGCACACGGCTCGCAGCCATTCTATATGGTGGCCTTGAGACGCCGCGCGCGAGGTAAAGGTTCTGGCTAGCCAGAATCATATCCACCGCGTTCCGCGCTTCTCTGCAAGCCGGGCTGCAGCGGCAGCTACCGCACCGGCGAGAGTAAGCGGCTTACTTCGACTTGGCGGCACCGGCCTTAGCGGCCTTGGCGGCAGCACCCTTCTTGTAGGTGTTGCGGTAGAAGGCAATGAAGAGGAAGAGGTAGCTGGTGAGGAGACCACAGCCGAAGACGGCAGCTCCCTCACCGCCAGTGCAGTCGGTGACCCAGGGGAGGTTGATGCCCCACTTGAAGAAGAAGTGGTTGGTGGCTGGAGAGTCAGTGGCACTCCATCGCTGCGCGGCCATACGCACTGCAGTAGTAGACAATGAAGAGGTCAATGACGAACTGGGTGATCTGGAGGGTGGTGAGGTACTTCTTCCACTATGACGTGTCAGCGAGCAGTCCACCTGTCGGAGCTCCTAGGCGCGCTTACCCAGATCTTGGCACCACCGGCGGTAGCGTAGTAGTAGTAGTACATGATAACGTGGACCCAGAGGTTGAGGCCGATGACAACCCATTGCTGAGCCGGTTAGCTCCACTCTGCCGACAGATTCCCAAGGCACTCACAACCGACGTCTCGCCCTCGAGCTGAGTGTAGCAGAGGACAGCGGTAGCCGAGTGGTGGAAGACGTGGAGGAAGGCGAGGGGCTTCTTCTTGAGGACAAGGAAGACAGTGTCAATGAGCTCAATGTACTTGAAGTAGTAGTTGATGATGTAGTAGGTCGTCAGAGTCTGCAGCAGGTCAGCAGAGCGCCGGCGAATGCCCTTCACGCCCTCTACGCACCTTGGTGAAGGCAGCGGGGTTGCAAATGGACCAGTAGAAACCGTGCTTCCAGTAAAGGGGGACGCTGGGGTCAGCACAGTCGTGTCGAGGCCAAACTCACATCTGCTCAAGGATGAGGGCGAGGAGGAGGAGCGAGCCGGACGAAAGGAAGACGTTGTGGAGCTGGAAGAGGAACTTGAGCTTGAAAGGCTGGCGGTTACTGTCGACGCGTCAGTCACAGTTACACTCATCAATAGCGGCTCGAGCAAGTCGGATGGGCCATGAGAACGGGTCCCAGGTCCCACCGCGTTGGTCTTCTGAACGTCGATCGTGCCGGATGGCATCAACCACGGCTAGCCGGGACTAGCCCAACCCCGAATAGATCGGTAGAGAGGAGGGCGAAATCACGTTTCGTGCCCCAGTCCCGGCTATGCGGGAATCTCAAGCTCTTGCAATGGAGGATGCAGAGCCGCTCCATCGAATGGGCACGCGTCGCCACGTCAAGTTCCTCGGCCGTGTCGCGTCACTTACCGCATGAGCTCGCGGCCGCCAAAGATGACGGCGAGGTAGGTCACGACGGCGACGAGGACAGTCTTGTTGGTCGAGAGGGGGGTCTGGCCCGGGATCCACTCGACAAACTGCTTGGGAGGGTTGGGGAGGCCAGCGTGCTTCCAGACCGTCTTGATGGTGGTGATG
The DNA here is from genome assembly GCF_020906515.1 of Vanrija pseudolonga. NCBI lineage: Eukaryota > Fungi > Basidiomycota > Tremellomycetes > Trichosporonales > Trichosporonaceae > Vanrija > Vanrija pseudolonga. The sequence continues at coordinate 1,001,155 of NC_085855.1, forward strand.
ACGGGGCCACCGCCGTCCTGGAGCTGGAAGGCGGGGCATTTGAAGAAGGGGCACTTGTCGACTGCAGACATGGCGGCTGAAAGGAAAGTGAAGAGGAGGAGGAAAGAGGGAGGAGGAAAGAGGTCTGCGAGAGGAGGAGGAAGAAGAGGGAAGAAGGGGAGGATTAGAGTAGACGAGGAAAAACAAATCAGACCTTGGGTCTTTGGATTGCAAGCAAAAAGTATAGTCTAGCTGCTGGAGCGTCCACCACACTAAATGGGTTTGTGTGGTGTATGTGTGTGAGGCAGGGAAAGGCTCCAATACCGGGGGGGGGGAGAGGGGGGCAGCAAGGCGGAGGGGGCGTCGTGGACCTCGTCGACGCGGCTTGTAGACGCCGCCCTCCAAAGAGGCCACGTCCGGTTGGGCGACGCGTCTGATGCATACGGCTCAAAGGGCGACCAAAGGTCTTGCCTGACGGATCCAAGCAAGCAAGCTAACCGGGCACAAGGGGCCAGAGGGGGGGAGGGGGGGGGGGCAGCGGCAGTCCCCTCCCTTCCAGCAGCCAGCCAGACAGCGCACGGCACTCTTCCTCCTGCCTCCCTCATCCACCTCGGTCCATCCACGTCGAATTTTCAAAGCACGCGCCAACGCGCCCAAACTCGCCCGTTACATAATCACTGCCCCGACGCGCTCACGCCCCGTTTTGAGCGATCGCTGCCTGACGCCCTGTGGGATTGTTACTAAAAGGGGCAATTCGGCTTACCGTGGCGCCAAGGGGCTCTCAACCCACAAGTCCCTTGCTCCCACTGACAACACGGCGGCGGCGGCGGCGGCACGGCGGCTGTTGGCGGCGGGCGGCCCATCACGTGTGTCACCCAGCACCCAGCAGCCCTTCGGTCAGGCGGAGCAAAACAGAGCGCGGCGGTTGCACCTCCGACCGACCTGTCTGCAGGATCATTGTTCAAACGCGTCGCCCGGGCGTAAGCCAGATGACCTCATTCGTCCCTATCCCTCCCAAGTCACCGATATTTTTCTGCTGGGCTCTATTTGTCCGACCTGGCTCCAGAAGCCCAGCGCAGAGAGACTGCAGCGATACGATACATACGCCGGCGCCAAGCGGCCGCGAATGTCGGGCAGAGGGCCGCCGGGGCCCGCCATGGTCACTCACAGGCGCCACCGACGAAGGCCAAGACGGCTCACATGTTCTCCTCGGTGTGTGTGTGTCGCTTCTGGCAAAGCCTCAGGCCCGGGTTCGGCGGCGATCGACGGCGTGCTTGGGCAATGGAAAGATTATCGGCATGGGTCCTCCGTGGGTGACCTTGTGGCCCTTATCCATGGCTTGCCCATCGATCCTCCGGCTGTTGTTAAGCGGTCAAGTGGATCAATTGTTGACAGAATTGTGTTGGCCTCGAAAGAAGTGCACTTCATGTGGGTCACGTTTGTTGCTCGAGATCCGTGCACGCTCTACTTGGACCTCTGCGCCTTGTTCACGGCTGTAGTGCCGCTGTCGTTGCCGCATCTGTGAAGGTGAAGGGACGGCCTGCCGCGTTATCAGTTTACTGTTGCCCGCGCCTGGCGTCTCTCCAATCTTGCATGCCCCTACACCCCCCTCCCCCTACAACCTCGCGCCGCCCTTGCGCTTGCGCAGGTCACTCATCTCAATCCTCTCCCCCCGCCCGTCAGTCTCGCCTCGACTCCGCCTGCGAGCGGGCTGGCGAGACCTCCACCAAGTGCGAAGCAGGCAGATCCACGCCGCCGCCAATCCAACAGGAGGGACGAGCCAGCACAGGCGCCACCACCATCCACTGGAGCCGCCCTGTCCGTCCTTCCACTTGGCGACAGCGCGGTCGACCTGGACCTCGAGGTCGGCCAGAGTTCCGCTGTTGTCCAGTACCGAAGTGGCATAGGTCAACTTGGTGGCCAGGGGCATCTGCGAGGCCATGCGCGCCTTGGCTTGCTCTTCGGTGAGAGGCGGGTTCGAAGGGCGGTCCAGAATGCGCTGAAGCTGGAGTTTTTCGCTACTGTGGAATGTCAGTGGGTACTCGAGACAAAGAAAAATGGAGGACGTTGAGCGGCAACACCTCGACGTCACCATGCCACAACGCCGGACGTCGTCACTGACGGCTGGGAGATCCCTTATCGGGCGTGCCGATCAAGCATGGACGACCACCGTCCTGTGGATCAGGGCGCCGGTTCGAGGCTGGGCCCCGGCACGCGTCACCTTGCCATTCCACCAGTGACCACGACGCGCGCGGTGACGCGTGTAGCAAGAGCTTGCGGAATGAAACGAGGTGTCGCCTTATGTGGCAAGGCCGAGACCTTACTACCATGACTCTGGAGTCGCGAGCAGGAAGCAGATAAGCAGGTATGGAAGAGCAGGGTAGCTTCACAACCCGGCTGCTGTAGCTCGGCAGCCCTCCTCGGCGGCTTATCCTCGATGCTTGACGCATCCTCGGGTTGCCCGGTGATTAACTCGCGGCCTAGGAAGCCCAAGAATAGACAAGGAATGGAGACTCACACATAGACGACGACAATCTCGCCCACCCACTTCCAGAGGCCGGCCTCGATGAGGAGAGGGACGTCGAGGACGACGGCCCACTCGCCCCTGATCCAGTACTTGAGAATCTGCTGAACCATGGCCTTGCGGACACGGGGGTGAACGACGCCGTTGATCCACTTGCGCTCTTCTGGGTCCTTGAACACAATGTCGCCGATTGCTGCGCGGTCGAGGCTCACTCCGTCCGACATCACGACTCGGTCCGCCCCAAAGTGCTTCACGACGAGGTCGTAGCCGCTCGTGCCAGGCGCAATGACGTCGCGCGCGAGGACATCGGCGTCAATGATTGGCAGGTTGTGTTTTGTTGATAGCAGACGCGAGACGGTGGATTTGCCTGGGCTATCAGCAACTGGAGGGTAGGTCGGGCCGGTGTCGACGTACCTGTCCCGATGCCGCCTGTGAGGCCGATTACTGGGGTGTCAGTACGGGGGGTGACGCGGTGCGTACCGAGCATTGCGGGCTAATCTGAGCTGAGAGTGAGAATGGTATAATGTGATAGAGAGGATGGTCACTCGTGTCTTGTCCGTGTCAGTGTCCACCCCGGTCATCGGTGCGTCTGCGTTAACCGTGATGCTGAGGCGAGCGGCTATGACGCACCAAACTAGATGAGGGGACTGGATAAAATTTCCACGTGGCCTCCACCTGCCGACTCACGCACGGCTCGGGCCTACCGGGTCTATTGCATCACTTATCAGATATGGGATTGGCCAGCCATCACACCATTTGCCACGCCCGTACAAGTCCGCTACCCCCGAATTTTGATCCCGTCGCCACCCAGGAAGGGGTGACGGATGGGGGGGGGAGCAGGAATGCTTCCGTCGCAGGCTTCCCACCCGATGGGCGGTGACACAAGCGGGCTGCCGCACACTCTCACTTCGTCGCCTCTCGCCAAAGTCTCACTCATCACATCTCGGACTGATCATCGTCCCTCCTTGACAACAACAACTCTTGTATATCAACTTCACTCACACTCATCTCATAAAACAACAAGCATCATCACAATGTTCCGCAACGCCCTCCGTGCCGCCGCTCCCCTCGCCTCGTCGTCCCTCGCACGGCCGACCCTCCGCGCCGCCCCCCGCGCAGCGGCTCGCGTCACCGTGGCCGTTCCCCAGCGCCGCTCGTACCACGAGAAGGTCATTGACCACTACGAGAACCCCCGTAATGTCGGAAACATGAACAAGACCGACGAGGACGTCGGAACTGGTCTCGTCGGTGCCCCCGCCTGCGGAGAGTAAGTAGATTGCGGCGTAGTTCCGCCGACAAGACCAGTCCTAACATTCCCAGTGTCATGAAGCTGCAGATTCGTGTCGACGGCGACGGAAAGATCATTGATACCAAGTTCAAGACGTTTGGTAGGTGCAGGGGAATTCGCATGTGCTAACCTGTCAGGCTGCGGCTCCGCCATCGCCTCGTCTTCCTACATCACCGAGTACGTCAAGGGCATGACCCTTGACGAGGCTGCTCAGGTCAAGAACACTGTCATCGCCAAGGAGCTTTCGCTTCCTCCTGTCAAGCGTGAGTCGGCCTGTGCCCAAGAGGCTCCTCGAGTTGGCGGCTCCGAGCCGCCGGCCGAGAGCATCGGGCGAGATTGAGTCGATGAGACGAGCTAACCCTGCATAGTCCACTGCTCGCTCCTCGCCGAGGACGCGATCAAGTCTGCCATCAAGGACTACCAGCAGAAGCGTGCCAAGCGCCTCGCTCAGGCTCAGGTGTGTAGTCTGCCGTGAACTTGGGCTGACCTCACCAGGCCGCGTCCGCCGCCTCGCAACCACAGGCCCAGGCCGCCCACGCCTAAACGCGGCGTTGCATTCCTAGTATCTCGCGATCGGGGGAACAGCAGAGGGTCGCGCGAGAAGTGTAGCAAAAACCACAGAATTTAAGTGTGCCACCGGCGTGCGTGTCGTACGGTGAGCGAGCCGAGGCGACCGACGAACAGAACTCGGCGGATGAGCGAGTAGGGAGTGCGTGGATCCCACCAGAGAGAGGTCCCACTCATATGACAGCTTTGTTTGCATCGATGCAGATGCGTGTTGCGTGTACGGGGAACGGGGAGGCGGGCAGCTGGCCGTAGATGTCAGTGGCGACGCGGTGGCTTGCCTGCACTCGTTTCTTGTCTCGATTGCAGCCGTGTCAACAGAAGCGCGCCGGTTACGCCTGATTGACGGGAAATTTGCGAGCCGAGCGCGGGGGCGGGTGGGGATCGATGCACCGACCGGATCACGCCAGCGGTTAGTAACTGGGCGGGGGTGTGTGAGGGAGGAGGGACGGACGCCCCTTCGAGGACATGACAACGCGTCACGGACCAGCCGCTCGGCCTGTGCGAGAGTGATGCGGACAGCGACGAGGAAAGCGAACGCAGCCCGCGTGAGGCGTAGTCAGCACGGGCGGGCAACGAGGTGGTGCCGAGGTAGACGAGAACGTGCCGGGCCGACGACGTCGTCGATGGCGTCCGGTCTGTGCTCCGGCCGACGACGCGCCGGCCGGTCAGGAGGCATCTCAATACACACAATGCCATAACAATGCCATGGTACACAAACGAACACGCCACTACCCGAAAATACTCCCCAGGACACTGTCCATGCCCTTTGCCTCGAGGCCGTGCGCGCGGTCCGCGACCTGGCGCTGCCTGTACGACCGCTTTGCCTTTTCGTTTACGACGGCGGCAGGCTTTGGCTCGCCGGCGGCCGGGGCGGGTGCGGCGGCGCGCTTCTCCTCGCGCTTCTTGAGCACGCGCGCGAGCTCGACGTTCTTGAGGTACTCGTTCTGGTCGGCCTTGGCGCGCGTGATCTCGGCGCGAAGGCGCGACTGGTGCACCTGGCGCTCGTAGGCTAGCGAGTGTGTTAGCTGCCGTTGAGGGGGTGCCGAAGTAGCAATAGCAGCGTGGCGGTCCAACAGCGTCTACCATCTGCCGCACGCCTATCACCCGCCACAGCACCGATCTCCAACGCCACGCCCGCGCCCTCGCCCACTCACCCATCTGCTCGCCCAGCATCTCCCACTTGAAGCCAGACAGGTATCGCATCGTCCAGATGTCGTCGCGCCAGCTGGGGCCGTCAGTTGATTGCGGACAACGGCGGGCCACGACCACACCCACCGGTCACCCTTCTTCCCGCCGATCACTTGCGCATTAAGCATCTTGGCGACCATCTTGGCGATGCTCTTGTCCTCAAACTCGACCCACGCCTCGGTAAAGTTGGCAGACTGGTGCTTCTTCTGCTTCTTCTCCTTGGCGTGGTTGGGGTTGTAGCCCGTCGCCGCTGGGCGCTGTCAGCACAAGTCTAGACGCGGGGCCACACCACCCGACTCACCGTCCTTGGCCTGCGCGTACACCCGCTGCACCTCGCCCCAGCGCGACATGAGGTGGCGGATCTTGGACGGCGTCATGCCGGGCGGCACGCGCGAGATGAAGACGATGCCCTTGGCCGGCGTCTTGGACTTGGATTTCGACTTTTTCGATTTGGCCGCATCCTTTGTGCGAGCAGCGGCTGCCGACGAGCTCTCCGGCGGGTCGTCCTTGTCTTCGTCGCCGTCGATGTCGTCGGCGGCCTCCTCGTCCTCGTCCTCATGCTCCTCCTCGGCTCCCTGCGCCAGGGCTGATAACTCGAGCGACACGTCTGCCTCTTCAGCGACCTCGGTGCGCTTCCTCTTCTTGATATCTGCGGGCATGGTGCGTGTGTGATTGTGTTGCGTCAGTCGCAAGATGTCAATGTTGTTGAACAGCAGCGCCAGTTCAACTTTTGAACGATCGACCCGGCGGGATCAAATCCACGTGGCCTCCACTCGCCCTATCGCCCCTTGTCGCGCCATTCGCCACCACTGGCCGAGTCGCAATCGCAATCAATCAATCGCATCACGGACACGTCTTGCATCTCACTCTTCACGTTGCCTCACAAAGCAACACCAGCAGCTCCTCAACTTCAGCATCACTGCGGCCAAGCTACGCAGCCCGTACCCACCCTCACATCCACTCGCACCATGCGCCTCGCCACAACTGCAGCCCGCGTGCTGAAGACTTCCCGGTCGGCTTACCTCACACGACCGTTCTCCGTCTCGGCGAGCACGACCTTCGACCCCTTGACACCAAACGTGGCCGTCACGGCGCTCGGACTGCCCACACACCCACAGCCTGCGCCGATCCCATCTATCCCGCGCGCGCCGCCGTCCCCAGAGATGCTGGCCAAGCTGCATACCCTGTCCGCCCTGGACCCGCCACCGGCCGGCTCGAGCGCCGAGGCAGCGCTCATCGACGACCTCGGCGAGCTGCTCGGCCTCATGGACCTCGTCAAGACTGTCGAATTGCCCCAAGACGACGTCGCCAGCCTCCTCACCGAGGGCGTTGGCGAGGTCGTGTTCGACGGCCGCGAGCACGCGCGGTCCATCCGCGAGGGCGAGGCCGGCCGCCAGTTCCTGCCGTACGCGACGCGACGCGTTGGTGACTACTACGGCTTCAAGACGGAGGGGAACAAGGAGGCCAAGTGAGAAGAGCAAGTGTCGGGGCCGATGATATGCTTCGGTCGGACCGGGTCGGCCGAGGGCGCCAAGGCCGGCGCTACCTCGCACCGTCATCGAGGTGGCTCCAACGCGTCCGTCGCGATCGTCTCCGTCTTGGTATCCGGTTTCCACGGAGACGAGGGTGCGGCGCGGTGCGTCACCAGCCTCTCCACCACTCGGAATCGTCGACCTCGCGTTCTACTCGGCTCCGCTTATACTCAATGCCGCTTGTTCTCGGACCCCCCAATAGAGAAGTAGCGCTGGCTCGACGTCAGCGCCGCCCGTGTCCTCTATGGTGCCATGCCCACCTGTACCTTTGTTGTAATGTCATGAGTGAATTGTTTTCTAGGCCGAAGGGTTGCGGAGATAGGAGGAAGTAGTTGCTGGCCCGACGTCACACTGCTAGTTGGCCGCCCAGTGTGGACCTGCGCCGATGAGCTCAGAGGCGGGAGTGTCACCGCGGTCTTCACGACGTCACCCGGGCCGCTGATCTCTCGTGATGGTGATGAGCTACTGCTGGCCACACGACCGACACGCGATGAGCTCCATTGCAGGTGGGCAGGATGCAGCATTCTTACGCCATTCTTGGCGTGTTGGATACCGATGTCCAGACCATTGCCGGTGCCGGCAACTAGTGGTCCGCGCCACAGTCTCGACGTAGAACGGAGGAGCCGAAGCAGCGTCTGTCTACTCCGCCCGACACGAGGCTCGTAGAGCGGCGCAAAGGCAGCCTGGTCGCGAGCTGCTCGAAATCGCGCGCGCGCGCGTCATTCTATTGCACGAGAGCGGAGACACTGCTCGGCCGAAGAAGAGAAAGGCGGAAGCATGTAGAGCAGTACACACGACGCGCTCCACCGGCAGCCCGTCAGGGTGTGCCCGCAATTTACTTGCAGTGGTACGGATACCCAGGGGTTGTGGAGTGAGGGTGAGGGACCTTGGTAACAAGGTGCTGCATGAGGTCATCTGGAGCCGCTCAGATGGGTTCCATCTTTGGCCCACCCGGGAAGCACGTCATGCTCGACCTGGTCTGGTGACTGATGCACCATTCAATGGCTCATACGCCGTGCACAGCGATAACATGTCACATGGTCTGCGCGCCTGCGGCTGCTTTATGCCGGCCCCACAAGTATTGCATTGCTTGGCCTTGGAATGCTTGCGGGAATGCCTTGCCCGCCCGTAAACGGCAAGAAAACTTGCTGTTGTCCCTCGCAGATCCAAGATCGTTGGCGCCTTTCATATGACGCTTAACCCAAAGAACCCCGAGCTAAAGCGTGCCCCACGGCCGGCTTGGCGGCACGGCAGCGGCATCCCTGCCAAGGCATGTGGCAGTGGTGACGGCAGCGTTGATGAGCTGGGTATGATGCTGGGACGTACAATGCGTGCGTGGGCTGCTGCTGCTGCGAGAAGACCATGACGACGAGGAATGCCCACCCGAGGTAGGGAGAGGGCAAACATTGCGACCATCCAGGGCCGCGAGTTATGAGACTTGGCTGAGATAATCATCTACCTCGAGCGAGGTCTAGATTCGCATGGAGCTGTCTGTATCGTCCACCTTGTCTCCGCCGTCGAAACGCATCCCCCACGCGAGACCTCCTCCTACTCCTGCTCGTGCTCCGTCGGCACCCAGTTTCCTAGTTACCATATATCTGCCCGTTGGAGAAGGGTGCAAGCGGTACCCATTCCCACGAACACGACGGGATTCAGGTTCAAACGGTTGTGTCGACGCCCAGCGCCGCCGCCACGCCACCACCACCACTACCAACTCTGGTACCCAAGACTTTGGGCCTCAACAAAAGAGGCCACGCCTACAGCTCCCACTTTCACAAGGTGCTCGGCAGTCGCTCTGCATTTAGGGGTGGCTTCTTGTCACTTGCAGAAAACGGCGAACAACGCAGCAATCGTCCCCCACTCATACTCATTCCACATATACCGTCCAGCCACCGACTGGGCTGTTCGAGACCGAGTCAAAAGGCATCGTCGACGCAAGCTCGGCAACAACGACGCACGTTTCATCATCCTCTCCCAGGATAGAATTACCACCCGAGCCCAGCTCGCCTTGTTGTCGCACACCTATCACATCGTGCCTCTCGACGACGGGGACAGGTCGACCATTTCGTCGCCATCGTAGAGAGAGCTCGTCGTCCATCTCGCGCCTTCCGACAACGCATTTGAGATCAGTCACGTGCAGTGGCCCTACTGCTGCTGCTCTACTGCTGCTTGTCGACCAGTACCTCACCGCCGCCGCAACCAGCCACGCTGGCGTGCTCCCCCCTCATCGTTGCGTTGTTGCAGGTTCCCCCTGCCCACAGCAACCAAGGTTCCGTTCCTGGTTATATATCATAGCCCCCGTTTCGTTGCGTAAACAAAGCTCCCCCTCACTCCTCGCCACCGTCGCTTGCACCTCTTGCCACACTTGAGGCCAACCACGCCCGTTGGCCGCAACCCCGTTTGCAGCAGCAGCGACTACGGCCACACGGGTCGGTCGCCCACCCACCGCTTGTCTAGTCGGTCGGGTCGTCGCTGCAGAGACCGGTCTACGTCGGTCGGTCCTCGGGAAGGTCCCAAGCATTTTCGACTGCGCCAGCAGCGATCACCTGACCTCTGTGACCGACTTTGGCGTCCTCGTCCTTCAAACCCCTGGGGTGACCCTGGAGTGTTAGCCTGTAACCAACCCACCAAACAGGCACGCCAGCCAAAGGTTGAATTCCAACGAGACACACAGTGTCCCCTGTGCAAGCCCAGCACCAGCAGCCCAGCAGCCAGCATCGCCTCGCGGCCAAGCAGCCCAGCAGCTGTAGTACCCAGAGAAACAAGGCCCACCACCACACCCCAAACCCTCACAACCCCCCTCCCCTCCCTGTGTGGGTTGCGCCACGACTATTTCTCTCAACCACATCTGTACTTCTCCTTTCAATAACTCTCTCAACTACGGCGCCGACACCTTCGACCGGCCATGGGCTGGCTCAACATCTTTGCTTGCTGTGTTCGCAGCAGAGAACACGACCGCCATGATGTTGCCTCGGTGAGTGTGGCCTTTTTACGTCACATTGTGGGGAGTCGTGGGGAAAGACGTTTTGTGGCCAAGTTGGCGATCTGCCACGGCACAAAATAAGCAGTCACACTGCGTGACTCGACGCGCGACTCGACGTGATTCACGTCGGCGAGCGTGTCGACTTGCGTCGTGTGCACGCGCGATTTGATCGCGACGGCCAGCGAAACGCTCCCCAACGTCATGCATACCGAACACCCCGCTAACATACTCTCAGTCCGAGACGGAGACTCTGGTAGCCCCGTCACGCCTTCGGGAGCGCAGCCTAGTCACTCAACAGGAAGGGTACGGCACCATGAGCATGGACGCGGGCTTCAGTCCCCCACGCGCCGGCTTGACAGAAGAGCAACGAGCTCGCATGACTGAGATTTCTCGAGTCGCCGGAAGGTGAGTCGAGTCGCGCACACACGTCTCAGGACAAGCCACCCATGGCGCCGACAGGATAATAGCTGACGCTGTGGCGTTCCCGCCCCGTCCACCGCAGCCACATGCGCCCTATCGATGAGGCCCGCCGCAGCTCGCTCAGCTTTACATCGCGAGCGACCTCGTCATCAGGACCACCACCAGGCTTGGCCCTGTCGGCACTCAACCCCGCAGACCTAGGGCTCGGTGCTCCACCAGGCCCCGACACCAACACATCGGCATCCCCGAGCCCACTGTCCAGCCGGACGTCGTCGCCCTCACCTTCTCGCCCCGACTCGTCACCTCCCGGCGGTGTCATGCGCGCGTCTCGCTCGTCATCATCGGCGTCTGGCAACAGCGTCGATGCCAACGGCGTCGTCCGCAAGTCGATTTTCAACGGAGCGATGACCTCGGCCAGTAGCAAGCCACGAGGCAAGGGACGACGACCACGCGCTTTGTCGCGCGCCACGCCGCCTCCAGCATAGCATAGAGCTGTCGACTGCCTGCAGCTTTGCATAAAACATGCTCGAGCAGGCTCGAGCGCATAGCATTGCCGTGCCCGTCTGGTGCAACACGCGTCCCACGACGTACCTCGACGACGGCCGTCTCACACATCCTTGTTTCAGGATTTACAGACACACCACACATACACACATACATCACGCCTTCTGAACGACCGAATGACCCAATACCCCATCGCTCTGGTTTTACCGGCGCTATAGTGTATCTTTTAGACCCGTGTAGTACAAGGGAATGCATTCTGGTAATGCGACAGTGCTGCGGACGGTAGCGGGCAACGACTTGTTTGTGTCCGACTGGGGGGAATAGGGTTGCGGCGTCTGGTGGCCTGGTGGCATGCTTGGCCAAGAGCCATTGCTGTGCACACAAGGTGCAATGGGTGGGGCCAGCAGCGGTCATGCAGTGGCAACACAGCGGCCAGTGTGACAAGCATAAGGGCATGCCGAGGAACGCCGCGATTGCAGCCCGTTGAAACAAACACGCGCGTGAGTTCGCCGACTGCGCGTCTGTCGGGTCACTCTACCCCCTTGGCTGAAGCTTGCGGACACTTGGCACAATTCCCCTCACCGCTCTGCCTAATTAAAACAGACACAGGGGGAATCGTGCTAGAAACATTGCTGCCGACCCAAAAGTGCCCTCCCGCGATCCCTCACGCACGTTAGCAGTGAGTGACAGGGCGCGTGATGCGTGGTGGCAAGCAGCGGCGTCGACTGCGGGTGCTTTGTCGTCGTCGTCGTCTCCCTCTCTCGTAGTCGTCAATCACCCGAGGTCTGGCAGCCGCGAAGGTTCCGCATGTTTGGATATCACCAGTGAGATCTGTCAAGATCCCCATGACTTTACAGAAGAATGTTCAGAAAAATCCCCCGAGGATGTGCAGAACGCGCAGAACCTGCGCTACGATGAGACAGACGGCGAACAGAGTTGGAAGCGAGAAAGGTTGCTCCTGGTGAGACAATTGATGCGCAAAACAAACAAGCTTCCAACGCTTGAGCATGACGTGAGACTGAGCGACCGGAGGACGATTGCATGGGGGCCCTTTGAGTGATCGGAGCCTCGGAGCGTTTTGGGTCTGTTCTCGGAGCATTTTGATCCACGTGGAGTACACATGGCTAGCACGTGGATTTGGTCCCGCCAGATCCCTCCGCTCTCCGGCAACGACTAAGGGCCTCCACCGGCGCTCACTGCAAAAGATTGACCACCATCGCACTTGGACTTGTTGCATCCAACTTATGCAACGACTCGCTGCTGCGCTTCGACTCTCAACCCCAACACACATCGCTACCAGACGCACAATCATGTCCGGCCCCTCGCAGATCACCCTCCCCTCGCCTGCCGAGTAGGTCTGCCTTGTCACTTCCCCCGCTCACCAACCAGCTTTCACGTCCATGTGCGCCAGGGCGCCATGAGCGAGCTCGTCACCCCGCACGTCGCGCAGGGCGGTATCCGCACCGCGTACATCATGGTGAGTGGTCGTGGTGGGAGCGGTAAAGCCGCCTCTGCTACCCATGCCCGCTGCTATACCCGCACAGACTCACACCTCCCCCAGCCCAACCTCGTCCCTCCTCTCACCAAGACCGAGGCCGTCCTCGCGTACAAGAAGGACCTGGAGCGCATCGCACCCAAGACCGAGTTCCTCATGACCCTCTACCTCCACCCCGAGGTCACGCCCGAGGAGATCCGCAAGGCCGCCAAGGCCGGCATCAGCGGTGAGTGCGGCGGTGTGGTGTCGCAACCCTCGCTTATGGCCCAGGCGTCAAGTCGTACCCCCGTGGCGTCACGACCAACTCGTCGTCGGGTATCGAAGACTATGGCGTCTACTACCCCGTCTTCAAGGCCATGGAGGAGGAGGGCCTCGTCCTCAACCTCCACGGTGAGGTACCCTCGGACGACGAGAAGGTGGGTTTTGTACGCTATGTTCACCCACTCACATCCCAGAACATCTCCATCCTCAACGCCGAGAAGCACTTCCTCGAGCACCTCCGCAAGCTCGCGGCCGACTTCCCTAAGCTTCGCATCGTCCTCGAGCACGTCACGACCTCCGAGGCTGTCGAGTGCGTCAAGTCGCTCCCCGCCAACGTCGCGGCCACCATCACTGCCCACCACCTGTGGCTCACGATCGACACGGTCGCCCCCCAGCCCCACCACTTCTGCAAGCCCCTCGCCAAGGAGCCCAAGGACCGCAAGGCTCTTCAGGACGCCATCAAGAGCGGCAACCCCAAGTTCTTCCTTGGCTCCGACTCGGCTCCCCACCCCAGCGCCTCCAAGGCCCCCTCAATCTCGGAATCGGGCGAGCTCCACGCGTGCGCTGCCGGCTGCTACACGTCGCCTTACCTCGTTCCCCTTGTCGCTACCCTGCTCGAGTCGTTTGGCGCCCTTGACAAGCTCGCTGGCTACGTTTCCGAGCACGGCCGTGCCTTCTACAAGGTCCCTGCGAAGGCTGGGGACGAGCTCACGCTCCGCCGCCCTGCCACTGCCGTCAAGGTTCCTGCGCGCCTCGACGGTGCCGAGGGCATCGAGGTGGTTCCCTTCTGGGCCGGCAAAGAGCTCGGCTGGGAGATTGTCAACTAGACGGGGAGGTATGTGGAAGCTGCAGGGTTGAGGAGGAGGGAGGGAGCCTCTTGGTAGACATCAAAACGCATTGAGAGTTGGAGTTGTTTAATATGCATCGGTTGTGAGCTTGAGGAGAACTGTACGGTCAGTAGGCGAAAACGCCTCGGCAGCTGCTCTCGATCGACATGCAATGAAGATACGTCTATTAGGATATGGTTAGACATCGACACCAACACCTCAAGCCTCCGCCTCGGGCTCCTTCTTCTTCTTGGCCTCGACGCGCGAGACCTGGTCTCCCGGTGCACCCTTGAGCACTCCGACCTGCTGCTTGAGCATCTCGACCTGTGGAGTTAGCACGGGCGACCACACCTCCGCCAACTCACAACTTCGTCTCCAACATCGCCCTGCACCACAATCTCGTCCTGTCCCTGCGGGTTCTTGCTCACACTCGAACCCGTCGCAAACTTGGACGCAAACAGCTTTGCGGCCTTTTTCAGGTCGACTCCGAAGAGCTCGAGGCCCTGGATGTGCGTGAGCACCTTGCGCTTGGTGCGTTCTTCCCGCTTGATGATGATCTGGGAGGTGTAAGCGAGGTCGGAGGGATAGCTCGAGCGGCCGCGCCATACAGCTAGCACCACTCCAACCCACCTTTGTTGACCCCTTGAGCTTGGCTTCAGCAGCGGCCTTCTTCGCAGCCTTCTGCTCGGCCTTGGCGGCGTCCGCCTCGATCTTCTCGTTCTTCTCGACCGAGAGCGTGCCGATACGGGCAGCGAGCGCGCCTGGGAGGGTGGTTAGCGAAGATGCCGCGATTGGAGGGAACCACATCTGCCCAATGTCCACAATGAGGCAACTACAACCCCCTCGTCCCCACGACACTCACCCTCGCCCCAGATGCGCTCAAACTCGGCCTTGTCGGCCTCCTCGAGCGTCGTCTTGCACTTGGACACTGAGGGTCCAAACTCGCAGTACTCGGTCGGGAGGGTGCACACCGAGCAGTAGTAGGCCTGTACAGGCTTGGTCGAGGGGCCAGCGACGGACATTGTTAGACTTGTTATTTGTGAGATGGACAAGGTAGATGTGTAGCAGAGTTCGTCAAGGCGAGTAATGTCCTTGATGCGACCGAAATCTCGTGTCTTGACGGGATCAAATTGACGCGCCGTCGTGGTTGCCACAACGTCACTGTGCCAAGTTGAATGACGATGATGGATGCGTCGCGCGCGATAACATTACACTCGTGTCGTCGCTCATTCTCCTCTCTTGCACTCAACAGCAACAAGACCACGCCGCGCCCCCAGCAGCAATGTCGGCAAACCAGACTGTGCGCAGCGCGCTCATAGACATGGGCGTCGACCCTGCACGTGCCCACGAGGCCGCGCTGCGATACCAGTCTGTTGACGCGGCCGTCAACTGGGTCTTTGGCGACGGCGAGACGGTGAGCCGGGGCGGCACACGCGCTGGTTCTTCAGCGTGGTTGAAACGCACGCTGACACAACCACAGTGGAGACCACCGTCGCCAGAGGCCGACGTGCCGCTTTACTACGAGTCTGAGTCGTCGTCTGCTGTCGGTGGGTACAGAGTGCCAGCGGAGGCGTGGATAGGAGAGCTCGGGCTGACGTTCCAGACGACGGCTCGGTCACCGTCACTCCCTTTACGACCGACGAATACCCCGTCTCGTACACGGCGCCGCCTCCGCGGCCGATCCTGCAGAGCAACAATCCTTTCCAGAGCAAGAACCCTTTCCGGAACAATGCAGTGCAGCCGTACACCACGATCGAGGACGACAGCCTGCGCAAGGCCATCGAGCTCTCCCAGCAGACGCCGAGCGCCGTAGAGGACCGTAGCGAGCGAGAGCGCAGTGTGCGCGCGTCGGCGCCGCCGCCTTCTCCCCGCCGCTTGGATAACGACGACGATGAGGTCGAACGCCTCGCCTTTGGTCCGAGCAACAAGGACGACCTTGATGGCAAGCTGTCCCTTGTGCCTCTCTCGGGGGTTGTGAGTCTCATGCCGAGTAGCATGGCCGGCCAAAGTCTTGCTGACAGTCAGACCTCTACGGCCCAGGCCAACAAGGAGGAGGAGGACATCCAGCGAGCAATCCAAGAGTCCATGATGTCAGCCAGCCTGCACTCTGTTGGTTCGGCTGGAAACGACGACTTCCCTCCTCAGACTGCCCGGGCTCCAGGAGCGTGAGTGGTTGCCAAACGCATGTTACTCACACCGTTAGGCCCGCCGTGTACATCACCACCTCCATGCCATCATACAGCGCCTACGTCCTTCAAGCCATCGCTGCTGTTCCCCAGATCCGCGATGTGTTTTCCGTTATCAGTGGGAAGGACGATGATATGGAGGGTAAGTCTTGAGGTCCATCTACGCAGCCGCATTAACTTTCTCAGACCTCCATCACCTCAAGCGAGTCCTCAAGCTGCAAGAGACGGCCGACGAAACCTATGTCGACGTCAATGAGGATGTGCAGAGTATCCTCAAGTCCTGGGACCTCTATACCGAGTCACTCCCACCGTGGCGTGAGATCTGTGGTACGCTTTTGCCGACAGACAGGAGCAAAGCTAACCTCCTACTCAGATGGGTGGCTGACGAACCTGTCCACTCTCTTCACCCTTTCTGCTGAAAAGGCGTCGCCTCTTATCGACCTCGACGACTCGCTGGCAGACTATTTCCGAAGGCCAGAACAGGTGCTGAGCACTCGTCTGAATATGCAGCCTCATCGCGCATTACACGTCGACTTTGAACGAACGCGGTCAGGTCCTTCCAACATCCACGACCAACTTGCAAGCATCGTCTGGTCGCCAGACACGCCAGAACAGAGTATCCACTACCTTGCGGATGTGGTGTTTGTCAACCTGAGACGCACGCCCGGCCTCATTGTGGCACCTTGGCAGTGGGACGAGCATGTGACGCTGGGTGAGTTTTGGGTGGTATCGGCGCTGACTGTCAGATCGCTATCTCACGCAAAACGTACGGTGGGCCACTCAGTCGCGTGCCGAGCAGGGCATCGTACAGGGCGAGTTGAGACGATTGAAGGAGGAGATTGAGAACTTGACTTCGTTTAGGGTGGGTACAAAGCCTGATGCCGCGCTGACCCGCCAGGGCAATGCTGTCCCCGATGCCATCAAGACGTGAGTACACCTGACCGGCTCTCATGCTTACGCCTCAGGTTGATCAGCCATCTGAAGTCGTCACCATCATCTGACGACGTTCAGGCGGCGTCTCGCGCCGAACTGACAGCAAAGGTGCGTTTTGATACTTGAACAGCGTTGACACCTCGCAGCTCGAGCGCATCTCAGAGGTGATGAAGCTACGACTGGAAGAGCTGCAGGAACAGGTCAAGGAGCGCGAGCAAGCCGTAAAGGGCGGCGTCTTCAACACCAATGACCCCGAGAAGAACCAGCACAAGGTGGGTTGCAGCTGACTGGAAGCTGCTGACAGCCTAGTACTCTCTTCGGGCGATTCTCTGGCATGACGGTTTCACTACACCAGGGCGTCACCTGTACACCTACGTCAAAAACAATGGCGAATGGTGGAAGGTCCAGGACTACGAGGCTACTCTTACAAACTTTGAGGCTATCAAGAATGACAACACCGGGTTGTTCACCGACGGCGGCCCTGCCCTTCTGATCTATTCTCGGGATGGTCCAAGACCACACGAGGCGTACGAGTTGAGCCCTTCGCCAGAAAGCGACTCGCCGCTGCTCGCCCCCACGGACGTTGCCAACAGTGAGATGGATACACCAACTTTGAACGCTTCACAGGCGGACACGCTCGACACTCTGGATACCCTGGATACGTTGGACAGCAGCACCGACGCATCGGTCTCTGGTCATGCCGCCAGTGACGCGATGGACATCGAGGACGGTGATTCTGCGGCTCCGGAGGTTGAAACGCCAACAGCCGCTGCCCCAGCCGCCGCCCCTCCTCCTGCTGCGGTACCTGCCGCAGCTCGCAAGTCGTCGTCTCTTCTTGTGGACTTGGATGAGCCATAATGTATCACAGCCTCTCAACACTCCCCATCTGTCATAGAACTCCTTATCATGTTGGCCTATGTCAACACAGCATGCATCTGCCGTCGGCGCGTCATTGGATCATGATCATCCAGGCGAGGACGAAGAAGAAGAGACATATGGGGTAGACTGCAAGCCAGACTCTGTTTGATGGCAGTCCCGTACCGTTGAAGAAGTTCATCGAGGCTGGGTGTCAGTATTGCGAGTCGTAAATGGTCGCTTACCCCAGACACTCCAGACCCAGCACACCAGCGCGACCGGCACTCTGACATATAGCTTGTGCAGGACAAGCGCGACAATAGAAGCGAGGAGAAGCGGGCCGAGAGCGTATCCGAGAACGCACAGGCTCTGGAAGAATGACCTGGGGGTGAGCTAAGGCTACGGACAACGCAGCTCACACTTTGCCGCCTAACAACTTGGAGTTGAAGGTCACGACGACGGATCCAACAGTGACGAGCGAGATGACGAGGGAGAAGACCTGCATGTGTTGCTCTGCTGGTGACTGGGCGCGTGTCAGACTTGTCAGAGTTGTCACTCACGTCGATGGACAGGGTGATGGCGAGAGAGAGGCAGATGACGAGGGGTCCCCAGAGGTCCCAGTCCCTGCGAGGTCAGCTCGATCCGGCCGGACGCGTCAGCTGAGCACCCACCTGAGAGCCTGCGAGTGGCCGCCTTTTGGTGGGTACAGCACCTGCAGCAGCTTGGTGTAGATGGAGCGGAGGTCGCGCATCTGGCGTCAGCTCGCCCTTGCAGGCCGGCCACCCACAATAGTCGCGCTGACGGGCTCGTCGAGCGTCGACTCGCCCGTGAAGCGCTTCTCGATGCGCACGCCGCCCCAGCCCGTGACGCGCTCCGACGCAGCAGTGGACCCAATACGGCCGCTCACGCCCGACTGGCCGAGGCCGGGCGCGCGCGCCGCCGACGCCGAAGACGACGACGACGAGGGGCCGGCGAGCGGCGGGTCCTCGGTGACTGGCTTCGGGGCGAAGCTCAGGTCGTCGAGGTCGTCGTCGTCTGCCTGGCTGCGGGTGGTGAGCGGGGTTGTGCGTCGCGCAGCTTACATTATCTGGTGGTCGTTTGAGGGGACGGCCGCGTACGACATTGTGAGTGTAGTTGTTGTGGACGATGGACAGTGCAGCAATGACGCTTGCTTGGGCGTCTGGCAGCCACTTACGCGTGGAGGGTGGAGGGAGGCAATGGGCGGGTTGAGTGGGTGGAGGGTAGTTAGGCGTGCGTTGTCTGCCCCCGCCTAATGCCCTTGATAATGGGACAACGTCATAGGAGTCCACCCACCGCTCGGCGCACCGCACCGCTCGTTACTGTGCACCCACCCACCCACGCAGCCAACTCGCACGCGGCACCGCCGGACACGCCGGCGCATCCATCATCATCATCAACGACGACCAAGCGACCCCATCACCTCTCTTCCTCTCTGACACACTCCCCTCAAGCATCCCATCATGTAAGCCTAACCCCATTGACAACCACAATGACTAACCCCACAGGTCCAGGATGGGCCGCTTCAACAACGGCCCCGACTATGACGATACCCCGTACCAGTCGCGCGGGCCGACCCACCAGCCGACTCGCCCAGTCGACAAGGACAAGACCGAGACCGAGCTCATCAACAACATCAAGAAGGCAACAAGTCCAGAGGAGACGGCGCCAAGTGGGTTTAGGCTAGTGGCGGCGGCGGCGGCGGCGGCGCTGACAGTACACAGAGCAGAAGCATGTCCGCAGTACGTATCCATCGGTTTGCACCGCCCCGGCTGTGCCGGCGGCAGCGGGCTCTGGCGCTTTCTCTGCCAGCGCGAAGCCGAAGCCGATGTCGCAGCCCGCAGCACTGACTCCCCACAGAGTGCATCGTCTACACCTGGGACTACCACTCGTCCTTGTCGGTGTGGAACGGCCTGCGCACGCAGCCCATCCTCGCCGACGAGGTGCAGACCTTCAAGGCATTGATCCTGGTCCACAAGCTCCTCCAGGAGGGTCACCCGGTTGTGAGTTGAGCGGCGGCGTGGTGGGCGTGTTGTCAGGCTGGAAGAAGATGCACGAGCGCGCCCCATGCCGATGTTGTCACTGGTGTTGTCGCTGACCCCGCCAGACCCTCAAGGAAGCCCTCGCCCAGACTGGATGGCTCGAGACATGCGGACGTACCGTCGGCGGCGACGGAGCCAAGGGCTACGGCTCGCTCATCCGTGCCTACACTGCCTTCCTGCTCGCCAAGCTCCGCTTCCACCGCCACCACCCCGAGTTCAACGGCCTGTTCGAGTATGAGGAGTACATTTCGCTCAAGAACATTGACGACCCGAACGAGGGGTAAGTGTTGTCGGCGCCCAGTTTGCTGACGACAAGCTACGAGACCATCTCCGACCTCATGGCTTTGCAGGACCAGATCGACTCGTTCCAGAAGCTCATCTTCTCCCACTTCCGCGGCGCCAACAACAACGAGTGCCGTATCTCCGCTCTCGTTCCCCTCGTCAAGGAGTCGTTTGGCATCTACAAGTTTATCACGTCGATGCTCCGCGCCATGCACCGTCGCACCGGTGACGCCATGGACGTCCTCCTCCCCCTGCGCGAGCGCTACAACACTCAACACTACAACCTTCGCCGCTTCTACTACGAGTGCTCAAACCTCAAGTACCTCACCGGCCTAATCAACGTGCCAAAGCTTGGACAGGAGCCTCCCAATCTGCTCGACAGCGGTGGAGACGCACCCGACCTGCCTGAACGACCTAGGGCCTCGGCAGCACCAGTCAAGAAGGCAACCCCGCCTCCTCGCTCCGACTCGCCGTCTGCTACCCAGGGCGAGATTGAAGAGCAGCGCCGCATGCTCGAGGAGTATGAGCGCAAGCAGAAGGCTCTCGTGTCCCAGCGTGAGGCTGAGGAGCGCCGCCAGCAGGAGGAGAAGGCCCGCCAAGAATCCGAGCATGCCGAGCTGCTGCGCCAGCAGGAGGAACGCCAACGCCAAGCCCAGGAGGCACTGTTGCGCGAGCAGATGAACCAGCAGTGGCAGCAGGCCAACCAGGGCCAGACTCAGCAGATGGAGCAGGAGATCCTTGCCATGCGCGGCCAGTTCGAGCGTGACCAGATGCTGCTGGAGCAGTACGACCGCCGTGTCAAGTCGCTGGAGAACGAGCTCGCCGTGATTGGCGCCAACGTCGGCGCTCAGTTGAATGGCAAGGACGAGCTTATTGCCCAGCTGCAGAAGCAAATCGAGGTCTGGAAGAACAAGTACGAGGCCCTCGCCAAGCTCTACTCGCATCTCCGTACCGAGCACCTCGACCTGCTCAACAAGTCCAAGGGCTTCCAGCTCAAGGCCGGCTCGGCGCAGGAGGCGATTGACAAGATGGAGCGCATGGAGCGCGACGTCAAGACCAAGAACCTCGAGCTTGCCGACATGATCCGCGAGCGTGACCGTGCTCGCTACGACCTGGACCGCGTCAAATCGAGCCACAAGGAGGAGATTGACCGCGTCAAGCGCGATCTCAGCTTTGCCAACGAGCGTGCCGAGGATGCCTCGCGCAACAAGAGCAGCGAGGTGTCGCACGTCATGAGCAAGTACAACCGCCAGCTCACCGAGCTCGAGGACTCGCTCAGGGTGGGTGCAATAGGCAGTGGCGAGCTAACCCATTTCAGTCAAAGCAGCTCCAAATTGACGAGCTCCTGTCCAAGGTCGATGAGAAGGATGGCGAGCTCGCGCGCAGCAAGGAGGAATTGCAGCAGGAGCTCGACGTCATGCAGGAGGCCATGGACCTCATGGTCAAGGAGTCTGCCGAGCACGGCCAGGTCGCCAAGGAGGCCGACAGCACGTTCAATGCCCAGCTCGACACCCTTATCCTCGACCACCGCAAGGAGCTCAACGCCATCATCGACTCGATTCTCCAGGCTTGTGTCCAAAAGGTCGACGATGCGATCTACGAGCTCGAGGCGCCATCGTCCAGCGGAAACAACACTGCCACCCCAGCATACACCCAGTCTCTTATCGAGAAGAGCATGTCGAACGCGACCGAGTTTGCGACCACGTTCAACCTTTACCTCGGCCGCAAGTCGGGTGGCAGCTACGTGGACGTTATTCGCACCGCCAACGAGCTCGCCCAGTCGCTCTCCGAGACCCTCCTCGCTTCCAAGGGTATTACCCGTCTCACGGACACTGACGACGCGGCCGACAAGATTGTCCGCTTCGCCAAGACGTCGGGTGACGTTGGACAGCGCTTTTTCCTCAACCTCCAGTCGTACAAGCTTACGGCCAGCGGCAACAAGGACGAGATTGCCCTGCGCAACAATGCCGAGACTCGCAATGCGCTCGCCAAGCTCTCCGAGACGATCGAGACGGTCATGCCCAAGACCAAGACCAAGTTCAACGCCAACGGCGACCTCGGCGACCTGGTTGCCAACGAGATGGACTCGGCTGCCCGTGCTATTGAGGACGCTACTCGCCGTCTCCAGTCGCTGATGAGCCGACCCAAGGACGACCGCTTCAGTGCCATCGACGTCAAGGTGCACGACACCATTCTCGAGGCCGCATTGGCCATCACCAATGCCATTGGACGCCTCATCCAGGCCGCCACGGAGAGCCAGGAGGAGATTGTGCGCGAGGGCAAGGGCGGTGGATCCACCCAGGCCTTCTACAAGCGCCACCACCGCTGGACCGAGGGTCTCATTTCCGCCGCCAAGGCTGTGGCGTACGCTACCAAGTTGCTAATTGAGAGCGCCGACGGTGTCATCAACGGCACGCACTCGCTCGAGCAGCTCATTGTTGCTTCCAACGAGGTGTCTGCTGCGACGGCGCAGCTCGTCGCGGCGTCGCGTGTCAAGGCCTCGCTCATGTCCAAGACGCAGCAGCGCTTGGAGGTGGCTGCCAAGGCGGTGACGGACGCGTGCAAGGCGCTCGTCAGGCAGGTCAAGATTATCTCGAACCAGAAGACGGAGGAGGACGACGTCGACTACAAGTCGATGGCGACGCACGAGTTCAAGGTGCGCGAGATGGAGCAGCAGGTCGAGATTCTCAAGCTGGAGAAGGACCTGGGTGCTGCTCGCAGGCGGTTGGGCGAGATGCGCCGTGCAGGCTACCACCAAGAGTCGGACATCTAGGGGTTGTGCTGGGGAGATTACAGAAGTTGATAGTTGTCTAGATACCCTCCGAATGTTAACGAGTTGTGTCGTTCCAGTGCCATCATGTACATGTGCAGTGGGTGGGAGTACAACAAACCAAACGACGTAGATCTCATGCTGCCGACGGCGCCGACGCCGACGCACCGGCCGCCTCTTCCTCCTCGATGCCAAGCAGGCCGCGTACCTGTGCGCGGACCTGGCGCTCAAACTCTGCCCGGTTGTCACGGTAGAGCTTGCAGCACTGGGTCGAGCGTGAGCGAGCTGATCCCAGGCTTGTGCAACTCGAACTCACCTCGACGTCGGCGCCCGACTCGATATTAGGCTCGGCAAGCATGCTGAGCACGGAAAGCAGCACCGACCGCACGCCCTGGACGGGCGACCAGCGCTCCGACGCGCTCTCGTACCGCAGGGGGTCGTCGCCGGGCGGGTGGAGGATGGAGATGCACACTGTGCCGTTGGGGTAGACTGCGGTGTGAGCGGCGATGAGGGGAGCGCGGACGCACTGTTCGGGTGCAGGAGTGGCGGGTCAAACACCATCTTGAACGGGTTGAGCGGGTAGTCTGACGGCTGGGGCGGGGTGAGCACGGCGGCGTAGCAAGCAAGGGGCTCACGAAGACGAGCTTGGCGGCGAAGATGCCTCCTTCCTGGCGTGTGTTAGCGGCGTCACCAAAGGGGAGGGGCGAGCTTGGTCGAGCTCGTGACCAGCTCGCCGCGAGCACCTCGGACCCACAACAACTCACATAAGGCGTCCCCTCTGGCCCTTGGATCAACGCCTCCCACTCAAGCATGTTGTCCTCTGACACCGGGCCGGCGGTGAGCATGTCGTTGATCGGGTCGGCCGTGAGGTCGCGGTACTCGCGCATGAGCCTGGGGGTGTGAGTGGGTGGGACGACGACGTGGGTCGCGCTGCGCCGTGCTGCGCCGTGCTGCACCGCTGCGCGGCGCTCGTTGCCACCCACCTCGCGACCGCGGTCGACGTCTGCGCCCGCGTATTGTTCCGTGCGAACATGTTGCCGTTGTGTGTCTAGTGGCGAGATGGACAATGGCGAGATGGTGAAATGAGCTGAGGAGACTCGTGCCGGCCGGCGAGTCGCGCCACCGCCTACCTAGGCAGCCTACTCGGGCAGTCGTCAACGTGGCTTCCCCGTGGGGTGCTGACATGACCGTTCCCAGTAGACAACCACGCTCGCGCGAGCAACAACCAGTCGGTCTACACTGCAACAATGACTACAGACTCCATGCATGCGTATCGTCGCCTCATCATCTCTATTCCACTCCTTACAGATACAATCCGGCAGGCTGAAGGGTCAGCTTTCGGCGGTACTCGCGTTTCAAGCCAACTCACAGTGTTCTCGTCCTTCCTGTACAGCACCTTCTCGCGCGCAGTCGTGAAATCGGCCTTGGTGACGCGCATACGGCGCTCACGGAGTGCCAGAAGACCAGCCTCCGTGCACACCGCCTTGATGTCGGCACCGGACAGGTCATCCTTGGTCATGACCAGCTCCTCGAGGTCGACGTCGTCGGCGAGCGACATGCGTGACGTGTGCAGCTTGAAGATGTGACGCTTGGTCTTGGTGTCGGGGAGAGGGAACTCTGGAGAAGTGTTAGCGGCAACGATATGGAGAGACACGAGCACACGCACCAATCTTACGGTCAATACGACCGGGACGGATGAGGGCGGGGTCGAGAGACTCGATCTGAGTTTTGTCAGTGTCAAGGTCCAAAACCTCGCCACACCCTACTCACGCGGTTGGTCGCCATGATGACCTTGACATCACCACGCTCGTCGAAACCGTCGAGCTGGTTGAGGAGCTCAAGCATGGTTCGCTGAATCTCACGCTCACCGCCCGACGTCGAGTCGTAACGCTTCGTACCGACAGCGTCGATTTCGTCAATGAAGACGATACTAGGAGCGTGCTCCTCGGCGACACGGAAAAGTTCACGGACAAGCTTGGGACCGTCACCAAGGTACTTCTGGATGAGCTCCGAGCCAACGATACGAAGGAAGGTCGCCGAAGTCTGGTTGGCAACAGCCTTGGCGAGCAGTGTCTTGCCGGTACCGGGGACACCGTAGAGAATGACACCCTTGGGAGGGCGGATACCCATCTCCTCGTACAGTTCTGGGTGGGTGAGGGGCAGCTCGACCGACTCCTTGATCTCCTGAATCTGCGACTCGAGACCACCAATGTCGGCATACGACTCGGTGGGCGCCTTGTCGAGCTTCATGACCGAGACCATGGGGTCCGCGTCGTCCGCAAGCACACCGACAATGGCGTGTGTCTTGTGGTGGAGAAGAACAGAGCATCCAGGCTCGAGAAGGTCCTTGTCGACAAACGACATGATGCCGACATAGTACTCGGGTCCGTTGCCGCTCGACACAATAGCGTGGTCGTCGTCGATAATTTCTTCGAGAGAACCAACACCCATGGGGGCGCCGCGAAGCTCGTCAACGCGCGTCCTGTCGGCTGCTGTGCGGTCCTCGCCGGCGCTGGTCGCCTGGCTGGCGACAAACTCTTCCTCCATCAACAGGTAGTCCTTGATGCGCTCCATCTTGAGCATCTTGAGCTTGCAGCGCGTCGTTGGGTAGACGGCTGGCAGGCGAGTAGCCGCGTCCGGTCCACGCCTCTTCTTCTTGCCGACACGAGTGGGAACAGGAGGCTCCCACTTTGGCGCCTGCTTCTGGGCATTGTCAGTTCTGGTCTCCTAGCTCGAGGAAGGCGACTCACCTTCTTGTCATCCTTGCCTCCCTGGCCCTGGCCCTTGCCGCTGGATGGGGTGTTACCCTATGGGATGTTAGCTTGGAGTCTACCTGCAAGTCTTGAACACGCACCATGGTTGTTGTTGTAGAGTGTTGGTAGAGAGTAGGTTGATGGAAGCTGGTCGACTTGTGTGGTTGCTCATCCATCCACCCACCCGCCCGACGAGGCGACAACGCGCGTTGCAAGCAGGCAGGCGTCATTGATGGGACGTGATAGTGGCCAAAGGTGATTCTAGTCCACGTCATTATTGACGGAATCAAAATGTCTCTCCACATCTTCCCTGCCCCGCACCCAGTCCCAGTCGCGGTTGTTGTTGCTTTTGCCACCGCCTCTGTGAGTGACGACCACTGGAGCGAGCGAGCACACACACACCCCACTTGATCCACCCTCGACACGCTCCGACTCTTTTTGCCGTCGCAACATCGTCCAACTCGACCCCACACATCACTGTCCCTCTTTAACAAGGCGCTTCTCACAGTTACAGCAACAGTCGATTCAGAGGCAAAACCCATCATGTTTGTCCTCAAGTCCCGTAAGTATTGGCCTTCCCTCGTCGTGAATTTTGTTGACGCCAACCGCGCAGTCTTTGGGCAGATGTGGGGTATGTAGACCTCCCCGGTCGCGTCGCCATCGCCATCACTGACCCTCTACAGGCAACACTGCCAACCCCGAGCTCATCCAGATTCCTGCGGGTCAGCTCTACCTTGTTCGCCCCGACAGCATTAAGGGTTCCAGAGAGTGCATGTGCGTGACACTTTTGCGGCCCAGTGATGAAATCCTCGGCCCGCGTGTTCAGACCTGGCACTGACATTTCCCACAGCTTCAAGGACGCCGTCGCGACCATCCGCCGCACCGGTGTCGAGTTCCAGTACCAGCTGGTCGTCACCCGTGCATACGAGGAGGGCGAGGAGCAGTTGCTCGAGGAGGACGCCGAGAGTGAGTTGCCCTGGTGTCACGCTGGCACCTAGCTGACACTCCCCCTCTCAGCCGACGATGAGCGCGTCTTCCTGATCGACCAGGCTCTAAACTTCCGCTTCGGATCTGTCGACGGCGAGTCCACGTTCTCGTGGCGTGATCTGAGCGGCGACGAAGGTGATCTGTGGGAGTTCGTTTGCAACAAGGCTGTTGGCGCGCCTACCAGCAAGCTCTTTGAGCTCACTCTGTTACGCTGCATCTACGAGAGGGTGAGTAAATCGATTCTGACAATGCTGATCAGCTCAGAAGTACCACCGTTCTCATGAGGGCGCTTCGGAGGCCGAGCTCGAGGCTCTCAAGTACCAGGAGCCCGAGCAGACTGAGGCCCCGCAGGCGGTGATCGAGAAGGCGGCTGGAGCCGAGGAGCCTTCGGAGCATGAGGACCCCTTCAAGGACGTTCCCGTTCTGCACAGCGCCAAGGGCGAGCTCTATCTCTTCGACACCGAGGCGGACGTCTTCGTCATTCAGGAGAAGGATGTCGACGCCGATTTGGCTTCGAACGGAGCTTTTGATAGTGGGTTCAAAGCCCTCGTAACCTGCTAACAACTAGCCTGGATCATTGTCCGCAAGGACGGTACCCCATTCATCTCGATTCCCATCGACTCGGACATGAACCCCCGCTTCGACATGGCCAACCACGCATTCATGTTCACCTTCCGTGAGACCGAGGGTCTTCCTGGCATGACGTGGTGCTTGCGTTTTGACGAGTCGGTCTTTGGCGAGTGGAAGGACAAGTTCACCATCTACATGTGGGAGAACAAGAACCAGACCAGCTACGCCAAGGCCCAGGCCGTCGAGCAGCGTTACATTCAGGACGCCTACAACGACGAGGATGTCGAGATGGCTGAGCCAGAGGATGCCGAGGAGGAGCCAGAGGAGGAGGAGGAAGAGGAGGAGCCCGAGCAGGACTCTGAGGCCGGCGAGACGGACGAGGAGTACTCGAGCGACTCGGATGACGCCTTCTTCAAGGGTTCCAAGAACGAGCAGCTTGCTGTCGGCTACAAGAACGACATGTCCTTTGTCCAGCGTGGCAACATGATTGGCGTGTTTGCCCACGACCGTGACAAGGTCAAGTTCAGGACAGCCATTGACCGGGTCAAGGACATGGACGGCAAGAGCTTTGCACCCAAGAAGATCTTGCTCCACAACCAGGACGCCGACATGCTCATGCTTGACCCCGGAAACAAGAACTCAGTCTTCCGTATGGACCTTGAGTATGGCAAGATTGTCGACGAGTGGAAGGTCTCGGACACTGTCAATGTCGACAACATTATTCCAGAGTAAGTATTGCGTGCCTGAGCAATCACTAACCATCAGCTCCAAGTATGCCCAGATGAACCCCCAGCAGACCCTCATTGGTCACTCGCACAACGGCATCTTCCGTATCGACCCGCGTGTGCAAGGCAACAAGCTTGTCGAGAGCCAGTTCAAGCAGTACGCTAGCAAAAACGACTTCTCGGCGGCTGTCACCACCGAGTCGGGCAAGCTTGCTGTGGCGAGCAACAAGGGTGACATTCGTCTGTTTGACACCATTGGCAAGAACGCCAAGACTGCCTTACCAGCTCTTGGTGACCCCATCATCGGTGTTGACGTGTCTGCCGATGGAAGATGGCTTGTTGCTACCTGCAAGACGTACCTCCTCCTCATCGACACTCTTATCGGCGATGGACGCTACAAGGGCTCGTATGGCTTTGACCGAAGCTTCCCGGCGGACAGCAAGCCTATCCCTCGTCGTTTGCAGCTCAAGCCCGAGCACCTGGCCTACATGGAAGACCCGGTATCGTTCACCCCTGCGCGCTTCAACACTGGTGTCTCCGAGGCTGAGAAGACGATTGTCACGTCGACGGGCAAGTATGTCATCATCTGGAACTTTAGACGCCTCAAGCAGGGCCGTACGGACGACTACCAGATCAAGAAGTACGACTCGCGCGTCGTGGCGGACAACTTCAAGTACGGTACCGACAAGAACATGATTGTCGCGTTGGAGCACAACGTGCTCATGGCAAACAAGAAGGATCTGGCCAAGGTGAGTGCTGTCGTGGGTGCTTGGGAGATTAGTGCTAACAACTCAGCCTACTCGTGAATCACTGGCACCTCGGCCGGCCATTTCGACGCCTGTGCGCAAGTTGAAGGACTCTCATAGTGCGATTGTCCACAGCCCCTACTAGAGAAGTGTTTGTTGGATCGAGGGTTTATAGTTTTTTAATCTCGACTTATGTACTTGGGCCGTATGAGGCTTGATTGGGGCAGGCAGAGTAGGCGTACAGTAGGTTGCCAAGCAGCTTGCTACCATGATAGTGACATGCATCGTGTTTTATCGACGAGTTGCGACCCCTCCACTCTGTTTTTAGCGATGTTACGTTTAGGTTTGCTATCAGTGACTGCGCCAAGCAACCACACGCGTCACGAGGCTGCCCCCCACAACACACACACGTTTGACTCGCACCTCGTCCATCTTCCCCCACACACAACATACTCCACAATTCCAAGAATACCAGACCCCCCGCCGTCCATGGTCGCCCCGGGCACGCCTCCGGGCGGGGCATCGCGCCCCGAGCTGGTGCGACAGGAGACGCCGGCACCGCCTCTGCCTCCAGCCAACGAGTCCGGTGTCGCATCCGCCGCCATCGCACTGCCCAGCCGATCTCGCTCCGGCTCTGCGCCACAACAGCCGCAGCGCCCAAGCGTGCCAGTGTTGCCAGTCTCGCCTCTGCCCAGCCTAACGCCTACGCCAGCGACGCGCGCCCAGCCGCCCACGCCGCTCCGCGCAGGCTCGTACCCGCCCATAACAAGCTCTGAACTGCAGTCGCCAGTGCGCAGACCCACCACCCCGACCATGTCGACCGGAGCGCCGGCGGCACTCTCCCCCACGCCCGCCATGGCGACCCCGGCCCTGCCGCCGCTGCTCGCGGCCGGCGTGCCCATGCTCAAGGTGTCCAGCAAGAAGATCAAGCCGGTCATCGTACAGCTCTCGCCCACGACCATCACCTGGCCCAGTATGAAGGGCGGAAAGGGTGAGCACTAGTGTGTCCGGTAGCGCGGACCTTGCTTGCTCGCCTGCACACACTGCCGATCTCTGCACATCACACGGTTGCTCACACGCCCAGTCGAGATCAAGTCGATCCGCGAGCTGCGCCTCGGGCAGTCACCAACCGAGCAGCACGACTCGCGCCGCTGGCTGACGATCGTCTACGTCCGGAGCGGACAATGGAAGGTGGTGCACTTTATCGCGCACACAGACGACGTGTACGCGGCGTTTGTCAAGGCTCTGCGCTCGCTCGTCGCCGCGGCGAGTGACCACGTCGTGCCCGGCGTCACTGAGGGCGCTGGAAGCTCGCCGCCGCCAGGAAAAGCGGGCTCGGACGAGAGCACCCATTCGGTGGCTTCAGCCGCGTCATTGAAGCACGCCGCAGTTCCAGCGTCGGACCACGACCTGGTGCTTATCCGCCAGCTGTGGCCCGCGAACCAGGCGCGGCTGGACCAGAATACAGCCGCGAGGATATGCGCGCAGCTAGGCCTCCCGACTGACGCCGAGACCGTGGCAAAATACGAGGTGAGTTTGGTCGCGTGCGCACCAGCGGCCTGTGCTGACGCCGGCCGCCAGCCACTGGACATCACCGCCGTGCACCAGCTCGTTCGGGACCTGCAGATCCGCCCCGAGCTCGACGACCTGTACCGCGTGCTTGGGGGTCCACTGAACCGCGGCCAGGCCGGCTCGTTCTTGCACACGGTACAGAAGGAGAACAACCTCGACGCGGCGAGAGTCAACGAGGTCTTTGACCGATATGCTGGAGCCGACGGCACGTGGACCGCCACGTCCCTCGCCGCGTTCCTCGCCTCGCCTGATAACGTCTCCAAGCAGGTGCAGGACATGACCCGCCCCTTGCCAGAGTACTTTATCGCGTCGAGCCACAACACGTATCTCGTTGCCGAGCAGTGGCGGGGAGCGAGTACGGTTGAGGGTTACGTCCGCGTGCTGCTGGCTGGCTGCCGCTGCGTCGAGAGTGAGTAGCGGGTATGGGCAGTCACCGGAGGCCTTTGCTGACATTGCCCCAGTTGATATTCACAACGGCGACACTGGCCCCGTTGTGTACCATGGCAAGACGCTCACGTCGAGTGTTCCCGTACGCGACGTGTGCGTCGCGATCAAGAAGTACGCGTTCGTGTCGTCGCCATACCCCATCATCATCTCGCTCGAGGTTCGCTGCGACGTGGCGAATCAGGACAAGCTCGCGGCCATCATCATCGACGTGTTTGGCGACCTGCTCGTCAAGGACATTGTGCCTGAGATTGAGGGCATTCCCAGCCCAGAGGACCTCAAGGGGCGTATCCTCATCAAGGCCAAGGCGCCAAAGCCTCCAGCTGTTCCTCGCACGTCGACACACCTGAGCGTCTCTCCGCCCAGCACATCACGCGACTCGACCGACTCGACTACCGAGTCCGAATCATCGTCGCACTCATCATCGCTCAGCCGCCGCATCGCCCGCAGGCTGTCCATCAGTTCGTCACCGTCCGAGAAGGCTCCCAAGGCCGTCGCACCCGTGTCCAAGCACCTCGCGACCCTCCCAGTCTACACCACTGGCGTGCGCTACGCAGGCTTCACAAAGCTCGTCACATACGACTCGCATCACATCTTCTCCGTGTCGGAACGCACAGCCAACCGCATCCTGAAGGAGGGCTCCGAGGCAGACTGGATCAAACACAACTTTACCCATCTGGTCCGGGTATACCCCAAGGGTGTGCGACTGGGCTCGTCCAATTTCGACCCTCAGCCATACTGGGCAGCAGGGGCCCAGCTCGTGGCCATCAACTACCAGACGCTCGACTGGGGCTCGCTGGTCAACCATGCCATGTTCCACTCGCCTCTCGGTTACGTGCTCAAGCCGCAAGCGCTGCGGCACAAGCACCCAGAACAAACGCAACGATACCGGCTGTCCGTGCGCCTGATCTCAGCGCAGCGCCTACCGCCCGCGGCTGACCTGTACGTCGAGGCAACGCTCGGCGAGTCATCGGCCAAGACTCGGATCGCAGCGGGCAAGTCGCTCAGCCGCAGATGGGACGACGTGCTCCCCTTCGAGTTTGACGCCAAGCCTTCCCACCTGGCCTTTACTTTCCTTCACCTCGAGATCAAGTCCAAGGGTCAAAGCGGGATCGTTGCCCAATGGATGCGCAGCGTGCACGACGCGCCGAGGGGGTACCGCTACCTCCCTCTCGACGACCAGACACGGTCAAGGTTTTTGTTCTCCACACTCTTCGTTCGGATCGACGTTGAGGTTTTAGGGATTGCGCCGGGTGCATGAGCACGCGTGTGCGTAGGAATTTGTGTATGTAAGCATTTATCGGGAGGGGGACGGGGGTGACGAAGGAAGGCAACCTCCTGCGTCGATGTCACCTTCCCTCGCCAATCACATCCCCTACCTCAACAAAAGGAAAGGCTCCTCGCCCTCGTCCTACGTATCGCCACCTGGTCTCGATCCAGGGATCTCCAGGTGTCACACAGAGTATGAGCCTGGCGCTTTTCCACTAAGCCATAGCGATGGTGATGAGGCGGGGATTTGCTTCCGGGAGCGAGCGCAGGCGCGAGCTTTGAGGGTCGCGCGCTCGCACCGCAGGGTGGGTACAGGTGCTGCAGCGAACGAACGATGTGCCGGCCATGCCGACTCGTGCACGCTGTTGAAAACAGTGTACTTGCAATGTTGAACGAGGTGAGACACGAGTGCCACATGTCGATCAGTGTGATGGTCGATCGGCGGTGTGTCTCACACACAGATGGGCACCGGCTATCGTTATCACCCAGTGTGTCCGCCACACCCGGCTGGCCGGCAGTCGGCACGACTCGGCATGTCTGACTCGAGCCGACCGGCACACAACTGACTCGTTCGGCCTGCTTTGCCCCATCTCACACATTTCTGTCACTCGCCCACAGCGCTGCAGTGCATACCTGGCTAGGCTGCAAATGGCCACCACCATCACCGACGCCATGGCCAGCGCCTACGCCCTCGGTGCACTCTGCCGCCCCCCAACCTCAAGCGTCCGCTTCATGCCCCTGCCCTCCCCGAGCACCGCCTGCACCGTGCGCGCGATTCGCGCAGGCAGCCTGACGCAGCCGCTGGGCATCTTCCTGTCGGGCGGCGGGGCGCAGCCGACGAGAATACCAGTGTTCACGTTCCTCGTCGAGGTTGGTGCGCGGCGTAGCGAACCAGCTGACACTGTAGCATCCTTCCGGGCGGCGCATTCTCTACGACCTCGGCGTCAAGGCCGATCTGGACGACTACGCGCCCGCTCTACGGCGCGAGTTCGGCTCCTGGGTGCAGGTCACGCCGCCGCGCGCCCCACTCCCCGCCGTGCTCGAGGCGCATGGCGTGCAGCCGGCCAGCGTCGAGGCCGTCGTGCTGAGCCACGCGCACTTCGACCACGTGGGCGACATTGGCCTGTTCCCCGCCAGTGTGGGCGTGCTCCTCGGCCCCGGGGTGAAGGCGGACAGGCTGCCTGGCTTCCCGCACAACGCCTGTTCACACGTCAACGACGCCGATCTGCCAGCGCGCGCGCGCGAGGTCGACCCCGCGGACGTGGTGGATATCGGCGCGTTCAGAGGCGTCGATTACTTCGGCGACGGGTCGTTCTGGGTGCTAAGTGCCGAGGGGGTAGGTCGGTGTGGGTTGGGCTCAGCTGACAGCACTAGCACACGCCAGGCCACCTCGCCGCGCTGGTACGCACAAGCGCCGACAGCTGGCTCCTCCTCGGCGGGGACGCAGCGCACATGCGCGCGCTGTACTCGTGCTGCCGAGGCACAGCGCCAGTGCACACTGTCGGGGTGTTCACCCCGCCCGACGGCGACGCGCCAGCAACGCTGCATGCCGACCTGGAGACGGCGTACGCGACCATGGCGGCGGTCGCGCGCATGGAGGAAGAGCACGACGTGTGTGTCTTTCTCTCGCACGACCGCGAGTGGGAGGCCGTGCTGGACGCTGCTGTGGGCACTGGGTGGGAGGTCGCGGACGCCAGTGGCTGGCGTGCGCGCGGGTGGAAGGAGGCCGTCGAGGCTGCGCGGCGACATGTGTAGGGGGGTGGGGTGGGGTGGGGCCGGCATGGCGATGGGTGGGGGATGGCATACCGAGATACAGTAGATGGGCTAGACGTCGATGCACGCACGCACGCCCAGACAACACACGGCCACTCCGGACACAGGAGCCCCAGAGCAGAGCCCCCGTACCGGCCCGAAGCCGGCGGGCACCACAAGCCACTGCCACAGCTTATTCATGCCGTTCGGCGACGACGAGGCTCGGGCCAATACTCAGGACAATGGGCGTGCCTCGTACCGTGCGGCGTGCGGCCTGCGTATGCTGCTGCTGCTGCGGCGTCGGACATGTCTCGCTCGCGCCAAGCCGAGCCGTCAGATGCCGTCGCGTCATCATCCGAGAGAGCTCGTGCCGTCTCGGCAGCATCGTGATCGTGCATGACGGGCTGCGGCGCGCCAAGATGTGGGGAGGGCGTGCCCCGGCCTTTCAAGGCTTGGCTGCTCTGCTCGTGCACCACAGCAAAGCCGCCAAACCCATCGAGGATCACTGATCAAGGTTGGGGTTTCGTGGCTGCTTTGTCAAGGGCCGTGGGGTAAGCTGGTGTTGTCGCCTCGGCCTTGCCCTGCCTGCCAGGTCCCCTGCCCCGCCTGCGAGTGCCACTGCCGCCTCCCCTCCCCCACCGCCCTCCCCGCCCCCGCCTCCACTCTCAACCTCGCTTGAGGCGACGCCGCCAATACTGGCGGCAGCATATCTCGCCTCGCCTCGCACCCACTCGCCCTTTTCCTGCCTTTCGGACCGCCCCGAGGTCCGACTCAGCAGCAACGACGGGGCGTTCCTACGCACGCATGCACGGCAACTAGACCGGCTCTAGATATGCAGAAAAGCATGACATTGCAGTCGCCGTGTGTGTTGGGGAGACGGGGAGATGGATCTGTCGGACTTGGACGCGTAGATGTGTGCGGATGGACGCGTCGGTGGGGTGCGGAGGACAAGAAACGCGCTAGTGCACAGTATGCCGCAGTGTGTATACAGCCTGGCTGATGGTGCGGGCATACAGTGGCCCGAGCCTCGGTCTACTCCACGTCTCCTACTGCGTCACTGCTCGAGACAAGCGGCTAGATGCCCGCTGGCCAAGTGGCCAGTCCACGCCGTCCGTCCACTTCTACGGAGACGCATGCGCGACGCACATACTCGCAGCAGACGCACATTAGGTACCCCTGCACCCCTGCCCACCACTGCGCCGTTTCCTTGATTAGATGGGGTTGGAAATGGGCGCGATGCCTTTTGCTTTTACTTGAAGGGAATCGTCGGCGTTGAAGGGATTTGAGACATGTCACAAAGGGTTGGATGGCCATCACCTCGTCTCTGCCGAGTTTTTTGGTTGCCATTGCCCCAGGCACGAATGACTTCTCCAGTCCAGGCGGTGTTTAATCCGCGGGAAATGGCTGGGATTATGTCATTGACTGGTGCACGGCGCCACGGTGAGCCCTCACCCACTCGACACCACCCTGCTTACACTCCCGGCGGCCGCCAAACCAACCAAATATCCCATCTCGCTTGAACCCACCTGCCTGTCTGCCCAGCATACCGCACACGGCTATCCCCGACTCCCCCACCACACTCGTTTGCGGCCCGAACCTGACCCCTCTGCCTCTGCTGCCCGCCCCTTGGCTGCCTTGCTCCTCACAACCTCGGTACCGTGTGCGGTGCGGGGGCGGGCGGGGACGCGCGCGGCAGCACCATGGGGCCAGGCAGGCAGGCGTCAGGTCGCCGCCGCCCGCCCCCGCCCCCGTGTCTTGTCGCGCGGCTGTGGGTGGCTCGGCGCACACGCGCGCGCGGCACTTGCACCAAATCACATCCAGTCCGTATCTCCGCGGCCCTTGCGGTCAAGAAGCAGTCCTAACCTCGGCTTTGGCGTCGCTGCGCTGCGCTGCCTGCGCGCGCGCGCTGCAGCCGCAGGTGAGAAGCCAAGAAAAGGCACCTGCTGCCTGCCAGACCTAGATCTGTGGGGGGGAGCAAGGGGGCCAGGTATTCCAACGCAACTCATGATGCACGACTGCTGCCAGGCATGCGCCGAGACGCGGCCGGCCGTTGGGGACGACGAGAGAAGGGAGCACGACCACTGGTCATTGTCGACGACGTACCCCGACGGTCGGGGTCTCCCCTGAACAGGAAGGGGTGCAGGAAACACAGACGTTTCCCGTTGATAAATAAAACACGACGCCTCCCTGGTGGTTTATCACCACCACCACGACCGACCGACCGACTGACCGCCACGGCAAACGTCGAGCCTCACACACCAGTACCACTTCTTGTTCTTGTTGCTCGACCCACTCGCCACCCATCAGCACCCTAGTGACGAGCGATTAGCACCATCTCCTTCCCGTCTCTGACACGCGCTTGCCACCCCCGTGCTGCCAACGCCGACGAGCGCATCATCCGTTGCCCAACCAACTTTTTAGACCGACGTAATTACAGCACTAAGCCTGGCCCAGTCCCTACCCCGCGTAACCGGCCCCCGCGCAACTTTCCAGCTGCCACCACCTCACCGCGCGCGACACGACACCCCGACGCATTTAACCCAACAGCCTCAACCTCGGATGTCTGCATTTGCGTCTTCCCCATTCCTCCCATTTACAGCGCTCGCAGACGAGCGGACCAACAGCATCGCGTCATACCTTGACTTTGCGGGCATGGAGCGCGCCAAGACGCCAAGTGCCGCCTCGAATGCCGCCGACAGCCCCGTGATGGTCAAGGGCAGCGGCGGCTACGGTGGCGGCCTCAAGCGATCCCTGGACGACATTCTCGAGCTCGGCAACGAGGACGAGGACGTCCTCTCGGCGCACCAGCACCAGGCAAAGAAGCGTGCTTCCTCCAGCTCGGCCGGCTCGGTTGTCGACGACGCGAGCAGCTCGAGCGAGTCCATCTCGGCCGCCAGCGCGTCCGCACCCACGCAGTCGTGGAGCGATGCCGTTCTCGAGCTTCTCGGTGGCCGCTCAGCGTCTACTGCCCCTGGTGTGGTGGCCTCGTCACCAACGCCGACCCTCGGCCCCTCGACATCATGGCAGTCGTCAGCGCCGTCGCCCGTCCCCCTCACACCGCCCGCCACGCTCATCAACCACGAGCTCTTCCTGGCCGCGGCTGCCGTCGCAGCTCCGTCCATTTCCAACAACCTCAAGGACGTCATGGCGTCGGGAGCCCTCGGGCTCAGCTTTGGCCTCGAGCTCGCCATTACCCCGCAGATGGTCAAGACGGCCAAGGACGCGGGGTACCACTCGCTTCACGTCGACTTTGGCACCAACAAGCCAAACTTCCAGATGGCCTCAGAGGTGTTCTACACGGCATTGAACCTTGGGTGAGTAGCGTGCTGTCCTGCATCTGTTGATCAGCTTGGCTAACCTTGTCGCCAGCATCACGCCCATCTGTGTCCTCCCCGCCGTCCAGCCCGACATCATCTCGCGCGTCCTCGACAACGGTGCCCAGGGCATCATGATCCGTGCCAACACGGCCGACGAGGCTGCCGACATTGTCAGGAGTACAAAGTACTACCCTGTTGGCCAGCGACCACCGACCCTCAAGCAGCCTCGCAAGGCGCAGAGCACACACATTGCAAAGGCGCAGCAGGTCGCAAACGAGGCTGTCCTCGCTGTCCCTGTCATCGACTCTGTTCAGGGTGTCAACAACTGCGAGGCCATTGCCGCTATCCCTGGCGTCGACATGGTCTTCATCAATGTCTCTGGCTTGAGCACCGAGTGAGTTTTCTTGTACTGGCGACCCCGAGCGCACCGAGATCCGCGGGTACCTACCTCTACGATCCGCGGGTATTGTGCCACACGTGCTGCTGCAGCATTGTGCTCGTGCGCTCGCTCGGTCATTGTCCCCCCTATGGTATCACTGCTGACACACGACACAGCCTTGGTTGCTCGGGCCAGTACGACGACCCGCGGGTCTACGACTCGCTTGCGCGCATCTGCCGCGCCGCAACAAAAGCTTCGACTGCTTCGCACCCAGTGTACGTCGGACTGAGTGGCAAGGCATGCGTCCGTCCCGACCTCATCTCTCGGTTGAGGTCAGAGTTCCCCTGTGTGCGCTGCGCGCTCGCGGGACGGGACACGAGCATCCTGCAGTCTGGCATGGAGGTCTACGTGACCATGCTCCGTGGGGTGGAGCTCGGCATGCCGTCCCCATGGAACATGCCCGCCGTTTCGATCGACCCGTCTCTGATCACTGGCGGCGCGTCTCCCAACCAAACACAAAAACCAAAGCTGTTGAGCCAGCGCGCTGTCCCCAGCAGCGGCACCATGAACCCCTTGGGAGCCAGCCCCCTGCTCAGCATGAACCCTCTGTAGTCCCTGTGTCCCGAGCGACCTTGACATCATTATATTTGGCATCCACATCACCCCTGCATCGGTTCCTGGAGTCTCCTTCGTTGTACAGAATAGTAGTAGTTTGGGCGATATGCAGCCTTCAGCAGTAAACACAAGTGTGACGCGTCGAGCGAGCTCAAGCGACGCCGGACCGAACGGCCGAGGCCTTTCAGTGCCCATGTGTTGTGTTCGACTGCCACCATTTGCCGCGTACAGCCGCCCGTCAATGGTGCTAGTGCCGCCGGTGGTCTACCCATGTGGGAGCGAACAAGTTGCGGCCATCCAACGGAGAACAGCAACGTATCAGCATCGCCGAGGCGATATTATCCCCACAAGCCGGGTGCACTAGGCCGCCTCGGCAATCGCAGAGCGTCTCGTCTCCGGCGGCAGCGGCATCAAGACGGCTACCGTGGCGGGCGGGGACCAGGCAATCGATCTGAGGAATGTGCGGCACGGCGGGCTGGCGCGCAGGGCGGGGTGACGATGCCGCCCTCGTCGTCGACGCGGTGCGGTGCGAAGCGGAGCGCCGTGCGTTGTGCATATGTGGTCGCTTGCGGGCCTGCCCCGCTGGCGTTGTCGTTTGCCCATGCCGCCGGCTCCACCAAGGGCCCCCTGGCGTGGTGGCGCCCGTCTCGGCGCCGATTGCGCGAGCAGCGTCGCGTTGTCGATGGCGGCCGGCCAGCTGCGTCGTACTGCGCTGCGTGATTTTATGGTGCGCGTCGTCGTCGCCAGCGCTACGGCCGTCGATACATGCCTGTGCCGTCTTCCTACATGTGCACTGCGCGTCGCGCAAACACGCACCAGACAGCGACTGAATCCCACCCGAAAAGTCTGAAGACGCCGCCTCTCGTGCACCCTGGGGCCCCCATTTGGTTGCCCACCTCACACATCTCTCGTCATTTCCGGCAGCCGACACTCGGACGCCGAAAGCCGCGGCCCGCGGTTGGCACTGAATGGCAACGACGTCGTCGACTGCCGCGTTCTGCGCCTCGTTCACTCAGGGCGGGCGCTGAGGGGTCCCAGAAACGCGGAGGCTGGGGCAGACGAGGAGGCCCAGCCAGAGGTCTCTGCCGCAGCGGCAGGTTGGTTCGACGTGTGTCGTCGATGGAGAACTCCGGGTCCATGTCGGGGCGGGAATGATTAAAGCTTCGGCTGCAGATGGGCCCGCGAGTTGGCTGCCTGCTGCTGCTGCCGGGTATGCGAGGCCGATCCGACCCCCACCCCACCACTCACCATCGCACACCAACCAGCTCACCTGACCCGACCCACACCTGACCTCTCCGCACGACGACCAGGCCAGAACACCGCACATCTCACCGTCGCTCACTCACTCCACAATCCACACCGACCCACACACATACCATGCCCATCCAGACAATCTACACGAGCGACCTGCCCGCGCCGCCGCTCCCCCGCACCAGCTTCTTCAACTATGTGTCGCCGAGCAGCGCGGCCGACTCGCCGCTGCAGCGCTTCGACCCCAACCTGCCGGCTTACGTCGACGGCATCACGGGCCGCACGCTTACCCGCGGGCAGGTGCACGACGGCGCGCTCCGCCTCGCGGGCGGCTTGAAGAAGCTCGGCGTCAAGCGCGGCGACACGGCGTGCTTGTGGGGACCCAACTCGGTAGAGTGGGCCCAGGCCGCGTTCGGCGTGATCGCTGCTGGCGTCGTGCTGTCCCCTGCCAACTCGGCGTAGTGAGTATGGACTGGGCTTGTGGGGTTGTCGTGTGGGTCGGCTGGGCCGATGGTGGTCTGTCTGATCAGCTGCCATCCCTGCCGTCCGTGCATATGGTGACATTTTACCCCGCACCGCCTGCAATGCCATCGGCGCCACTTGGTCGCTAAGCTAACCTTTCCCCAGCGAGCCCCACGAGATCGCGCACCAGGTCAACGACTCGGGCGCGAGCGTCCTCATCCTCGACCCGTCGCTGCTCCCCAAGCTCGACGCCGCGCGCAAGCACTTCAAGCGCGACTTTGCGCCGTCGCGCATCCTGCTCCTGGCCGAGACCAAGGCCAAGCCAAAGGGAGCAAAGTTCAAGACCATCTACGAGGCGTTCGCGGCGCCAGTCCCGGCGGAGCGCTTCGACGGCGACGAGGCGCACAAGGTCGCCGTCATGTGCTACTCGTCCGGCACGACGGGCCTGCCCAAGGGCGTCGAGACGACCCACTACAACCTCACGTCCCAGTTCCAGGGCCTGCCGGGCACCTACACGCCGCTCGTGTCGGGCAAGGACTCGTTGCTCGGCATCTTGCCGCTGAGCCACGTATACGGGTTTGTCTTTATCCTCTTCCAGCCGTACAGCGTCGGTGTGCCGGCCGTCCTGCTGCCGCGCTTCGTCGAGCTCGACGTGCTCAAGGCGATTGAGAGGGTGAGTCGGGGGTGGCCTCGGTGACTTCGCCACACGGCGCGTAGCTAACTCCGCGCCAGTTCAAGGTCTCGTACACCCTCCTCGTCCCGCCCATCATCATTGTCCTCCTCAACTCGACCAACGTGTCCAAGTTTGACCTCAGCTCGCTCAACAAGCTCACATGTGCGGCAGCGCCGCTCAGTGCCGAGCTCGGCCAGGCGTTCGAGCGCAAGTTCCCCAACATCAAGATGCCCGAGGGTTACGGTGGGTACCAGAGCCGGCTTTGGTTTCATACACCCAACTCACTCCCCCAGGCATGACCGAGACCTCTCCCGCGGTCACAACGTCGTCTCCCGAGTCGCACCTCCGCGGCTCGGTCGGCAAGCTCCTCCCTGTGTGGGAGGCGCGCCTTGTCAACGACGGCGTCGACGCGCCCATCGGCGAGCGCGGCGAGCTCTGGGTCCGCGGGCCCTGCGTCATGAAGGGCTACCACAACAACCCGTCGGCCACAACGAGCAGCATCACCTCGGACGGGTGGTTCAAGACGGGCGACGTGCTCACGCGCTCCGAGGATGGATGGTTCCGTGTCGTCGACCGCGTCAAGGAGCTCATCAAGTACAAGGGTTTCCAGGGTGGGTTCATTGCAGTCTGGACGTCAAGCTCACCCGCCAGTGCCTCCTGCCGAGCTCGAGGGCCTGCTGCTCGAACACCCCAAGGTGGCCGACAGCGGCGTCGTCGGCGTGTACGACGAGTCGCAGGCGACCGAGCTCCCGCGCGCGTACATTGTCCCCAAGCCCGAGGTCCCCGCCCACGAGCACGCGTCGCTCGTGACCGAGATCGGCGAGTGGATCGCGCAGCGCGTCGCAGGCCACAAGAAGCTCCGCGGTGGTGTTATCGCCGTCGAGGCCATCCCCAAGTCGCCCAGCGGCAAGATTCTCCGCAAGGACCTCCGAAAGCGCGCAGAGGAGGAGTGGAAGCTGAACCCAATCAAGCCAAAAGCCAGGCTCTAGGCCGTTGTATCGTATCCTGCATTCTTGTACCTCTTGAACATGACATTCAGTCAAGCGTGCAGTCGGGTTGCCATGCCGTCTAGTCTGTCTATGTGGTCTGGCTACGGAGTGGGGCTGAACGAGATGATTCTGAGGCGGTCTGCAGAGGTTAGCCCTGTACACGCTATCGCACACTCACCCTCTGGAGGGTCGAGGGTACTGGCGCCGGGAGCCTGCTCGCCGCTGACGATCTCGTAGATGGCCCGCTCGTCCATGCTGACGAAGAGGTGCATTAATGGCCACGACCGCTCCGGGCGCTTGAGGATAGTGGCTCGGAGGCGGGGTGCGACGGGGACGGGAAGTGGCTCGAAAGCCGAGTCTTCAAGGATGACGGCGGTCGTCGACTGGTGGGTCAGCACAAACAAGCATCCCGTACCCACAGTGAACACGGCGACGCGCGGGCCATGTACCACCGCGACGGACGACGCGAACTGGTCACCGAGGTCGATAGCGAGCGTGACGCTCGTGATGAACGCCTCGTGCTCGCGCGCGTCGAGCTTGGCCGCCTGTGCCATCACGGCGCGGTAGTGGGGGATGATGAGCACGAGCGACGTGTCGGTCAGCAGCACCATGTTGGACGTGGTGAGCAGCATTCTGGGACCGGGTCAGCAGTCGGGCCAAGCGCAGACCCACTCAGTGACGGTGAAGCCGTTCGCCGCCTCCTCGACCTTGTCGTACACTGGCTGCCCCGGGATCTGGGGCAGCAGCCGCTCGCGCGTGACCGGCTTGGCCCGCTTCGAGGGCACAGAGTACACTGCGGCTGCGATGCGTGCCGGCGGCGCGTCGGCCTCGGGCACCGCGCCGCCCAGGTCCGCAGCGGACCCGATACCGTCTGCACGTGTCGGCAGGGACACGACGTATGCGCCCGTGCGGCGATCATACGCGTGCACCCTCGCCAGGCCCTTGATGAGGATGTAGTCGGCGTCGAGGCCCAACGCGGGGCCATGGTGCAGCGGCTGGAGCAGTCAGCGACACTCTCCCGTCTCCACCCACGTGGATGTCAATCTCGCGGCGCACACCGCTCCCCACGCGCTCAACGACCATCCGCCCGCCACGGCGGTTCCAGTACGCCGCGTCGAGGGCGTTCTCCTCCTCGCTGACATGGAACGCGACTTGGCCCGTGGGCCGGTGGCCGACGTGCGCGGGCACGCGGGCGACGTGGCGGAACCCGGGGATATCGAGGGCGAACATGCCCAGCCCGGCAAAGCCGAGCACGTCGAGCTTCCCGTCGTCCGAGTATCGCGGCTCGCGGGGCGGCGAGAAGGTGCCGATTGCGAAACGCTCGGCGGCCGCCTGCGTAATGTACACGTCCGAGTAGGCCATGCGGCTTGGCTTGCCGCCGCGCGCGAGGAGCGCGTGTCCCAGCCCGCGTATCGGCGCGACGGGGTACGCGCACTCCACTGGCACGCCGACGTGCGATGCTGGAAGGTGCGGCAGGTGCGAGGTGCCGCCGCTGGCACCTTCCTCCTCTGGCGCCGAGGACGCGGAGGGGTCCGCGCGGGCGACGAACCGCACGCCCGCAGAGTCGTGTACCATGAGCGTGTCGCTCGCCGCGCTGGTGCCGTACAGGCTCATGCTGATCGAGTTGGCGGGCGCGCGCGCATAGTGTACTTCTGGGGCCGAGGTTCGCCATGCGCGCTGGAGGGAGAGGTGGTCGATGCCTGGGGTGTGGTTGTCAGCTATTGCACTGCGTGAGAACACAGCTGACACGATTCACACAGAGCATACCAGTCGACCGGGTCGTCCCCGCGCCGCTCACGCTCCCGCCCCTCGACCTTGTGCCGCCACCGCAGGCCCGAGTCGACGTCTTTCAGCGCAAGGTACTGCGTGCGCCAGAGGCGGTCTTGGCCGCGGAAGAAGCCGCGCCAGGCGCGCGACACGCATGCGGCGGACACGAGGTCGCTGATGGACAGGTGCGCTGCGACGTCGAGGAGTATGTCCGAGTCGAGGGTCGTGACTGGGTCTGCTGTGGGCATTGTGAATGCGTGGAGGAGAGAGAGATGCGGGATGGTTGAATGCCAGTTTGACGCGCCGTGCATCGCGCGGGTCCAAGTTGTGTTTTGGCAGTCTGCGGGGCTCCAGCCTCGCCACACCACGGTTTGTGTTCAAGTCAACCCGACTCGACCACCTTCAAAAATATCTCTTTCGACTGCTGTCTCCGGTTTTTATCGGCTACACCCCAGCCCAGAGGCGACTTCCCGCTGGCTTCTTGCCTCGGAGCGGTCGCTTGGCCTACGGATCCCAGACATTTGCCTTTGTCTACAGCCCACTTGCACGTGTGGGAGGGACATATCCCGAGCAATGTGACTATTGGGAGCTCGCCGCCGGACCGCCTTGTGCTGAAATCCCCATCGGGTCCAAGGCGGGGCTCGAACAGGCGCCGCAAGAGAGATACGCTGTAGCACAAGATGGCGGCTTAGACCGCTTGGCTACAGCGTATAGGT
This sequence comes from Vanrija pseudolonga, assembly GCF_020906515.1. Taxonomy (NCBI): domain Eukaryota; kingdom Fungi; phylum Basidiomycota; class Tremellomycetes; order Trichosporonales; family Trichosporonaceae; genus Vanrija; species Vanrija pseudolonga. Next base: position 1,044,796 of record NC_085855.1, read on the forward strand.
GAGGAATGGGATGGAAGGGTTGGTGTTGAAGTGAGACGGGATCTGAGACAGAACGAACAGTCGCGTGGTGGTGGATGACGTCATGGCTGGGACGCGTCCCAGCGCGAGCGCGTCTCACAGCCAAAATCGACAAACACAAGACAACAACGCTCAAGCCTCGTCTTTCTCACTCGACTCTTTCTTCAGCAGCAACATGTCTGCTTCACACTCCCCCACTGAATCTTCCTCGCCAATCCCACTCTCCGTCCTGTGCCTGCCTCTATCCGGTGATGACTGTGAAGGGCTCATTTCCGAGGACGAAGATGATCAAAGCTGGCAGCCTTCGTCCTCGTCGTCTGGTGACTCTTCCTCTAGCTATAGCGACAGTGATGAAGAGGACGACGATGACGCGCACTCGTCGACCCCAAGTGAAGTCACCTCTCTGTTTTACTTCCTCAACATCAACATTCGTCACGAATTTGCCAAGGACGGCGACATTGTCCTCGCGTGCTGCAACGAGGGCTTTCGAGTCAACAAGCATGTGATCGAGTCGCTCACCAACATGTTGTGGGTTGACTATTCTATGGTGATCGGCATAGGTAACTGACAATGAGGCAGGGCTTCGACACGCATTGGGAAACAAACCTACAGATCAATCCCTCAGCCGACGACAGCTGCACCAGCCCCCAGTGCACCAGCTGCTCAGCCTCCCGCGGCTCCGCCAGTGGTGAAGACTCCGCAACCTCCAGCAGCTCATCAGGTTTTGAAGCCCATACAGCCTCAGGAGGTTGTTCAGCTGCAGACCAACAACCATCATGCCAAGACTATTTCGCCTACGGCTACCGCGAAGGTGTCGGCAGCAACACAGCACGTGAAGGCTGCACAACCCACGGCTCCTCTCCCAACCCCGGCGACTGTCAAACCTTCAGCAACGGCCTCCGTTCCTTCCACCCAACCTACCGCAACGAAAGCTTTGCCCATCGCCGACGACGACGATGATGAGCAACTGGAAGCGCCCCAGTGCTATGCCGACGAGAGCTGGCCCCCGGTCATCTATTGGATGACGTTCGACCCAGACGACATGTTCTGCCTCCTCGCCTGTATCCACTCTGTGCAGAGGGGGGAAGCATTCCGAACTGGACTGCCGGACTGTTTCTCAATGCGCTCCGCCTCGCAGAACAGTACAGTGTCTTCACGCCCATCCGGTCGAGGATGGAGAAGGTGCTGTACAAGAAAGCGGTCGAGCTTCTGGATGCCCCGACTGGCGACGAGTGGGCACTGGCGACCTACCTCATCATCGCCCAACGTTTCCAGTCGTCGACATTGATGGCACCTCTTGTGTCCTCCCCTTCCAAAGCTTGGTGGAGGCCCCATCTCCACCACGGGTCTGCCCGGCGGTCCATCCATGATCTGCTCGGTAAGCAGGGCTTCCGCATCTTTGCCTACCTGGCCATCCTCTACGAAAGTGGTGAAAGCTTGGATGCCTTTGAGATCAAGTTCAATAAGCAGCGGGCAGGCCTTTGTAAGTGGCGTTGTGTTGGACTCGACGCAATGGGTTGCTGATAGATCATTTCTAGACAAATTCTACACCGTGAGAAGCGGATGGGGAGCTGAACTCAACTTTGTTCTCCTGAAGGACGGTACCGAGGTGAAGGTTTGACGAGATTGGGGATGCCAAGAGCGATGTAGGTGAAATATCAGTAGGTACCAGCCCGGAACGATCTCTGGGGTGGCCCTTGTTGACACCTGCAGCATTGATAGGTCGTGCTATGAGAGAGAGAGGCCTCGACGTGAGTGTTGGTCGAGTGGTCACAGCGAGTTCGTGTGTATGCAAGTTTCCACATGTGATGTATGCCCGCGAGCACAATGTCTTTGACAAGCAACACTACAGACCGCCTGTTCTGGTGTCGAACAAGTAGCATTGCGAGCTTGAGGTTCCGAAACCCATCTCAAGCGGGCTCTGCCGCTGCCAAGAGATCGCCCAGGGTGGCGGTGGTGGTGGCGGCCGCGTGCACCACGATGTGGCGTCCCACCCACCCTTGCTTCTCCCTCGGCCTCGCTGCTCTCCCACCTCTGGTCAACTCAACACTGGCACCGCGACCGATGGCCGACGGATGACTTCCCCGCGGGGTTGGGCTTGGCGTGTTCTCCTTTTGCCTCGGGTGCGGGCAGGATCTGCTGCGCCTCGGCGATGCCAAGCATCGCATCACTCGAACAAGGCTCGGAATGGCGACTTATGCTCTTACCGCAACCTCCTCTGCTCCTCGACCATGGTGGTGAGTGCAGTCGTGTGTGCAGCGCACATAGGCAGCGCACAGACAGCATCGAGCTGATACCTCGCCTTGGCGCGCTCAGTTCTCCTCTCGCCCGCGCCAGCCCGAGTTTTGTGCGCCGGCGCCGTCGTCGTCAACGTCTCGCTCTCGAAACTCGCCCTCCCCCACCCCGTCGACCAACAGCAGCTCGATGCTCCACAAGCGCAAGCAATCACAGGACACGCTCAGCAGCTTTGGCTCCCTCACCATCCAGCCGGCCACGGCCAACGCGCGGCAACATGGGCGTAACGGCTCGCTTTCGTCCCCGCTCCCCAGCCCCGGCCTGCCGCCGACCGCAACCCCCAGCCACGCGGTCGAGGACGGCGGCAGCATCAAGCTCCACCCCGAGTTCCAGCAGGAGGGCAATGTGCTCCTTGCGTGCAAGGACGCCAAGCACCAGGTCGGGTTCACGGTGAACGGCAATCTGATTGCTGCGGTATGGTGGGTATCGCGGGCGCGGGAGCGAGGGGCTAGAGCTCACCTCATGCCCCAGCCCAACCTTCCGCGACCTCCTCACGACGTTCAAGTCTGGCCCGGCGATCGTGTGGCTGGACGACTCGGTCGACGACATCCGCATCTTCCTCCGGCTGTTTGGCCTCGCAACACCAGTAAAGGGCGGCATGTGGGAGAAGAGCTGGGAGCCAACGCTGTACGACTACGTGGCGTCGCTGCGCGTGGTGGAGAAGTACGACATGGTGCTGCTGCGCGACGTGCTGCACAACAAGGTGTCGACGCTGCCCGACGAGTTTGTCGACAACATGGGCCACAGCAAGAACGAGGTGTTTGCCATCCTCCATCTCGCGCATGTGCTCCAGAGCCGCCCGCTGTGGGAGAACATCTGCTCGCATATGGGCCGCTGGAGGAATACCCTCGACCTGCACCGGCTCAAGGACGACGAGGTCGAGTGGCTCGGGCCCGAGCTGCACGCCATACTCATCGCCATTGCAGCCATGAGCATGGGCAGCTACCCGTACGCCGACACGCATAACATCCGGGTGCACTATGACCACGGTGGGTGGTGTGGCCTTTGTGTTGCTGACACTCGACCCCAGATGGCAAGGCGAGCGTCGTCTACGCCGACTACCAGAAGAACAAGTGCCCAAACTGCAAGCACCACTGAGGCGTCGCTGTACGACATATGATGCATGGGATGAGTTTGGATAAGTGTCCGTCTAAATGAAGATGTGCTTGGTCGTGTCCTCCTTGTCCGCGGTGCGGTAGAAGCAGAGTCCCTCTGCGACGTGTCAGCGGAACGTCAGTGCTGCTGCAACTCACTCGCGGAATACTCGGCTACGAATTCGTCAACATCGCCGCACAGCGCGTTTTGCGTGGCGAGGAACGCAAGCGCGCGGACGACGGTCGAGCCGAGGTCCTTGACCTCAGCCTCCTCCAGCTGGAACGGGTTGAGCATGACTCTCCACCATGTTCTGCTCATGCGACCGCGGAGGCAGAGTGACGACCAGATCTCGGCGTTCCGGAGCGTGTGCCCTAGATACAGAAGGGCGAGCACCTCGGCGCGGTCAGGCAGGGACTCGCGCTGATCGGCGAGCTGGCGCGCCTTCTTGGTCACGCTCGCGCGGAAGATGGACTCGAGGAACGGCAGCGCCTTGTACTCGGTCAGCAGGCGCCAGATGGCTCTGTACTCTGTGCCGCTGAAGACGTTGGTCGCCGCGTCGTGGTTGCACGCGTTGAGGAAGCGCAGGAACGGAAACACGTCGTCGGGCTTGTCGTTGACCCAGAACGACGGGCGCGTCCAGTCGGCAATGTCGCACCCGTCCTTTGGTGCGGCTTTGGAGAATGCCGGGCTGGGAGGGGGTGTGAGCGGCGGCGACATTCACAGTGTTACCATAGCAGCTGGAGCATCTGCCCGTTGATCTTGAAGCCGACGAGCTCGTCGCGGCAGACGAGCAGCGTGTCGCCATGGTGCTGGGGATACTCGGGATGGAGTTGGACCTCCTTGACCTCGCGAGGTTTGCTTCGGAAAAGCATCGCCATGGTTCTTGGGTGAGAAGGGGTGGGGGTGAAAGAGTGAAAGTGGTCAGATGGTGTGTCATTGTGAGAAGAGACCGAGTTCGCAAGCAGGATGGGTCGACAGAAGCGGCGGCGAGCGGCACCTCGACGAGGCAAGTGACGCTGCCCTCGCCATCGTTGCGAGTGCCGGCGTGACGCGGTGCTGCGGCTGCGTCCGGCCGTCTCCTACCGCGAGGGGCAGGAGTGCTCGGGGCGAGCGAGAACAGGCACTTGCCCACACTCGAGAGCTTGCTTCGGCGCACAGGGATCGCCGGGATGCGCTCGTGTGTAGACTGTCTTTCGCACGCTCGCGCCAGGCCATGAACACGGGGAGGCAGAGGTCGTGGCGGGGGCCGCTGTTGTTCTTGGTGGGAGACGGCGGTGCAGTGGTCGTGGTGGCGCGTGTGTTCACGGTGCAACAGGTCGTCCTGGCATGTGGCACAGCGTGCTGTTACTGGTAGTGCGGGGGCGAGGCTGCCGATCCTCGTCTGCCCCGCTACATTGGGAAGACTTGACTTGGGAAATTGGTAAATTACACGCTCACAGGTATTGCAATCAGCATCAGGATAGCTGGTCTTCCGCCACAGGCCAGGCGAGCCCCACCAAGTCAGTGGTGTGCCACACGCCTCCTGCACGATGCGACGCCGCAACCCGTGACCTCTCTTCCTTACGACCGAACCAGCAGCTGCAGGCTATCGGTTCTGTGCTGAGGCGCCGAGATGCCAACGCCGAGCCACGTACCGAGGTATCTCCACGAGTCGAGTGGAGCAATGAGCCCGCACGTCCAGCGTTGACAATCAGAAGCGAGATTTGGCAGCGCAACAACAGCGGCAGGGGCAGTGGGGACGGACGCGTCGGGGCCAAAGACCAACCAACCGATGCCGCGGGGCCACCCTGCCCTGCCGCGTCACGGCCAAGGCCAAGAGTCGCGCGCGCGCCGTTGCCGCAACCCACATGTGGCATGGGGAAGCGCGGAGATGCCGGGGCCAGCTTGATTTTCCACACTGACACGGCGCGCGCAGAGCATTGCCAGATCGTGCCGCCCCCATGGGGGCCGTGATTTCCCCGCGATATCACCAATGCAGCATACTTGGGGTTGCAGTTGCAGAGATTCGTGTGGCGACAAGCAATGTTGCGGCGAATGCGCGGGGCAATGCCAACCCCGGAAAATACATGGAGAAACTAGCGGCATCTTGCCTGCTGCTTGTCGTGCCTTGCCATCGGCGGGCCCGACGATCGCCTGTGCATGGCGCCGCCACACGTCTCAGCCGTGGGTGTTGCCCGCCCACGTGAGCTGGCGTCAGCGGGAACCACTACGCCACGCACTTCCACGCACTACAGACGTTAGCTCCTCGTTCCGCGACACTGGTCCCCGGGAATTCTTCGGCGAGTCTCCATCCCAGCAATGCTCGCGATAACCAACTGACTTTTGTGTGACTGAACTCGCGGCGCTGTGCTTGCTCTGTGCTCTGCACTCTGACTCGACGCTGCTGCGAGGACAGCCAGTGCCGAGAAGACGCGCGCGCAGCTGTATATATAACGGGGCACCACTCCCCCCGAGGGGCCACACGCAACGACAACAAGCTCAGCTCGGCTCAGCAGCTAGCGACACTCGACACCCACGACCATGCCTGCTCCCGGCGCCCCGCCCCCCTCGAGCCTGCCCATCGCTCACTTGCAGAACAACACGGCCAAGTGGTGGTGGGCCGACCCTGGTCTCCGCAAGCTCGCGCTCGGCATCGCGTGCGGCTTCGCAGTCACGGTCAACAATGGTGCGTGCCGCTTGGGCCGGGATGGGCCACGGGGCACACTGACGCCTGACTCCAGGCTACGACATCTCCCTCATGGGCGGGCTGATGGCCAACCCGCGCTTCATGAAGGACATTGACTCGCCCGGCTCGAACAAGCTCGGCCTGATCGTCGCCGCCATCTCCCTCGGCATGATCCCCTCGCTGACGTTTGCCCCCGCCCTTGCCGACCGGCTGGGCAGGCGCATCGCCATGGCCGTGGGATATGTCATCATCATCGTCGCGGTGCTTATCCAGACGTTTGTCATTGGTGGCTGGAGGATGTTTGCCGGCCGCTTCGTCCTCGGCTTTGGCTCGTCGATCGTGTTCGTCTCCTCCTCGCCATATGTCGCCGAGATCGCCCACCCCCGGAACCGCTCCGAGACGGCCGCGTTGATCAACTGCAACTTCTACGTTGGGTCCATCATCTCGGCGTGGGTCACGTTCGGCGCGCTTAACATCAAGAGTAACTGGTCCTGGCGCCTGTGTACCCTCCTGCAGTTGCTCCCTCCCATTTTCGTCCTCTGCCTCCTGCCGTTTGCACCCGACTCGCCGCGCTGGCTCGTGGGCAAGGGCCGCGTCGACGAGGCACACCGTATGCTCGCAAAGTACCATGCCAACGGGGACATGGACGACGAGCTCGTCCTCTACGAGCTCGAGGAGATCAAGGAGGCCATCGCGTCTGAGAAGTTGCACCAGGCAAACTCAAAGTACTCTGCCTTCCTCAAGACGAGGGGCAACCGCCACCGTCTCTTCATCATCGTTGTAAGTGCTTTTGGTGGTGCGGTGCCTCGCCCCGCTCACACCAACCCCCAGATGGTCGGCTTCCTCTCCCAGTGGGTCGGGAACGGCATCATCTCATACTATCTCGTCGACATCCTCAAGTCTGTCGGCATCACGTCGCCGACCCAGCAGACGGGCTACAACGGCGGCCTGCAGATCTTCAACCTTTTCGCGGCCGTCTTTGGCTCCATGATGGTCGAGCGCGCCGGCCGCCGCAAGATGTGGCTCATCAGCGCGTGCGGCATGCTCGTGTCGTACATTATCATTACGGGCTGCTCGGCCGCCTACACGGAGAAGGGGAACAAGGGCGCCGGGTACGCTGTTTTGACCTTCTTATTTGTCTACTTTGGCTTCTACGACATTGCTGTGAGTTGTGGTGATGTTAACTCTCCCTCTGACAGCCCAGTTCACCGGTCTCGCGATTGCGTACCCAATCGAGGTCCTCACCTTCTCTCTCCGCACAAAGGGTCTCGCCATCTCCTTGTTCTCCGTCTCGTGTGCCCTCTTCTTCAACATGTATGTCAACCCCATCGCCCTCGAGCACCTCGCGTGGCGTTACTACTTTGTCTACATCGCAATCCTCATCCTCGCCATCGTCGTCATCTACTTCGGCTTCCCCGAGACCAAGGGCCGCCTGCTCGAGGAGGTCGCCGAGATCTTTGACGGCCCCCAGGCGCACGTCTCGGGCGACCGCCACAACGATGACCAGCCCAAGGATTACAAAGAAGGCTCAGAGCACGTCGAGGACTCCAAAGTTTGATGAAATATTACTGAGGTTATACTGAGATGGGCGTTACATATGTAGTTGTTGCTCTGTTCTAAGGATGTTACTCGTGTCACCGCTCTGAGGTTTCTCTTCAAACGTCCAGCCCCCTAACCCGTGTTCCCAACATCTTCCCTCATTTAGGCTCATTATCCGCAGCCAGAAACGCCTCACTCGACCCTCCCCCTACACCGGGATCTTCTTGTCGGGGCGGAGCTTCTTGACAAAGTGAAGCTTGCCGTCTGCCAGTCAGCGGGTTGGCATCGAACTCCTGCCACCCACCATCTGCGAATCTCGCCTCGAGACCCGTGACATCGTGGCCCAGCGCGCGCTTTTTGACAACGAACGCCAGGGCATGGTAGCACGTCTCGCCGGCGGCCTTGACAGTCGCCGCGTCAAACTCCCACGGGTTGAGCGAGCATTCCTTGCGGAACACGACAGCTTCCCATATGTGGGAGTTGTGGACCCGGCAAGCGAGCAGAAACAGGTCGAGTTCTGTTTTCTTGATCACTGGGTGACAGCGGGGACAGTGGGCGGTTAGGCACTTGGCGATGTCGCTCGCACGGTGGTGAATGTCGTCGCGCACTACACCGTAGAGGTACGGCCGTCCGCCGTACTTGTCGAGAAGCTTGAGCAGCGAGCGGTAATGGGCGAGACAGGGCGTCTGCTTGTGTGCCATGGGCTGTCCAGCGGCGATGAAGGCCAGGAAGGCGGCGACATCAACGGCCTCGTCGTCAACCCACTGGATGTTGATCTTGATCGTGTCGTCGTCCCAGGCCCAGCTGCGCACGTTGGCACTGTGCTTGGCAGCGGCCTTGGACTCGAAGAGGGCGGGACTGGGCCTAAGTACGAGTTGTATCCACAATTGGTTGATCAACTCACACAGTCGCCTTGAGCATGGCGCCGTGAACCTTGAACGCGACGTTGTTCGCGATGCACGCGACGATCAGGTCGCCGCGCTTGAAGTCGGGGTGCACGTCGAGCTCGAGGTACTTGGGGGACGAGGGCGGTGACTCGGCATGACAGGGTACCCGGACACCCTTGTGCGTCGCGTGCGAGGCTTTGGACACCATTGAGCCCGAGGTGGTTGTTGACGATGATGATTTGGACGAACCTGGTCGCCCAGTTGTTGAATGCGAGGAGTGGGATGGCGCCTTCATATCTGCTGCGAGAGGCTACATGGCCAGACGGGGGCGTTGGAGAATGAGATGGCGGGAAATGAAGAATGGTGATTGTGTGTGTGGGTGGGAATAGAGGGTGTATGTGTGTCTGAAGATGATGGCGACGGACGGGTCAATGGATGGCCGCGAGCCAGAGTGCGCGCCACACCCGTGCGTTGTCTGGGCTTGGCGGTCTCGCACCGAGAAGATTGAGGTGACGAAGCATGATTATGGGGGCGAGATGAGATGCAGAAGCATGCAGGTTGGGTTGGGCTGGGTGGCGACATGACATGCACACGGTGGCGAGCATCCACGATGCAGGTTAAGATGGCAGCTGCTGGTATGCTGGCAAGTTCCCTGTCTAGTTGCGTTGACTGACCTGGTAAGAGGCCTTGCTTCTTCTTTGTTCAGTCACGATCTGGGGGTTCCCGGGTTCGAGTCCGCTCGAGCTCACAGCGCGTCGCTTCACTGACTTTCGCAATCAGTGTCAAGCCTTAACATGACCCTGGGGGGGAGATTGAGCTCCTCTTTTGGCACTCGCGACATGTCTCGGATCTGAGACATGGAAAGAAATCAATCACGCGGCGCGGGGGTGTAATGGGTGGCGAATGGGATTAATTAGGTTTTGTCACGTGGGGTAATAGTAATTCTTATTAGCGCATTTGACTCGTTGCCTTATGCATGACGTCGTTGTCATTGTCAACACTACTCCGCCCCTCAACTCCAACAACAAGCTGGATCCGCAGACAACGACTCACACTCACTCATCTACCTAAACTCAACGCCCCATGCCATGGAAGCCAATCTGCACCCACACTTTATCCACTACGGCGACGTCCTGTTAGTTGGCAACGACGGTATCGGGTTCCGCCTCACATCGCACTTCCTCGAGAGCATCAGGTAAGTCGTCAGCACCGATTTCGTCCACTTATCGGCCCAGCGGCTCTCTGGGGCCGATGCTCGAGCCTGATTTCTTGGACGAGCCACGAGACCCCGAGCCTACGATTCAACTTGACGAACCCTCAAAGGACTGGGCCGTCGTGTTCCGCCTGTGCAACCTGCTTAGGCTCACGCCGGATGCGCCAGCGTGGGACCCGACCATCGACGACTTCCGCACCGCACGCGACCTCCTGGATACCTACGGCTTCCGCTCGGACATTGTCGCCGGCTTGGGTCACCAGCTGGCCCTGTCCGACGTGTATGCGCTCGCTACGCGCAAGGAACAGACGTGGGAGATCATGACGCTGGCGACCGAGCTGCAGAGCGGCGAAGCGTGGGACCAGGTCATTGCGAGGCTGTCTGCGTGGAGCCGTGTCATGGACCCACGGACCATGACCCGGCACGAGATGCTGACACTGGGCCACGAAGCGTACTTCATCCTCATCGGTCTGCTGGCCTGGTCGAGCGACGCCGCGTTCGTCAGACTGGACAATGTCGGTGTCAAGTACATCGGCGAACCGGCGTGTGGTTTCGACCGGCCTTCACGCCGCGCCGTCATCTACGCGAAATGAGACAGATTCAAGTGCTCAACAAAGCCCAGCCCTGTGGTGGTCGGTGCTCGCGCACCTGGCGCCGAGCTCGTGCGCTGCTCGCGCGACAACACCGCTTTCGACCTCTGTTCCTACCTCGAGCGGCACTTGGACCGGACCCACAGACCTGGCGCTTGACCATAGCCGCAAGTACCTCTTTTTTCCGTTCATGGGCTCTCTGCATGTGATGCCGTCGACGGCCGTCTCACCACCTGCGAGCGAGGGCGTGTCGTGGCCCGCTCCGACTATCAGATCATTTCGTTTCGTCCTTCTGCCCACACTTTGTTTGTGGATGACGTTTATTTAACCCTCGCTACCGGCACAGATCTTGGGTCTTGGGTCCTGTTCCCCCCGACCGACATGCCTCCCGCGCAACCGAACCGCCAGCACTCGGCGCCGAGCGGAGTGCCTTACCATCCTGGTCATCGCCGGTCGGTCACTGCCCCTTCCGTGCCTGTGTCGAGTACATCGGCATCGAGTCTCTCACCTGTCACGCCGCAACGCTTCCCTGTGCCACCACCGCAACAACAGTCGACCTACCATCCGCATCCGCATCCGCATCCGCATCCGCATCCGCATCCGCATCCGCATCCCGGCCCGCCCCCGGGCCAGCAGCCCATCAGACCCATCCTCCAGCCCGCTCCGCCAGCTCGGTCTCCCATACCCCCAACGATTGGCCAGCATCCGGGGCCACAACCCGGGCCCATGCAGCAGGTAGCGGGTCCCCCGCCACCGCCGCCGCCTGGACCCAGAGGGCCACCACAAGAACCACATCACCAAGAACCAGTCCAAGGCTACTCTCACGGATGGCCGCAGAGAATGCCCTATGCGCATCGATACTTCCCACAACCACAGCACCTCGCCCGGACGGTCCCATCAGTCAACAACGATGGCTACAACTTTATGCTCGTGTGTCATTCTGTGCGAGAGCATGTTCGGCCCAATTCGCCTATGATTGAGCACGTCGGGTTTCTCCTCCGACGCGAGGTCATGACGTCGCTGAGGTTTGTTTCCCTGCAGAGACTGTGCAGTGTGTTGACGCGTTGCACCAGCCCATTCGTCGACAGCCTCACGAAAGACTTTCCGCCAGGGGAGGTGTCTCTCTGGCTTGACGAAACTGAAGCCAACGTTGCGGCCCTGTTGGAGGTATGTAACCTCTTGCCCGACAAGCCACCTCAAGCACAGACCTTCCACCCCACTGCGCGGCAGTACATGGGCGCGGGGGTCATTGCGACAAAGTACAACTTTGCAGCGCTGGTGCCCTCGATCCAGTACCACATCCTAAATGCGCCGCCAAGGGAGACTGCGTGGCAGTTTGAGGAAATTGCCTTTTTCCTCAACTTTGCGCACACGAGCCGGTCGCCCGCGCTGTGGGACATGTGCATCCGCTACCTGGGCGCCTGGCGATCACAGCTCGACCCGAGGCGTCTACCCCGGGAACGGACCCGGGAGCTCGATCCCAAGGTCCACAGGGTACTGCTGACCTTTGCGGCCTGTACGCGCGGTCGGACCCTCTTTGACGGCCTCGAAGGGATCAAGGTCAAGTATGGCGGCGGTGAGTGTCTGGCCGCGTGTGCCCGTGATCGGCGGCACGGCGTGACAGCGGCGAACGTTCTGTGCTGACGTGTAGTAGTGGACGAGCCGTATGTCGTGGTCGAGCCTGAGTAGGGCGGGCGGGCGCGTATGCTGCGGGCATTAGCATTGTTTACGAAAGGCATAGAGTAGAGAGAGGCAGGGTGGAGTTTGTCCGATGGCGGCCATGCACCTGGCGTGTGTGGGTGGGGTCCGGTACCACGGCACGGCGCGAGACGCGAGCGCGCGTTCGATTCGCGCGAGTGTGCTAATGAAGTGGGATTTGGTCCCTGGGTGCCGCGTCGGCGCGCAGCGCAGAGCGGTGGATGGGTATCGGATGCAACGCGAACCAGGCAACAACATGCCTGGGAACCGGCTTGCCTGACGTGAAAGGCACACGTGCCCGGGCGATTCCAACGAAGATCGCGTAGCACAGTGGTTAGTGGGCTTGTGTCTTGGCGCATGTCACACGATCAGCAGCACACAGCGGGCAAGAAGTGATGATCCACAAAGCATGTATTACCTGACCTGCAGGGGTGAGGACACAACAGCGACTGATCTGCCCGCCACAGCCCCCGCCACGTTGTTATCACGGAATGGGTGCGTACTCCCTTGTGGGCGGGGTGAGTACCGTACTCCCTCGCGTTGGCCGCGCCAGGCGGCGTCATCGCTCTCGCCCAGTCCAGTCCGTCGGAGCTCGCGGCGAGAGCGCGCGGGCGGTGCAGCACCAGCAGCGCGAGGTAAAGCCCGCTCCGCTGCTGCAGCCATGCACGACCGCCACCACCACCCACCACCACCTCGCACGATGACGCACGGCGACGCAGCGCACGGCAACGGTGGCACTCGTCACTCGGCCACGAATGCTAATTACACTCCAGTCACCTCGCAGATCGCGGCCAACTGCTTCGTTGAATGCATACGGCGAGCATTGGAGTGACCGCAGTGTCGCAACGTATAAGAGCGCGTGGTGCTGGAGCAGGGAGAAGGGTATGTCACCGCCCCTCGACAACACCATGGGAGGAACTCTTGTCGCTCAGCACGCTATCGATCTCCCCGCGACCCCGCCGGTCGCCGGCCACCCGGTCCCCGCCGTCGTGAAGCCCGACACGCCGCCGAGCTCGCGCCCGACGTCGCCAGAGGAGGCGGCTGCTGCGGCTGATGCAGCTGCGGCTGCCGCCACCGACGAGGCCCCGCCCGCCCCCCACGCCACCGTCGAGCGCGGACACCGCAAGCCGACGCTCCACCCGCTCTTTAACGACGCCTCGCTCGACCTGCTTATTCGTTGCGAGGGGGGTACCGAGCCCACTGGCTTCATGGTGCGCCGTGGCATGCTCGAGGCGATCTGGTGGGTGGCGTCGCGCGTGGTGGTGGCGGTGATGCATACTGACCTGGTCCTAGCCCCCGCCTCCGCACCCTCCTCGCACCGTGCCCCCCGGGCTCGTACACCGTCACGACGGACGACAAGCCGGCCGCGTTCGCGTCCTTCCTCACGCTGTGCCGTCTCGGTCCTCCCGGCGCGCGGGCCAAGACGCCGTTCCTGGCGTTCAACACGCTCGGGCGCAAGAAGGAGGCCGACGCGACGCCGCAGCTCGACGAGCTGCACTCCGTCCTGCCGCTACTGGAGAAGTACGGCGCGGTGGACTGGGTGCGCGGCCTGCTCGCCGACGACGTCGTGGCGCTCGTGCCGCATCTGCTTGCCGGCGAGATGAACCAGGCCAAGACGACCAAGCTGCTGCAGCTGGCGCACGGCACGCGCTCGCAGGATATCTGGCACGCGGCGATTGCCAACTTCCAGAAATGGCCCTGGGTCAACCCTTGGAAGATTAGCGAGGCGGAGCGCACCCAGCTCGGTAACAGCGTCTACGATATCCTCGTGGGCGTGTGGTGCAACTCTGAGCGCTTTGACGAGGACGGCCTGGTCCGCACACGTATCTTCTACCAGGGCGACAGGCCGCCCAAGCTCTACCGCGTCGCCACGCTCCCGCTCATGATTAACAGGCGCAAGCCGGCGGTGGCTTAGGAGGGAGGAGGGGGTAGTGGAGGGTGTTGTACCAGCAGATGAAGATGAAGGCAAGAGCACACAACCATACATGGCCCCACATACACCAGTTGCATATTGCTTGCCCGGGCGCTGGGGGTGTGCCAAAGAGCAGGGTGGCCGTCGACTGATAACTGACTCTCGACAATGGCCGCGCCACACGGCCCTAGTCGCCCCCACGCAGCCTCCACCCCTCACTCCAATGCATATGTGATGACACCCTACCCCCACACAACGGCCCTACGCATACCTGTGCTCTGCGTCCAGCGACGTGTCGATAGACAGTCGCCCGACCTTGTCGGCCAAGAGCGGCGAGAGGATCTCTGCACGGCGCGGGCGCTTCGAGTCGCGGAACACGACGGCGGCTGGGAGTGTTAGCTCCGTCCTCCCAACCCCTGATGCAACTCACCATCGCCATCGTACCGCACATGGATATGCTCGAGGTCTTCAAACGGATACACCGCCTCGCTCCACGCCGCAATGTCGACGAGCACGTCGTGCACCTCGCCGCCAACCTCGGCCGCGACGTAGCCCCCAGCCAGCAAGCTAGTCCAGCGGGGCAGCTGCCCGAGGATATGGTCCCAGATAGCGCCAGAGCGGAGCTGGTGTGCGAGCACGAGGCTCTCGAAGAGCTCCTCCTCTTCCTCCCACCGGGAGGCGATCGCCTCGCTGAGCGCGACCTTGGAAGTCAAGGCCGCGCGGAACGGGGGCCGGAACTGGTATTTCGTCAACAGCTCGAGCGCGGCGCAGAACTGCGAGAGCGACGGTTCAAAGTCGACAGCGAGCGCGCTCGGCGTGCCGAGGTGGAACGTCCGGAAGAGGAACCACACGTCGTCGGACGCGTCGTCCACCCACAGCGTGAGCGGGGAGATGGCTGCGATGTCGGGGAATCCGGCTACAAGAGAGCGGAAGACGACGCTGGGGGCGTTAGCCTGGGGCAGGACGGTGGGCTCACCTCGCAGACCACAGGTGCGAGTACTGCACCTTGAAGCCCACGCCGTCGGTGCAGAGAACGAGGACGTTGCCTTCGTCCTCAAAGTCCTCGTGGAGCTTGTACGCGTCGGCGGCTGGCGCGGCTGGCGACGGGGTGGCTGTGGCGGCGCCACCCTCACTCGCCGCCGGCGCTGGACGCAGCGCGAAACCTGGTGTGCAGACCGGATACTGCAGACTTGACATGTTGTTGTTGTGCGTGTGTGCAAGGTGACAGTGCAGAGATACGATGCTTTCAGAAATGTTGTGACACTGTGCGCCGCGTGTCAGCTGCTGCTTGCGTGCCGGCGGACCGCCTCGCGCCACACGGCCTGTGCGCGCTCGGACTCGGACAATCGGGACGTAGTCGGCGGGCGTTGAGCGGCCCTGTAGAACGCCGAGTATGTAATGTGATTGAGACTGAACATATCCATTAAGTATGTACTATAGCGATAACCTGGCCATAGCCAGCCTTTTACAACTTCGCCTCCACGTCTGCTGCCTACTTGCGCGAGCGCGTCACGTCGGCCCAGATCCCCTTGGCCACCATGGCCAGCCCGTGGCGCGCCTCCCAGAGCGGGTACAGGCCGATCATGATCAACCCGCCGAAGAGCCACAGAAGCACGATGCACACCCACGCCGTGAATCCCTTCTCCGAGTAGATGTAGTGCGAGAAGAACTGGGGGAGTGGCACGGCGAAGATGAGGATGAACGTCAGCCCGATGGCCGCAAAGGAAGCGAGGCGGAACGCCTTGTGCAGTCCTGCGTCGTCCTCGTGCGTCGGGGTCGGCTGTGCCTCGCGGTCGGCGACCGCCGAGACGTCCTTCTCGTCCTTGGGCATGGTGGCCACCGCGTCGCCGTGCACAGACGACTTCTCGCTGCCCGGGTCGCTGCTGTCGCCCGCCGCCTCCTGGCGCTCGACCTTGCTGCCGGCCGAGTAGTTGATCGCGCGGGTGATGTCCCAGTCAAAGTTGGCGGGGCGGATGAGCGACCAGCCGACGGTCACGATGCCGCCGATGCCGATGGCGAGGAGGTTGCCGGTGAGCATCTCGTAGTCGCCAAACGTGGTGTCGACGTTGATGACGCCGTTGTTGAGGCGCGCCGTGATGCCGAGCCAGCCCGCCACACCGGCGACGAACCCGAGCACAGCGCCCGCGATCGCGCCGGTGCCGTTCGCCTTCTTCCACGTAATACACAGCGCGATGGGGACGACGGCACTGCCAATCATAGTCCCCATCAGCTCGTACAGGTAGCCCATGCTGACGCCAATGTAGTGGAAGGCGGTCGCGATGGCGCCCATAAAGAGGGCGTACGCAAAGATGGACAGGTGCGAGACCCAGAGAATGTCCTTCTCGGTCGGGTTCTTCTTGATGTAGGTCCCGTACACGTCGTAGGTGAGGAGGGAGGACACGGCGATCTGCTCGGCCGAGCAAGCCGAGGTGACGGCCAGGAAGAGGAGGATGAGCATGGCCGTGGCACCCGCCGTGCCCATGAGCGCGGCCGCTGCCTTGACCGCGGGCAGGCCTGCGCCCACCTCTGCCGGCGTCAGGGTAATGACGGGGTTGTCGCTGTGCGCCAAAACAACCGACGCCAATCCGAGCGATGTGGCGATGCCAAGCGGGATACCAAACCACGCGATGCCTCCCCACAAGAACGCCTTGACGCTCGTCTTCGGCTGCGACGCAATCGCTCGCTGCCAGTATGCTTGGTCGTTGAACACCGTTCCGAAGTTGCCCACGATGTTGAGAACGCCGAAGATCAATCCAGACTTGGAGCGGATCGTTAGGTAGGAGCCGCCGGCGTTGCCACTGATGGGGTGGACCTCGGCGGCCTTGTGGAGCATTTGCCACATTTTCGCCGGGCTTCCAATCGTCGGCGAAGTCGCATACACGACCAAACCGAAGGCAATGAGTATGCAGTAGAGCACGAGGGTGTGCGTGTAGTCTGCGATGAGGGTTGCACGCATGCCGCCGACAACAACGTAGATGGACACGCCGATGGGGATGAGGAAACAGGCGGCGATCGTGTTCATTCCCGTCAGCTGTGCCACAGTGGCGCTGCCACCCAGGATGAGCATGGTGGAGACGATGATGTTGGTCGCGAGGCCGAAGAAGAGGAACACGCCGTGCGCGATCCCACCCCACCGCGTGCGGATGATCTCGAGGTAGGTGTGGCAGTATGGCGCGTGCATCTTGAGCTTGGACGCGATCATGGCGAAGAGCAGCACCTGGATCGTCGCGCCCGCCGCGTACCACCAGGGACCGGAGATGCCAAACTTGTATGCCGTTGCGGATGACTGGAGGAGCGTCGCGGCCCACGTCCAGGCCGAGACGATGCCGGCCGCGATGAGGCCGGGAGGGACGGAGCGCGAGGCAGAGTTGAACTCTTCGGCGTTGGACGCCTTGTGTGCCGTGTAGCGAGTTTGGACTTGTGTGATGAGGATCATGAGGGCCGAGAAGAACAGGCCCATGCCGATCTGGGTGGCGCGTCAGTGGCGCTGGGGGTAGTTGGTTTGGGGTTGCTTACAACGACGCCATACCCAGCCGCCTGGGGTAGGATTGATGTGGTCATGGTGGAGGTAGTGTCGATTGCGGGGTTGGACTTGGGCTGCAGCTGCTTCTCGCGCAGTCTTATACTCTTGAGACGCCTTGCCACGTACGAGCTTATCGCTCGCCCAAGCTCCAAACTAGCGTGCCTCTTATCACACTTGACTCGGTCGCGCGTCCATCGCCCGCCTACTCCTTGTCACCCAGCGCTCGCTCAGCCCCACGCTCCAGCCCTCCCTCCTCGAGGCGTCCACAAAGCCCGATTCCCATTCCCGCTCCACCTGCCCACCGCCCTCTGATTGGCACAGAGGGGCCAGCTACCCCCGCCAAGGAGCTCCGTTGGACTAGTACCCCGAGTGATAAGGCGCTGAGCACGGCTCAGTCACGGTGGAGACCCCCGAGGCTAGTGGGGAATCCCGGGAAGACTCGGGGGTGACGGCTTGAGTCCCACTGGTCCGCAGCCGGGCGGTCGCGAGCGAGCGTCAGGTCGCCGGCGAGGCGAGGAGCGGCGTAGGGGTGAGAGGGAGGCCCGGTGGATCTGACGGCTGCGGCTGACTGACAGCTCCGCTGCCAGGTACTATCTGGCGCCCGTCACGCCGCGCGTCATTGGGCGCGGGGGAGGCGGCGGGGTATCCCCGATGCAGCATTCGCCTGGATTTAGAATCACGGATCCCTATGCATGGCTACTGGGTACTGCTGCTACCGCTGCCCGCATGCGGCTGCTCGGTCATTCACGTGTCTGGATTGCCCAGTGGTGGACGGCTGTTCGCTTGGTGGGCTTATCTGGCAGAGCCACAATGATAAGGCGGGTTTCACGCTAAATCGCGAGCACGCTGATTGGCCCACTGCCACTCCGCAAGTCACGGCGCGGCAGGCCACACAGTCAAGGTCCACCATGTCCGATACATATGCTCACTGGCGGGCTGACAGCCGGTCGGGCCTGGGCTCGGTGTGCATTGGACCGCCGAGCTGGAAACTTGAGAACTGGAATTGACGGCTGGGCGGCATCGCGGGCCGTGACCGAAACGCGTCGGCCCAAGCGGCTTTGGCTTTGGTTGGTCCGGGCGTGACCGTGACATGCTGCTCCTGATAGCATGCAGCCAGGCCGTCGATCTAGCCGTGCCGCGGATCTCATTCTGGCATGTGGCACGTGAGGGTTGCAAGGTCGCGTGAGAGGGAGTTGCTGGCTCCAGAAGTGGCGGCACCTTGGACAATGTGGAGTGTCCTCCAACCACGCAACCACGCATTTGAAGTCGCCGCGCACTAAAGTATGCCGGATCATCGTCGGATATTATTACCTCTCTGGACCGACCGGTTGGCATTGTGTCACTCTGCTCGCACTCGACGCAATGCAGAGTAGAGTCAGTCGTAGCGTCATCTAATTGGCATGGATCTGGCACGTTGGTCGACACCAGCAGCGCGGCCCAAGACGACGAGAAGCGGCGAGGTGATCGTGAGTCACTCGAGACGCTGCTGCTGGCTCTCCGATCTCCTGCCAGCTGCAGGCCAAATGGCGCCAGAACATGTTAGCACCAGGTAAATGAGGTGGGCGTGAAACCTCTTGTCCAGTTGGGCCAAGCAGCCAAGCCAGTTAGGACATGTGACGAATAAGTAGCATTGCAGCAGCACAGAGTGGTCCGGTGTTCATGCGCCAACTGCGACTGCGCATGCTCGTGAAAATGGGCTTGGGGGGCTTGGCGACGGCGCACGACCGAGCGGTGTGGGCCGCCGGGGGGACTCTGCGCAGCGGCGGCCCCGAGAGTGCCGGCGGTGGCTGCGGCGGCGGCGACACGGTGGAGCAGGTGGAGGCCGAGCGTGCCGATGAACTTGCCCTGAGGCGTGCAACGCGGTGTGGGATGATGTCGTATTGTGCGTGGGTGGGTGGCCAACATGGTGCTTGGCCTTGTGTTGGTTGCTTTGTAGCGTGCGTGATCCTGGCTTCATCATTGTAATTCAGGGTGTGGGCTGGGTGTGGTGCCGCCGCCAGCGTCAGGGAGGGGAGAGACGAGGGAGGGAGGAGGGGAGCTGCTGCTACTGACTGCTGTCACAATGCTGCAACACCACATGCATGCCACCCGACCAGATGCACGCTGTTGCGACTCCTCGAGCTACCCAACTCGTTACACCGCACCGAGCTGGATCTCAATAACGTCTGGCTGGGCCTAAGCAAAAATAATCCCAGACTAGGACTAGGCAGATGTGGCCTACGACGACGACTCGGAGAGCTGGACGCGCACCGGCCAGGGCCCTGCTCTCGGAATCGGGCCTGGCGCCGCCGCCGCCGTGGTTTCCTTGGGACATTTGATCCGACAAGCAGTGAGGGTGGTGCACCACCCGCAGCCAGAGCCCCGCCCTGCCTGTACCGCCGCAGCCACTGCCAAGCTCATGCTCGGAGTCTCACTACCCGCTGCCAGAGCCCTTTGCTATTCCGGGGCCAGCAGGCAGGCAGGCGGGCCGGCAGGGGGAGGAGAGAGAGCAGTCACGACTTTGGACGAGCAGAGCCGGGAACGAGTGCTGAACTGCCTGCCTGCCTGCTGCACGCACCGTGCGTCTCATCTCGCTCATTGCAGCCAACGACACAATCGACAACTTGCAACACCGTTACACCGTCTCTGCCTTTTATTTTCCCCCTTGTCACACTCATCTCTTCATCTACCCGACTCGGCATCGCATCACACACAAACATTGCATTTGCCCCGCCATCGCCCTCGTTCGCTTGCTTGTCTTGACTTGTCCCATCGACTCCACCTACCTTTGCTGCCCCGAAACACGTCTGCCTGTAACCCCGACAATCGTCGCCCCCCCGCCAGCCGCCATCACACACACATAACCCACACACGCCCTGCGACAACGGCCGACGGGCCGCAAACACCGTCTCGCAGCTCATCCATCGTCAATGGCGACAGCGCCGCTCGGCGCCGACAATGTCGTTCGTACTAACCGAGGCACATATTCGGGTGAGTAGAGACGATCAGAGGGATACCCCGCACGGCATCCCGCCCTTCCCTTCCCTCGCCGCCGCCCATCACAAACGCCGGTGCCGGCCGGTCAGATCATGATCGCCCGCGACCGCCCATCACCACGCCGCTCCCTACACGTGTCGCCGGTGATGACATCCCCGCACGCACCCCCCACGCTCGCAGCAGCAGCGGCTAACCACCTCAACAGTTCAACCAGCGGATGTCTTCGGTCGCCGCTGGTGTGTCCATCGTATGCTGCCTCGCCGTCCTATGCCTGGCCGCGTGGGCATGGACAGTCCCCCGCGCCAGGGGCTGCCTTGACCGAATCAGCTTTCGCCTGCTACTCTGGTCCTTGGGCTTTGAGCTCATCTACGACACGGTGTACATTACAGTATGCCTCTGGACCGTGAGCTCGGGCTTTGCGAACGCCACTCGGTCGCGTCGCTAATGGTGATTAGAGTGTTGCAGGCACCAACAGCGCGTGCAGCGCGGGCATCTACTTCATGATGGCCACAATGGGCGTGTAAGTCGGCCGCGCGCGGGAAGTGGGGTGCTGCTGTCTGTGTCTGACCTGCGTGACAGTGTCAACTACCTCTGCACCTTCATCGCCATCAACCTCGCCGTCACAATCGTCTTTGGTCTCAACCCCATCATGCTCAGTGGGTGTGCTCGGTGCTCGTGGTTTCGCGTGCTCCATCGCGCGTCTGCTGACCCCGACCACCAGAGCTCGAGCGGTGGTACGTTGGCATCTCCATTTTCATGGGCATGTTCGTCCCCATCATCCCGGCCGGTCTCGGCCATTTTGGCAAAGACCCCCTTTTAGGTGTCTGGTAAGTTTGCTTAAACTGGCTCGGATCTCGATGGCGCGCCGTCTCTAGCCGCCGCCGCCGGCGGCGCTGCTGCCGCCGCCGCAGCTCGTCGACCTGTCCGCTGTCCGTCCGTTCTTTGCGGCCCAAGGCGCGCAATGCAAAGTGGCGCAAATCAAGCCAAAGCCATTCAGCTTGAACGAGGCTGACGCCACAGCTGGATCCAAGCCAGCAACGACCAAGCCCGCATGAGAAATTTCGTCCTCGACCTTGTGAGTCCAGTAGCATTGGGTTTCCCCGTCGGCCGCCGGCCATGGGTGGAGGAGGGGCATTGACACGCGGCAGTATCTCTGGCAGCTGTTGTCGTGCGCGATCGCTTCAGTGGCTGTCATTGCGGTATGTTTGGCGTCGCGCTCGATCCGTCGATACTAACCTCCGACCCACAGACCCTCGTTACTCTATTTATGCAAGGTCGCGCAACGTCTCGCGCTTTGTTCGGCGGGGATAGCATCAACATCGACCTGAGCGAGACTTCGAACGCTTCCGAACCATCAAAGACCCACCGTGTAGGCCTGGTCGCGCGGCTGTTTCGCCGAAAGCGTCACTCGCACCACCATGAGCGGACCTTTGGTCACCTCGAGGACAGGTTCATCCGTATCGCTATCCGCATCTCTGGCTATCCCATTACGCTGATTATCGTCAATGGAATCATCAGTGGTGAGCAGCTACCGAGTGTGCTTGAGCTGACATTACAGTTGCCGACCTGTACATTTCCAAGGTGGGCGGCGTTCACAGCCGAAGTGTGTATGGCCTCTATGTCCTGTACTACTTCCTGTATGGCGGGCGAGGCATCTTCTTTGTCTTTGTAAGTCTACCCGGGTGGTGGAGAGCTGACATGCCCAGGTCAGCGTATTCATCGACCCCTGCCTCATGCGAGGACTCCGCGCTGCGTGGGAGGTGAAGCGATCCGCTCGCAAGTCGATCCCATCCGATGTCGAGAAGAATGGCAAGGAAGACTTTCCGTCATCGGACGCTCCAGGCATTCACACGCCATACGCGACCATGCAAGACCCCTCTACCGCACAACAGCATACTCTGGACCTGATCGGTCTCAAGATGTCGCCACATGGAGGGCCATCAAGTATGGGACAAGAGTCGGTGACTGCTACGTCTTCCCAACTGCCCGGTGGAAGACCTCGCGCAAACTCGGACGGCTCGATGGACGTTCTCCAGGCCCTCTTCCTCTCTGGCCCTCCCGAAGAAGAGCACCAAACGTGGCGCACAACAGAGTGGCACGCAGGAGATGTCGGTGACCCAGGAACTGTGTCTTACGGTGGCGAGTCGCGACGCGGCTCCAGGAGGCTATCGGCGCCCATCAAGCGCTTCCTCCGACGCGCGAGCAAGGTCAGCAGCAACCAGACGGATGCCCCCTCTTCCGAGGCAGGAGAGAAGGCTACAGAAGAAGGCTCCTCTGTTGGCGGCAAGACACCAAAGCCGACTTCGCCCCAGAGCGTCACAGTCCCCCTCCCGTCGAGCACAGCCGCTCCTGTGTTCACACAGAGCTTCACCCCAGCGGCGCCACAGTTTACCATCAACTTTGCTGGCGTGCCTGCCGATGCCATGCCCGACTGGTTAAACGACGAAGCGGATGATGTGGTGGCTCCCGACGCATTGGAAGCTGCGGCAGCTGTTTCGGAGCTTGAGCGTGTCGTCGCACCTCTCGAGCACCACGTAGCTATTCCGACCGGCTCGCCATTGGCGGCACTGGCCCGTATCGACGACGCCTCGCGCAAGCTCGCGCGCGTCGAGGAGCGCGTTGGCTCCAGGACGCCCAGCACAGCATCAGGAACGCCTCACCTGAGTCGCGCGGCGTCGCGCAACGAACCTCCACCCACCGAACGCAAGTCGGCATCCCTAGGATCGCGTAGAGCTTCGTTACGCCTCGGACCAGGCTACCTCCGCCGAGACTCGTTTGGCAACGGGCCCAACAGCCCTCTGGGCGGGACGCACGAGGAGAGGCGCCAGCGCCGCGAGCGCGCCCGCGAGATTGCCGAGAAGCTCTACGAGGAGATTGAGGCGCAGCTCTAACCTTTGGGACAGTCAGACTGCCACTTCCATACACGCGATTGTCTGTCCTTGTGTTGTACACTTCTTTCAAGCTTTAGAAATTTGGGGTAATGGCATATCATCACGTTCATAACAAGTTACATGTGTGAAAAGAGAACCGGGCCAAAAGTCTATGTCGAGGGAAGCGTGTGCGTTTACTCCTTCTTGAACTCGTCACGGCCACGCGCATCCGTCTTGGTCCAGATGGAGATGCTCTCGGCGGGCGACTTGAACTCGGCAAATCCGTCGTCACCGATGACCACCTCACCCTTGTGCCAGCCGAGGAGGTCAGTCCACTTCTCGCCGGCGTGCTCCTTGCCGACTTCGACGCGCTTCGTGCCCTCCTCGGTACCGTTGCAGAGCACGGCGACGAGACCATCATGGCCATCGATACCCTTGCGGTGCCACGCGACGCAGTTGGGGTGGTCCCAGTAGTCGACCTGCTCGCCGTACGCGAAGAGCTTGCGCGCGCGGATAATGTCCTCGAGCTGAGCGACGGGCGGCTGCGGGTTGTCGCCGCCACAGCCGTACAGGTCGCCGTAGAAGACGCACGGGTATCCATCGGGGCGCAGGAGGATGAACGCGTACGCCAGGGGCTTGAACCACGCCGGCACCCAGTTCTCGAGCGACTGTCCGACCTGCGTGTCGTGGTTGTCGACCAGCGTGACAGCGTCCACAGGGCGCGCCTGGACCAGGGTGTTGTCGAAGATCTTGCGGAGGTCATAGCTCGCCTTGGCATCACCGGCCTCCTTGAAGTTGCCCTGGAGGGGCGTGTCGAAGACGGAGAATTGGGTGCCCAGGCCATCGAGATAGGCGCTGAGGGCAGGAACTGAATCTGCGCAGCAGCGTCAGCTTGGACCGCCTCGGACAACACATCCGGCCCTCCAGCCAACCTACCCTTCCAGAACTCGCCGACACAGAACGCCTTCTGTCTTCCCTCTGCGGATCGGACGTGCTTGACAAAGTCGCCAATAAACTCGCGCTACAGGGTGAGCTCGGATCGTGACGCCCACTCACCGAAATGTGCTTGACGGCGTCAAAGCGGAAGCCATAGGCGCCCGTCTCCTTGAGAATCCAGTCACCCCACTTGAAGAGGTCGGCTGAGACGTCCGGGTGAGCGTGGTCGACTAGATCTGTTAGCACGGGCGTGGGATGCAGTACGAACTGTCAGCCTGGGTGTGTCAGTGGTGAAGTGGGAAAACCGGGAACCACTCACAAACATGAGGTAGTCGTAGTTGGCGTTCTCGCCGTCGACGTCCTTTGCCCAGGTCTTGCCGTCGCCCTGGATCTTGTAGATGGCCGTGGTGTCCGTCTTGGCATCAAAGTCGACGCCGGTGAAGTGGTTGTAGTTCTGGGGTCTTAGCGGTGGCTTACGGGCTTAGACCTACCCATTTGAACGGCGAGTACTTGTCACCGCGGCCGGGGAAGGTGAACCTGGAAAACGGGTCAGATTGGTAACACAAGCGTAACCCAACTCACTTGGTCCAGCCGTCGATGTTGTGCATGTCGCCAACGGTCTTGGTACGGTTGTTCTTGTCGACCATGGTCGCGAGGAACTCCTCCTTGTCATCGGCGCCGGCCTTGTGGTTGAGCACTGCGTCAATGTAGGTGATCACGCCGTGGTCCTTGGCGACCTTGATGGCCTCGATGAGCTCCTCCTTGGTACCCCAGTGGGTTGCCTTGCCGCCCTTGGCGTCAAACTCGCCGAGGTCCCAGACGTCGTAGCTGTGTGTGTCAGGCAGCGTGTGGATGCGGTGTGCTTACATGTCGTAGCCCGTCCCGTCTCTTGGCGTCAGCAGAGCTCTTGCGGGGCGACGTACGGGTTCGAGCCCTTGGTAGGAGCTGGAGTGTCAGCTACATTCTAGCAGAATCGACAGCCGACTCACGAGGAATCCAGGCAGCCGTAATGCCCATCGACTCGAGGCGGGGAGCTTCCTCCTTGTAGTGGTTCCAGTGCTTGCCGCCGCCCGGAGCGTACCACCTGCGCTAGCGTCAGAGGGGCGGTAGGTAAGGCGACGATCATCAACCTACTCGAAGAACTGGATCATGGTGAAGTTGTCTGGCGAGTGAGCTGGGTTCCACACATTTATGGAAGCTCACCTTTGTGGTCCTCGCCACGACGGCCGCGGTCAGCGTCAGAAGCCATGATGCGGGTTTTGGAAGAGTGAGATAGGTGAGAGAGGAGGAAGGTGAGCAAGGGGGGAAGCCGAGGGGGAAGCGAGTCCCAGTCTAGTTATGTATGTGACAGAGATAGATGTACGCCCCCCAGCGCCAGCACGTTTATCACTATATTCTCCTTTGTGGCCTTGCCCACCACATTTTACTCGGTCAAGCCGGATCGTCAGTGACGCGACGAAACACAGCGAGAGCTCCGGCGGCGCGGGGGGGCGACGCGAAAGAAACGCCCATGTTGACAAGTGGTGTGCAGTGTGCCTACCAGCGCGGGTGTGACGTCAGCGGCAACATTTTACCCTCAATGATGGGAAACAGGCTAGGGTGCGGGGGGAGGGGAGGGACAATGGGGGATGATGGTGGATGTTGCAACTCCACAACGGTCTAGAGGCCTTGCTCGTCGAGTCTTGGACTGCGCTCGGCACTTGACGGCACGGGACTGGGGGGACCTGAGGGCGAGACCATTCGTTGCGGAGCGCATGGCGATGGGCCGATGTCATCATTCGTATGGGGGAAGAAGTGACGGATCACGGAGCAGGGTTAGAGTGATGGGCAGATGGGTTTCATCAGAGCCGCCTCCACCCCAACCACGGTGCATGGAAACCACGTGAGCCAGCCAGCCTGACATTGACACCGCATTGGCGCAGTGTCACCCTCATCCCACCATCCTGCCCTGGCCAACGCCGTCACCGCTTGCTCCGTCGTCACCGCTGCACCACGTCCACCCCCCTCACAACGCTTCGTCACACCCATCGCTCAGTCGTCGTCGCACACTCGAGCTCACATCTCCCATCCACTCGTCCGCAAGCTCCCCTCACCCCCGCCGACACCTCCCCCGTCGCCAGCAAGGCTCACAACTCTCGGCCAGGATGTCGCGCCTCCCGCCCCTCGTCATCGACAATGGTACGGGTTACACCAAGATGGGGTAAGTCTTGCGAGCATGCGTGTTGCCGGATCCAGGGCTGCGCACGGCATGGAACTGGACAGCGCACTAACCCGCCCACCCAGCTTCGCAGGCAACTCGGAGCCCTCGTTCGTATTCCCCACCGTGATCGCGACCCACCAGACGTCGAGCGGCTCGAGCTCGTCAACTGCTGCTGCGCCCCGCGGCGGTCGCGCCCCTCCCCCTGTCGCCGGCAAGCCGAGCCATCTCGCCTCCAAGCGCGGCATTGAGGACCTCGACTTTTACATTGGTGACGAGGCGGTCGCCAACTCGAAGTGAGAGCAGTTGGAGGCCCGGTAGAGTACACCGCTAACTCCCCCAGGACCTACTCCCTCCACTACCCCATCCGCCATGGTATGATCGACAACTGGGACCAGATGGAGCGCTTCTGGGAGCAGTCCATCTTCAAGTACCTCCGTGCTGAGCCAGAGGACCACTACGTGTTGCTTGTGGGTTTCTGAGGTGGATCCATGGCTGACCCGCCAGACCGAGCCCCCTCTCAACCCTCCTGAGAACCGTGAGAACACTGCCGAGATCATGTTCGAGTCGTTCAACGTGGCCGGTCTGTACATTGCCGTGCAGGCCGTGCTCGCCCTCGCCGCCTCATGGACGTCGTCCAAGGTCGCGGAGCGCACACTGACCGGTGTCGTCATTGACTCTGGAGACGGTGTCACTCGTGAGTAGAGGACACTCACTGCCGTGCACAGCAGCCGCCTGACACCCCCAGACACCATCCCCGTTGCCGAGGGCTACGTTATCGGCTCTTCCATTAAACACATCCCCATTGCTGGTCGTGACATTACCTACTTTGTCCAGCAGCTCCTCCGTGACCGCGGAGAAAGCGCCCAGATCCCTCCTGAGGACCAGCTCCGCGTGGCCGAGAAGATCAAGGAGGACTACACCTATGTCTGCCAGGACATTGTCAAGGAGTTCAAAAAGTACGACACGGACCCGTACCGCTACTTCGCGCGCTTTGCCGGCGAGCACAGCGTGACTGGAAGGGTGAGTTAGATATCAATATTGGCACCCAATCTGACTCCTCAGAAATACGACCTCGACGTCGGCTACGAGCGTTTCCTTGCCCCCGAAATCTTCTTCAACCCCGAGATCTACTCGTCCGACTTCCTGACGCCTCTCCCCGAGGTTGTCGACACTGTTATCCAGACGTCGCCCATTGACGTGCGTCGTGGGCTGTACAAGAACATTGTGCTGTCTGGTGGTTCGACAATGTTCAAGGACTTTGGCAAGCGCCTGCAGCGTGACGTCAAGGCGATTGTCGACGGCCGTATTGCCGGCAGCGAAGAGCGCTCTGGCTCATTGATGAAGTCGTCGGGCGTCGAGGTCAACGTTATCAGCCACAAGAGGCAGCGCTACGCCGTGTGGTACGGTGGTTCGCTCATGGCATCCACGCCCGAGTTCTACAATGTGTCGCACTCGCGTTCCGACTACGAGGAGTATGGTCCCTCGCTGGTGCGCCGCTTCTCCGTGTTTGGCAGCGCTACGGGATAGGCAAGGGGTTGTAGCAAACTGCATAGAGATGACTAGGGCTAGGGAATGACATGCAGTAGAAGTTGTGCGAGGGGTTGGGTTGCCGTGGGGTCTAAACGAGGTGCGGGTCGTTGCTCTGAATAGCTCATGTCCACGTAGCGGGGTGACACGCGCTGGCGCCGGGATGGTGTACGCGTCGTCGCCAACGACAGCACCGCCGTCGTCGTCGTTATGCCGACTGCCACTTGGTATCTGATGCACTGTTGGTCATGTGCCCACTCGTCTCTGTCGCTGGAACCGGCCGGCCAATTGCGGCTGTCGGGAGTGGCTGTCGAGGTGGGCTTCCATGGCAGAGCACATGGACATCGATTCGTCAGGCGGCAAGTCAGGTGGGGGAGCCAGAGTGATTCATTGTGGCCCAGCCGATCACCCACCCGCCTTGCCCCTACTTGCGACGTCATTTTGGCTCCTTCCCCAACCGGCACTCACACTCACCCCGCGCGGCGCGCGACAGCCGTGCCGTTTCTCCATCGTCGTTGGATGGGTCTGGAGCTTTCCATCCACAACCACAACCACTACTCCTCCATCCACCCTTCCATTGTTCTTGCCTTTTGCTCTCATCACACCCCCTCGCCGCCGCCTCGGCAACTCAACTCAAAAACAACACTAGACGTGGCGTCGCTCGTCGCCGTCGCGTCCGCACAACCACAACAACCGCTGGTGTATACAGTACCACCGCGCCGAGCCCGTCTCCTCTCGTCTCGTTCGTCTGGACCCCACCTACCCCACCTTGCGAGCTCTCTCGACGTCTCGCCATTGTTTACTCACCAACAACTACCCACACCCTCCCCAATGGCACCGAGCCAGCGCCACCCGACATTCACGACGCCGGTCAAGCACCGCCGGCGCTCGTCGACGGCCACGAGCGCCGAGATTGCCAGCATCGTCGTGCGCGGCCGGCCGTCCGCGCGCAGGCTGAGCAACCTCGCCACGCCGCAGCGCCAGGCGCACCGCTCGTTCAAGGAGCGCGTGCTGGACCGGCCCCAGCTGGCCGTTGGCACGCTCATCACGCTGCTGTTCCTGTGAGTTTTGGGATCTCATCGGCGTCGGTGTCGGCGCTGGTGGTGTTGGGTGGTCGAGGGGGCCAGCTGAGGGCTGGCGTGCTCGCGGCGTGCTTGATGCCTCCTCGAGGCCTGTGGCACGCTTGCACATGGTGTCCGCTCCATGTTGTTGCCTTGCTCATTCTGTGCTCGCTCGCTGACACCCGTACCCAGCCTCGGCACCGTCTTCGCGTCCTACTTTGACACGGCGCTCTCAACATCACTAGTGCACAATGTGCACAATCACGCGCCGGAGCGCATCGCCTACTTTGCGCGCAAGGGCAACGTCCTGAACCAGCTGTTTGTCAAGAAGGCGTGGGCGTGGACGGCCGGCATCCTCCTGGTCCACCTGTGGGCATCGCCCGAGCCGTTGTCGCTGAGCTCGCGGCTCAGCCCTCAGCTCAAGGCGGGCCAGGACCGGACGCGCGGGCAGCGCCTAGCGGCCGTCGTGCTGGGATCACTTGCGTGGATCGCATTCACGTCGTGGTTCTTCGGCGCTGGCCTTGGCGACCGTATCATTGCGAGTACGGGCGGAGCCTGTGCCGTCCCCCTGCCGCCTGGACTTGACCCCGGCGCGGTCGAACACCTCCTCCCGGCCGGTTACGACACCCCCATCATCCTCCACGGCGCGATCACCCACGACAAGTGGGGCCATGCCAATGTCCGCGGCCACATCCACGCCTCGAGCCATGGCGGCGCGGCAGACGCGCGTCCGGCCAGAGTGTACCTCCCCCTTCCGCAAGCGTTCTGCTCCCACCGCTTGACGCTTAACCCAAACACCCACCCTGACCTCTACTCGCTCCTCGCCGAGGTTGGCGAAGGATACACTGTCCCCCGCCCACGATGGAGCGGCGGGTTCGACGTCTCGGGCCACGCCTTCCTGCTCACCCTCGGTGCCGTGTTGCTGGCCAGCGAGCTCGCGCCCAGCTGGCGCGAGCTGGTGTCGCCCCGAATCGGTGCTGAACGGCTGGGAGGCATCCGAGGGATCGCCTACCGTGCCTCTACGGCCGCCGGTACAGTCCTCGTCGGCATCTGGGTATTTATGCTACTCATGACGGCTGTCTACTTCCATGACCCAGACGAGAAGCTCGCCGGTCTTGGTGAGTTCTTTTGCTTGCTGTCTCCCCGCTGACCGCCTAGCCCTCGGCCTCTTCACAGCGGCAGTCATCAACCTGCTCGTGCCCCGCACTGTGCTCGGCCCAGTCATCGAGTTCAAGGTGCGCGGGCCACAACGCCGCCCGTCGCCACGCATCGTGTCCGACTCGGACGAGAATGCCGCCCGGCGCGAGGCGTCAGTGTCGACCGTGTCGACGGGCAAGTCGACGAGCATCTCGATCGACACGTCGGTCGAGACGATCCAGAGCCCCGTCTCGGCAGCATCGGACAGCGGCTCAGTCTTCATCACGAGCCCCGTGAGCGCGGCCTCGGAGCTCCCCCCTAATCTACTGCACGCAAAGTCTGAATAAACGAGGCTAAACTAGGCATGCAACGTGATCTTGTCGAGGGTGCATGCACTGCTAACGGTATGGAATGCGCTTACAGGGGGCTAGAAGGTGGGGCTGGGGTGGTGCCTCCGCGACCAAACGCAGAGGCGGGGGACGCGGTGTCGCCTATACGGAAAGCAAAGCCACCCGCCGGCGCAGTCGTGACGTTGGCCCGACCGAAGTCGTACGGCAGTGTTCCACCCGCTCCGGTGGGCTCCCACCCAGATGGGCGACCGAAAGCAAAAGCGGCGGCGGCCCCACTCGCAGGCCCAGTGGTGGTGGCAGTGCCGAACGCCGAGCCCTCAGCAGGCTCCGCGGGGCGGCCGAACGAAAAGCCCCCCGGAGTTGAAGAAGGAGGGGGCAAGCTTGTCCCAGTAGTCGGCGTCGCGAAGCTAAACGGCGCGGTGTAGGCGGCCACAGCCGGTGAGAGGGCAAGCGTGCGACCAGGTACCGGTACCGGTACCGGTGCGGCGGGGGCCGCGGCGGCCTGTAACGACTCTACGGCCGCGTGCATCGCCGCGATGGCGTCGGCTTGCCTGTTGATCGTGAGCTGCGCGCGGTTCACGCTCGACTGTAGCCTGTCGAGCTTGTTCCCCAGGCTTGACTCGACGCGCGCGAGCTGGCTGTGTCAGTGGGCTCGTCTTGGTGGCGGCTCACGCTGTCGACGAGGGCTTGTAGCTCGTTGTCTGTCGGCATGGTGTTTGAGTGAGTCGAGTGAGAGAGGTCGTGTGTGTGGATAAGTACCCACTGCCTCGCCACCCACCCCGCCCGCATGCGGCTGTCTCACTTCACTTACGCCTCACTCACGCCCACGCCCGCCCGAAAGATCGTTCATACATCAAGCCAGACTAGATACTATTAACGCGCCGCACCCGCGGCCAGGGGGTATACACAACTCGACTGGTATTAGAACAAGCTCGACTGCTGCCGCTGCGGTTGCTGGAACTGGAACGCGCTCGGAGGCGGCTGGTTCTGACCCGCGAACGGCGAGTTGGCACCAAGCGGCCCAGCCGCGGGGAAGGCGCCAAAGGCACCTGCTCCGGGAGCAGCGGCGCCGGAACCGCCGACCTGGATCGACGCACGGAACGGGTTTGAGCCCGTGTTCTGGGCCTGCAGCGGCGCGGGCTGGGGCTGGCTGCTGAGCAGGCTCTGGCCAAACGACGATGTTGGCTGGAAGCCGGTCCGCTGGGGAGTGATGGTGCCCGGCGCCGCGGCGAACGGAGCTCCAGCACCAGGCGTCGTGGCGGTCGGTGTGCTACCCGAGCCGCCGAACGCCGCGAACAGGGCCTGGCCCTGCGAACCGCCAGTGCCCGTCGGGGACAGGGCTGAGAGACCAGCCGGCGGCTGCGTACCGTTCGGTGAGATGGGCGACGGCTCGGTCGACAGCGGCGGAAGAGACTCCATGAGCGTCGAGCCGAAGTTGGACGTCGGCTTGAACGGCTTCACGCTACTACCGCCAAACCCGGTGCGTTGGGGCTGAAGAAAGCCAGTGCTCTGGGGCTGCAGTCCCCCTGGCGAGATGGCGCCGTTGGCACCACCGACGCTGAGGGAGCCAAACTGCGACATGAAGTCGTTGGCTGGCGGGGCCTCGGGCTTGGCGAATGCCGAGGCAATGTCCGACATGGCACTGGACGCGCCGTTTGTTTTTGTGGCGGTGCTCGCGACGGGTGCGAATGGGTCCCACTGGTCGGCCGTGGGCGCGGCCGCCGGGGCAGCAGGCGCGGCACCTGCTGGGGGAGCCGGTGTAAGGCCACCAGCCTGGGCAAACTGCTGGTTCCACTGGTGCTGGGCCAGCTCGTTCATGGACGGAGCCTTGGGCTGAGGGGGAGGAGCCGGAGCCGGAATGCCACCAGGCGGGGCGAAGGGGTTCTTCGAGCCTGTCTTCTGTGGCTGCAGCAGGCTGGTCGCCTTCTGTGGGGTAGAGCGGCTGCCGTTGGCATCTTGGACCGGCGAAGGCGTCGATGTAAACTGCTGCGCGAACGGGGCTGCCGGCTGAGCCAGCGGTGCGCTCGTCGGGCCCTGGCCGGCGGCGAAGTTTGTCTGCACAGATAACGTAGGCTGGCGGTTGAGGGTCGAGCCGGCGCTGATCGAGTTCTGACGGAAAGGGTTGCCGCCAGTCGTCTGGGGCTGGAGGAACCCAGTCGGCTGCTGTTGGAGCTGGCCAAACGGCGAGGCCTCGCCGATGGATGCCAGCTGGCCAGCGGCCAGAGGGAACGTGGACTGTCTCTGGGGCTGGTGAGGGAAGCCGCCGGTCGGGGCCGGCTGGATGACACCTGTGGTCTGGGGCTGGAGGAAGGGCGAGGTGAACTGCTGCTGCTGAGGGAACCCAGTGGCCTGGGGCTGCACGAAGCCGGTCGGCTGGGCAAACATGGTCGACTGGCGGAAGGGGTTGTGGCCCGTCATCTGCGCCTGGAGCGGCATGGTACCGACGAACCCATACTGCTGGGTGGGCTGCTGCAGCATGCCGAACTGCGCCATCTGCTGCTGCTGCAACTGTTGCTGCTGGAATTGCTGTTGCTGCAACTGCTGCTGCTGCTGGAGCAGAAGCGGGTTGACACCCGCTGGGGCGGCCGCAGGGCCGCCGAAGATCGTGGGCTGCGCCTCGGGCTGGATCGAGTCGAGGAAGTCCTGGATCTTCTGCTGGGCGGCAGGGGCAGTGCTGGTCGAGCTGGAAGCTGCCGCATTCGACGACGACGACGCAGCCGGCTTGTCCTCACTCCGGGTAACAGTGGCGGCAGGGGTTGCGGCCGACGAGCTGTCCTTCCTCCCCTCAACGACGCCGAGCGACTTTTTGTACTCTGCACGGTTCTGCTCAAAGTTGGGGTCGTTGAGGTACTCTTCAAGTGCCTTGACCAGCGAAGTCGGAGCATGCTTGAGATTTGGCACGGGGACGTTGACAATGTTGTTCAGGCGGCGAGCGATGGCGAGGTAGTCGACAATCTTGTCGGTCTGGCTGATGAAGCTCTTGTAGATCTCAAACGACTCGGTCGCGTCGATCTTGGACATCTCAAAGTAATGCTCGAGAATG
This sequence comes from Vanrija pseudolonga, assembly GCF_020906515.1. NCBI lineage: Eukaryota > Fungi > Basidiomycota > Tremellomycetes > Trichosporonales > Trichosporonaceae > Vanrija > Vanrija pseudolonga. The sequence goes on from NC_085855.1 coordinate 1,078,331, forward strand.
TTGCAGACACCCTCGTTGCCAGCCTGGAAGAGGACAAGGAGGTCCTTGACAAGCAGGCGGTAGGCGAGCACCGTGTTCTCGTCACGGAGGTCGTCGTCGTAGAACTGGAAGGCGGTCAGTAAGGGCCGCGTCCACCCCCACCCACCTTGCACCGGATGAGCGCGTCAAGAATCGTCTGAATCTGCGCGACTTCGCGCAACAGGCCCTTCTCCACAGGCAAGTGCCGCAGGTGGCGAGCCTTTGCTGTGCCGAGTCAGCTGTGCTAGCTCGCCCTCAGAACTTGCAACTCACAGCTGGCGCTCAAACCCGTGCTCCGCTTGTTGCTCTCGTTCTGGAGGCTGACCATGTCGTGCTTGCGATCCTTGAACGCCCGAATCCGCGAGTCGAGGTACTGCGCGTACGCCCGGAGGCTGGCGGGTGGGCGGTAGCCTGCGAGATCACGCCGTCAGCCCGCTGCCCATGGCCGTGGCCGTGGGCCGCACACTAGCTGCTCACCCTCAAAGTTCTGGTCCGTGACCGTGTTGAGCCGGAGCACGCTCTTCGAGGCCAGGTGGCGCAGGAGGACGTCGGTCGAGCCGGCCCGGATCATCTGGTGCAGCGTGAGGAGCGCCTTGAAGACGATCTGGGCAAGTCAGCGGCTGTGGGGGCGGCGGGCAGCGCAGCAGGTTCTCCGTATCGGCGTCGACGGCGCGCTCGCCTGTCCGGCTCTGATCCCCGCAGCATCGCGCACGTACCACAGGGTTGTTGTCCCGGAGACGGTCTGCCAGTGCCCGCGTGATCTCGTGAAGCGGCGCATCATCAGAGTAGGTCGCGGCGATGAGGGCGCTGGGGAGTTCAGGTCAGTACGAGGCCGTCGGTCCGCTCCACGCCGCCGGCGTCTGCTCACTCGAGATACTGAGTTGTCAGCGCGCAGCACAGAGCCCCACAACATCTACCACTACGCACCTTGGCCTTGGGCGGAGCATTCTTCGGCTTGCACGCCAGCTTGACAATCTTCTCGTAGTCGTGTCCTCCTGTCTTGGGCATGGCGGCGTCGTTGTTGTCGGGGGTTACTCGTGGGAGGTGATGATGGGTGCCTTTTCGTCGACGTCGTCGACACTGGTGTGGTGCCGTGGCACGTTTGTCCTAAGCTCTAGTCCAAGGCAGGAGAGAGAAGGTGGTCACAACGGTGATGAGAGCCGCGCGAGTTGAATTGCAGTACCAGCAATAGCGACAACACAGCGAGATGGAGGGCCGGGCGCTGGCTGTGACCGCTGCAAGAGAGGTGAGTGCGGGTAGGCGGAGCGGGGCGAACGAAGAGAGGCGTAGGCGGCGCAGGCGGCGGCAGGCGCTGTGCCTAAAGTCTTAAAGTGTGCAGGTGGTCGATACTGCCCAGTGTGATCTGCCTGCTACTTGTTGCAGTGCCCGCTTGTTACGATGGACGAAGGAGAGGAGTGTGATGGATGCAAGGAGGGGGTCGATGATGATGATGATGAGGGGCCAACCTATGATGCATCCGAGTGAGGAGGCCTTGGGGGGGGAGACAGTCGCCTGCCTGGCCGTCCTTGTGACTGGCTGGCTGGGTGGTGTGCAGTCAGGGCCAAACCCTTCAAAAATCCTGAAATGACCAAGTCGTCATGGCACCACGTGGAAAATAAAAGGCGGGGCCACTAGTTTGGACAGATCGACATCGAAGCTGCAACTTCAACGTCTATCTCTATACATCCTCGCTATCAAAACAAAGACGACACTGGACGACACGACACTGAGCTCCTAACTCGAGGAGGTTGATACTGGTACACTCAGGGGCAGGGGGGTTGTGTCACTCACTCCCGCTCCCCCGATCATTAAAAGGCTTGTAATTTCCAAAGAGATGCTCATCATCCAACATCATCCGGCCACGTTCCAAGGTCGCTCAATTGCTCCAGGCAATGGGGGACATCTTGACGGTGCGTGCGTGGCCAGCGCAGACCAGGTGCAGTAGTCACGCTTGCGACCCGCCTTTTCAAAGATGAAGTCGACAATGTTGAGTGGGTATCCGCGGCTCCAGTGGTCTTGCAAGGTCAGCGCTTGCACAACCTCACCCCTATCTCACCCCCCTCTACTCACCATTCCAAAACTTGAGCACCGGGATACGGAGGACCACATCGTTCCACTTCCACCATTTGACCGAGTAGCCCGTTCGGACGTCGGGGTTCATCAAGATGCGCGGACGGCGGTCCGTGCTGCTGTATAGGCGGTGAAGGTCGAGCGAGAACAGGAAGCACTCGGAGTGGTCACACGCGTCGACACCCGAGATACGGAACTGGATCGGAGAGGGCAGAGGAGGGGACATTCGTCCGCCGACATAGGTAGCTGGTGGGTTAGCTCGACCTCCGCACCTTTCACCCACCATTGTCCACCATCTTCCAGCCACGCTTGGCCAGCCCGGGGCTGGCAGCAGCGTTGCGTTCGTCTGCAGTCGACTGAGCAGCAGAGGTCGGTGTGAAGAGGTACGGAGCCGCCGGGAAGGCAACCATGCCGTTCCAGCAAGCCGACACTTCCATCGGAACATTCTGACGCAGACGTGCCACACTGACGGGATCCTTGACATATGGCCAAAAAGTCCTCATGGGCGTGCCGCAGATATCGCGAGCAACCCAGGTGTCGTACAATCCTTCATGGTGTCAGCCAGGCAAGCACAAGAACGTCGATAAGGCGACAAAAGTCGACAGAAATGGCCGGCGGGCACCAGCGGTGAATACCTTGGCGACCGATTTTGGCCGCCAAGACAGGCGGCTGATCAACCAGGGAGCCGGGGATGGAACCACGTCACCGAGGTGATATGGCCACCAAGGTTTATCAAGCTGCCATTTACGTGTTTGCCGCACATCACACACTCCTTCTTCCTCGTCTGCACTCACCAGCACCGTTGAAGTCCATTCCGCACGCAAGGTCGTACCCGTCCTCGCCTGGCTTGCCGTCCAGGGACGTTGTCAACAGCCTCACGGCGCTCTGCCACGAAAAGAAGATGTCATTGAGGAAGACGATCTTGGTGAACTCGTGGTAGTCGGGCAGGCGGAGCTCGACATCTGGGCTCTGCAGCGGTTCAATGGCCTTGTTTCGCGCAGCCGAAAGGAAGCCGATACGTTCTGGCGACGTGCCGTAAGCCCACCAACGCGCAGTCTTTTCGGAAATGACGCGGTTGGGGACGCCGAGGTGAGTGAGACGCGTCGCGAGATCGGCAAGCAGCTCGGGCGTCTTATCCTTGGAGTTGGACTCGTAAATCGACACAAATGTATTGCTTGGCCCGACTGCGATGGTCAGTGGGATAGGCCTGGGGAAACAGACGGCTGCGGCTGCAGCTTCGGCAGTGTGACACCGCCTTGGCTTGCCGCCCCTTCGGATATGCGCCCTTTCGGATCTGCCGATCTGCCAAGCCCCGCAGCCACTCTGTGCACAGCCAACTCACGATGCTCAGCAAGCTTGACGACCTGGTCCGACCAATGGGGCACGAGGTCCTCGTTGTTGTAAAGGTTTGCGGCAATAAAGTACTTGCCAGGTGGGGCGCCAGCCAAGTCGCGGTCCAACGGCGGCAACTCGTTGAGCGGAGGGACGAGGCCGAGTGAAAGGCAGTAGAGGACGAATGTCGACAGCACGAGTAAGAACGAGTACTGGGCGGTCGACCAGCGCGGGAGGCCCTTTGCGAGGGCCTTGGGGTTCCCGCGCCACGCCACGAGCGCCAACGCGAAGACGATGCGCAGACAACTGATCTGCGTCCAAGCAGTGACACCGACGAAAATAGCGGCAAAGGCGTGCACCGTCGTTGGGAACGGGAAGGCGACGAGTAACGCCACGAACGTTGCTATTGAGAGGAGGACGACGAATATGAGGACGGGGTCTCGGCGCGCGAGCCAAGACCGGGGCCGGGTGCTGCCGGCCGACGAGGACCCCGCGGACGAGCTCGACGGCGAGCGCGAGTGCAGGCGTGGTGGCCGGTCGCCGTCGATGGCGAGGTACTGGCCGCGCGGGCTGCTTGGCGCCAAGTAGCCCGAGTGGAGCTTTGCCTCGACCTTGGTCAAGTGGTGGTCGTCGAGATGGTCGTCATCGTCATCGTCGTCGTCCTGTGATGGCCGCGATGCGGACGATTCCGACGAGAACGGCGACGGCGGGATAGGGAGGTAGTGGCCCACGGTGGCGAGGGAGGACGAGCCGCGGCGCGCCCAGTCGGAGAGCGCAAAGTAGCTCATGGCGTGGGGGAGAGGGAGGTGCGCGTGTGGTGGTTAAGTGGCCGCGTGTCGGGCTGAGGCGGGTTGGAGCTGGCCGTCGTGTTGTGTCGTGTATGTGGTGTGAGCCAGAAGACAAGTGATGGTGGGGGTCGAGTCAAAGGGGTCGAGCGGTGTGTGTGCGCTCGGGCCGCCGCGTCCGCGTTGGCGCGCAGAAGCCGGTGGCCGAGGGGGGTCGAGCGGGGGGTGTCGACGGCGGGCGGCGCGCGGGGGGGGCGGGGTGAGGCCGAGACGAGAGCGGGGTGCGGTCGAGGCTAGCAAGTTTGAGTAGATGGTAGATGTCACGGCGGCGATGGCGATAGCGCAAGGGTCATGTTGCTTGTCGCCTTCCTTCTTTACTTGCTGTTTGGTGATCAGCGCGCGCGCGCGCGCGCTCGATTCCGGGGTGACTGCGCCAGGCAGTGGGGGTGGGTGGGTGGTGGTGGCCAGCCAGGACAGGACGCTGCAGGACGAGTATCACTGCGGTGCAGGCAGGCTGCAGGCAGGCAGGCTACAGGGAAATTGTGGCGCACGCACGCTGCGTTGTGCGTACAAGCAAGCAGTCAGCCAGGGAGGGGGGCCGAGAGAGCCGAGCCCGCTGCCTGCCTGCCTGCCTGCCATGCATCGGCGCGGGTCCGTCGTCGCCATCTGCCCCACCCCTGTCCTGTCTCTGGTGATTGCGGTGCACGCACAATGGGCGTCGACTTTCGGTCGGGTTATCAAACGTGTATCGACTGAACCGCCAAAACATATCGCGGAAGCGAGGCACGCCGCGGCGCGCGCGCGCAGGAAGGTGGGTGGGCTGGGCTGGGCGCGCGCTGCCTGGCGCTTGCCGCCTTGGCGCAACACCAGACCAATTTCACCGACCACCCGGCCACTGCTGCTGCTGGTGCATCATGTCTGGGGGGATCTCGTCCTCGGCGCCCAGTGCCGCCATCTGCCGCCTCAAAGTCGCTCATAGGGGAATGCAGCGAGCCAGCCAACCGGCACGCCGGCGCCGCCCAGCAGCACCGAGCCAGATCCATTGTCGCTGCGGGCGCAGTGCGGGCCAAGCGGCGGCTCAGGAGCACAAGTCTGGGGCCTGCGCTATTTCCAGGCATGGGCGAGGTTATTTTGTCCTCCTCGCTGCTGCGAGCTTGACACGGCGACAATGACATGAAGCAGGGGGGGGGGGGGCAGCAGGAGCTGGATGCACGTCACCGAGCCTGCCTGCTTGCTCCATCATGACGATAACACGCTGCGCAAAGGTCCAATTCATCGTGGTGCAATGAAGCTGTAGCAGCAGCAGGTGAGCCTCACGGCCGTGACGTTGCAGACGCCACCCCACGACAAAACGACCAGGGACAGGCAGCAAGGGACCGCCCCCCGGCCCCCCGGCACACCGCCCCCTTGCCTGCAGCCTTCCTGCCTCGGAGGAGGGCGCCGAGGATGCACCCAGCCGACTGACGCGACAGCGAATGCGTGACTGCGGATGGCTCGGGCACGCAGCTGCGTGCCAGCCAGGCAGCCAGCCAGCCAGCCAACGCCCGAACCGAGGCGAGCCGGGAAGCGGTATCAGCGCCCGCCCCCGCGCCCGCGTCGGTCGTCGTCGGCGCCCGCCCGCCCGTTACGCACGGCGATTGACGAACGGCGCTACGGCGCGCGGCGACGCGTCCGCGTGTGCATGCACAAGCGACACGGCGGCCTGGCTTGACCATGCGTTTACTGGTCTTGCACACGCGCAAAGTTTACGCTCCTCGCGCCGGGTCCGTTTCGGGCGCCAGCGCAAGCGCCAAGCGGCGCCGAGGAGCTCGTGACGCGGGCCAAGACGCCGAGGCGGCCGATTGGCGCTGCTGCTTGCCCGCCGCGGTGAGCAGTGCAGGGTGTGTGTGTGTGGTATTGGTGCAGGGCGACGATGGGTTTAGAGGCCACTACGGGCCGCTGGTGCGCCGACTTGGTGCCCTTGTCGCAGTTATCCTATCGCTCGCTCGCGCGGGCAACGTCACGCGTGTCGCGCCCGCTCGGTCAGTCACTCGGCCAGATACACACTCGGCGATAGCGTCGACGCGTCCTCGGTCTCACTGGGTCTCACGTCATGCCCAGCAAGGTACAGAGGACCCCACAACTGTGGTTGTGTCTCGTGCGTCATTGTGGCAGCATTGGACGTCATCGTGGCTGTGGTCGCTGCGTTTCTCGCAGCCGCCGTACAGGAGGGCTGCTACACCGTGCCGTACGACCTCGGCCCCCTCGATCACCACGACCATCTCTAAACATCTCACAATGACCCGTGCAGGCAGACCGCGCGGCCTCGCTCCCGCCTCGGCGTAGACGCGCTTTCGTCAATGCCGTCGTGGTGATGTCGCCGAGGCCGAGGGAGAACAGGGCCTCGGGGTGCTCACCCCGCGCCCCGTCAGCTGCCACGCGTACAGCATACACTGCCACCACCCAGGGCGCCTCGCTCGCGTCTCAACGGCTTGATTCAGAGTGCTGCCTGCCTGTGTCGCACGCAGCCTGGGCCATCCTGGAGCGCACGAAACCAAGGTGCATTGTACAATCAACTAATTGGCACTTTGACAACTGGACGCGACGGACCAACCCCCCCCCCACCCCTCCCCCCTCGCCCACCCCCGCTCCTCCAAACCACGCCCGCATCTCCTCGCCCCTAGTACCCCTCATACCGCCAGTCCATAGCCACCTGCTCCTTTGTCACGCCACGGCGCACCACGCGCGCGACCTGCTCGTCCGTGCCGTCGAGCAGGCGGTTCTCGCGGCGCACATAGAAGAGGTAGCCCGTGATGGTGATGGCAAAGGCAACACCGGCAGCGATAAAGGTTCCAAAGGCGGCAAAGTACCGCGGGCCCGCAAACCACAGATATGAGGCCCAGATGTTGGACGTGCCGCCGATGGCGTTCATGAGGGCGATCGCGGCGGCGCGCTTGGCGATGGGGCGGGGCAGATGGTGGTTGATCGTCTTGTAGAGCAGCAGCTGGGGGCCGACTGGGCCGGTGAGCATTAACTAACGGGCAACTGACATACCACTTGTGCACGGCATGAACATCATCGCCGTGTAGCGCCCTGCAATGCTCAGCGTGGCCATGGGCACAATGTAGGTGCAGCATGCGAGGGCAATGTTGCCCATGATGAAGGGGTAGATGAGTTTAGTTTTCTGGCGGTGTCAGTTGTGGCTCGTTACAGACGACCGTCAACTCACGTCGCTCAGCGCCGTCAGGCCCATGTACCAGAACGCGGCGAAGACGTATGGCGGAGCGGTGAGCAGCAGCGTGCGGTTGGAGTCGTAGCCCAGCGTCTTGACTGAGGCCGAGTCAGCAACGAACCACCAAGCTCAACGCACCAATCGTAGGGAAGAAGTTTGCAATCGATCCTTGGGTCTGCGACATCATGTTGCAGAAGATGAGCGCGTAGAGCTGTTGGGTCAGCGATCGCAGGGGCGCCCAACCCACCTTGGGGTCCTTGAAGCCTTGCAGGAAACCCTGCCACGTCCCGACATCCTCGCTGCCCTCACCGGCGCCTGCCTCCTTCTCCAGGCGCCAGACGGCAACCTCACGCTCTACTGGGGTGAGGAGGCGGGCATTGTACGGGTACTCGGGCTGGTTTGGGTCAGCTCTGCTCGTTGACAGCACACTCACAAGGATGAGAGCCGAGAGGATTGCAATTCCAACGGTCGCGCTGCCCTCGCTGCGGGTGTTAGTCGGTCCTTTTAACTTGTCACCTACATGATGAACAGCCAGCGCCAGCCACGGATACCATGCAAGCCGTCCATCTTGAGGCAGCCAGCGGCAATGAGACCACCGAACGCGTTGCCCACCTGCTGCCCGACGTACAGGCCGCCGATCCGCTTGCCGAGCTCGTTCTTGGTGTACCACGCGCTGAGGAGGTAGATAGCGCCGGGGAAGAAGACTGCCTCGACCATGCCCAGGATGGCGCGGATGGCGAGGAGGGCGTGGTACGACTGCACGGCGGCTGTGGCGGCTGAGATAACTCCCCAGATGGCGCAGGCGCAGCAGATGTCTAGGCGGGTGTTAGGTCTGAAGGACAACGACGCAGCGGTGGGTGACTTACAAAGACCCGGTCGCGTGAGCTTCGAGATGATAAGGTTGGACGGGATCTGGAAGGGGAGGTAGCCGACGAACAGGATCGAGAGGGCAGTCGCAAACTCCTGCGTCGACATGTTGAGGTCCTCCATGATGCCTTGGAGCTTGGCAGCGGCCAGGTTCTGGCGGTCAATGTAGTTGAGGATGTACAGGATGCCCATGACGGGCCTGGGCGGGGGTCAGCGCTGCCCGGCATAACGGCAGCACACGACTCACAGGATGACGAGGTCGGCCTTGCGCACAATCTTCTTCTCAATAGCGGCAATATCGGCGTCGCTCATCCCGCGCAGGGCTTCGGGCCGGCGTTCGTCGACCGACAGCACGTCGGTCGTGGGCTCCTTGATGTCGGTGGTCGAGTTGGTGGGCGACGGCATGGTGTGGTGCGGGCGGTGTGGGAGGGACCTGACCTCTAGCTGCTCTGTGGTTCGTTCGACCAGGCAGGCAAGCGCTTTAAGAGTCCCGAGGGCGTGCGTTATCTCGGGAGGGGGGAGGGACACGGCCTCCGGACCGAGAGCGGCGCACGGGTCTTGGTCGTCTGAGGAGCGCGGCGCGGCGCGACACGGTCCTGCAGCTGGCGGCGGCGGTGGTGGTGGGCTGCGTGATAAGCGGCATGCTCCTCCTCGCCGGTGGCGGCTAGAGAGGGGAAGATGGAGAAAGAGAGATAGAAGTGGGAGGAGGTGGAGATGTGGGCAGGAGGTGGAGGGGACAGATCTGGCCGGGGTCAGGGAGGAGGTCGCGCGCGCAGCTTGGCGTTGCCGCGGCTGGAGCTCGAGGGAGGAGCTCCGCCACTTGACCCAGTCCACTCTGCTCTGCCGTCTCCAGCGGACATGGCCGGGTCGGCTTACTTGCAACAAGTCGCCTCGCGCGAGTTGCTTGTCAACGCTGTGCTCCTCCGACTTACATGCTCCTCCAAAGTATTGTACCGACAAAGGCCTTATCCGTCCCCATGGCGAGGTGACAAACTGGCTTTATAAGATAGGCCGGGTGGCGGGTCTGCCTCCTCCGCCACGCACTCAGCCCCCAGCCCACGGCTCCACCAGCATGACCATCTCGAACACGTACCCCACGGCGCACAGCACGAGCGTCTCGAACGCGCGCCTGCGCATGCTCAACACGCTGCGCAGCGGCACCAAGGCCGTGATGACCTTCATGGCGATCCCGTCTGTGCGGCACGCGCAGATTGTCGCCCTGTGCGGCTTTGACGCCGTCATCATCGACTGCGAGCACGGCCACATTGGCGACGACAGCATGCACAACGCTGTGTCGGCGATCGCGGCGCTCGGCGTCTCCCCGCTCATCCGGATCCGCGGCACCGGCCCGGACATTATCAAGCGCGCGCTCGACACCGGCGCCCACGGGCTCATGGTGCCCATGATCAACACGGCCGCCGAGGCCGAGGCGGTTGTACGGGCATCAAAGTTCCCGCCGCAGGGCCTCCGCGGACAGGGGTCGGCGTTCCCCGCCATCGCGCACGGCCTCACCACACCAGAGTACATGCAGAGCGCGAACCAGACCCTCTTGACCATCCTGCAGATCGAGTCGCGCGAGGGGGTCGAGAACGTGGACGAGATTGCCGCGGTTGACGGCGTCGGTGAGTGGCGGCGGCGTGTCGTGTGCTGTAGGGGTGTCGACTCGCTGACGCCGCCAGACTTCCTGTTCATCGGGCCAAACGACCTCGCACAGTCGCTCCTGGGCTACACACCCGCGCGCGGCGACGAGCCCGTCTTCCTCGAGGCCATTGACCGCATCGTCGCCGCGGCGCGCAGGCATGGCAAGTGGGCCGGCCGCCTCGTCAACGACGGCGTCCTCGCCAAGGCTGCCTTCGAGGTGTTTGACAGCGTCGCTATCACCGGCGACACAAAGGCCATTACCAACTGGTATACGGCCGAGGTCAAGGTTGCTAGGTCGTAGACTCTGCGAATGTATGCATGCTATAGGCGTTAACGTGGTACAGGTGATGGTGGGGTGACCCCACGGCGCTTGTTGCCTTCGCGATAGCTTGCCCAGAGCAGAATGCCAATAATGCGGTGAGGTGTGCCGCCGCCTTCCACTTGTCGAGTTGCAAGGGAGCCTTATGGGGAGTTTCAGACCCTCACGGTGTGCGTACCGACTCGGCCTATAACCAGGTATCATCCATACCGAGCTATGTTGTTCTTGTGCTGTACGCAGGCTCTGTGCTACCCCGTGCGTCTGTAAGCAATATCTGTACCGCGACGCGCACAGATGGCCGCAAGCCACTCTACCACCCCTGCCCCAGCACCACAGTCCAAGCCACACCATGCATGCACTCTATCTACACCTGCGCGATAGCCTCGATCTCTATCGATGACCCGCCAGGCAGGCACCCGGCCTGGATACACGTGCGCGCGGGGCACGGCTTGGGGAAGAACTGGTTCGTGAGTGCCGCGACCCTCGACTTGGCTTTCGCGCCACTCACGTCAATGTACACCTCGTTCATGGCGGCAAAGTCGGCCATGTCCTGGAGCCACACGTTGACCTTGACAATCTTGTCCACGCTGCTCCCGGAGAGCTCGAGCACGGCAGCCAGGTTCTTCAGCGCCGTCGCCTGCGCAGGGAGATTAGGTATTGCAGCATTTTTGGACGCACGGTTGCGGCCTTGATCTCGCCCGTGGCCGTTTGGCCCGCGAGGAAGACGAGCCCGGGGACCTTGACTGCGGGTGCTGGGGGTGTTAGAGGGGTGATCTGCGGGCTGGGGCCCACCGTTATGCGGCTTGAGGGGGAAGTCGTCCGAGTAGATGATCTCGCGGGTGAGCGTCATTGTGGCGGCGTGGTGGGGTGGTGGTGTGATGGATGAGTATGAGTGGTATGAATGAGTCTGAATAGGCGCTCAGATAGTCGGAGAGGGCAGACGAGGTTCTTAAGGCAAGATAGCGCCCGAGTCAGACCTACGCGAACTGGACATGGGTACTTGGCCAGACGTGGTGTGTTTGGCCAGCCAGCATCATGGCCACGAACAGGAGGAGGGGAGGAGCTCCCCCTTGAGCCGAGCCCGGTCGTGGCCCGACGGCCCGCGTGCCGCAGTCGAGTCGACCGAGCCGCCGTGCGTTCGCTTCTTCGCCAAGCATCAAGATCCCTCGTCCACTCCTGTGAGATTGGGGGTCCCCATACTTGCTTGCCCGGAACTCGGGCGGCCGTGTGATGGACGCGGACGCGAGCGATAAGTGACCCGGGTGCGGCGGGTCGGGCCGGTGCCGTGCGCTTGGGTTGCTTGCCCTAGTCTGGCCATACTGATATCGGTGTCGGAGGAGCCCGAGAAGCTAGAGGAGCTCGAGGAGCTCTGGACGGTGTTCATTGCTGAGATAAGCTGCATGCTGGTCGACCGATACATATGGGGAGGCGAACCCGTCCCGGATCTGCGGAGGAGCTCAGGCCAAGCTCTTCGTGGCAGTGTCACACCAACCTCGGAGATCGACGCCTCGCCAACGGCGACCTTTCTCTCGCAGCTGCGATACTTATACACCGTATGTGATGGCCACACAGCTCAGACCCAGACACACCCCGCACTACACCATGCCCACCACACCCGCATTCAACCCTCCCTCGCCTTCGCTGCCCGGCAAGCCGACCGTGCTGCCCTGGGTCCCGCCGGCGCCGACGAAGGAGACACATAACTTTGCCGAGCTACACACTATCGACTTGGCGCTCATGGACAGCGAGGACCCGGCGGTCGTCAACGCGCTCGTCGAGCAGGTCAAGGGCGCGATTCGGGACGACGGGTTCTTGTTCCTCGAGAACTATGGCGTATCGCTTGAGCAGGCAAGTGGACGCATGTGACGCTGCTGCTGACGTCCAGCTCCACCGTCAGTTCGCCCTCGCGCAGTACATGTACGACCACATCAGCGAGGCGGACAAGGCACGCCTGCTCTTCCACCCGGACACTGGGCGCTGGGCCGGCTACAAGCACCCGTACGGCTTCAAGGTGGGTGCGAGGTCTGCGACGTGCTGACGACGCGCCAGCGCGAGCGCGGCGAGCCCGACGGCATCGAGCAGTTCAACTGGTACACGCGCGAGTGGGAGGACGATGCGTTCATCCCCGAGTGCCTGCACCCGTTCATGGACGAGATCCGCGCGTTCGCAGAGTACTTGACCGGCAGCGTCAACCGGCGCCTGCTGACGTTGTTTTCGCGTGTGCTCGAGCTGCCAGACGACTACCTGTGGAACCATGTCCAGAGCCACGGCAGCCCCAGCGGCGAGGGCTACTTCCGGCACGCACTCTTCCGGCCCGTGGGGCGCGACACGGCCGCCAAGTCGCGCGGGCTGCGCATGCACGGGCACACGGATTTCGGGACCACGACGCTGCTCTTCTCGGTGCCCATCTCGTGCCTCCAGATCTGGGGACACGACGAGCAGTGGCACTATGTGCCGTACAAGCCTGGCTGCCTCGTCGTCAACATTGGCGAGACACTCGAGATTGTGTCCGGCGGGCACTTCAAGGCGACGCGCCATCGTGTCTTCTCGCCACCGGCCGACCAGGCGCATGAGGAACGCCTCAGCCTCGTGCTCTTCAACAGCAGCGTGGGGGACATCCAGATGACCCCGGCGAGGGGTGAGTGGTATGGGCGACTGGCAAGGCGCGCGGCTAACACCCCCAGCATCCCCCCTCATCCAGCGCGAAGGCTGCATCGAAGAGCAAGGCGTGTACCGCGAGTTCAAAAAGGTCATGGACGCCGGCGCGTCCGTGCCGACCAACAAGCAGTGGCGCGAGATCCAGATCGCCAATGCGACCGACCCGACCGACAGCGTGCGCAACCGCCTCGGCGCGGACCAGGTGCTCATCGGCGGCAAGCTCATGAACCAGCGCGACTTTATGGGCGTCAAGGTGACTCTGCCGGTGTAAGCCGAGGCGCGTAGCGCCGAGGCTGTAGCCCCCCCGCGGGCGGCGTTGTACAAGTGAAATGTATGCAACAAGTGGCGGAAGAGCGGCATTGAGGCGGGGGGGGGGAGCTCCTCCCTACATGGTTGGCTGGCTCTTGGCGATTTCGGCAACCACAGCCAGTCGGGGTCGGTAACTGGCGGCTCGACGCCGCTGCTGCCCCACACGACTGTGCATCTTATCGTCCCGGCAGGCAGCGACCACCGACCCCCGCTCGTGTGCGTTGCCCCCCTCATCCTCGTCATCTCTGCTCCTCCCCTCCTCCCCATCGGAGCATGCAGACACGATGCCCCGCGACACCACAACAGCAACGCCGCTGCACCCGTTCGCCTGCGCGCACTGCGACAAGCGCTTCACGCGGCATGTGAGTGCGCCTACCCGCCCCGCCGGCGCCCGACTGACGCACACGCAGGAGAACCTCAAGCGACACCTCGCAGTGCACGGCACGAGCTCAGGCAGCATCCGGTGCACGCTGTGCCGGGCGACATTCGCGCGCGCCGACCTCCGCCGGCGGCACGTCAAGCGCAAGCATCCCGAGGTGCTCGGCGCGGCGGTGGATGTGGGAGGGTACGCCGACGACGACGAGCAAGGCAAGGACCGAGAGCACGGGTTCGACACCGCGCCGCTTGACGTCAGTGCCGACGCCGACCTCCGCCTCATGGAGAACATCCTCTCGTCCATCAGCCCCGAAGTGCCCGCTCCTTCCCCTCCGGGCGTGGCTGACGCGCGATCCCTCCCATCGCCGAGCACGCCGCCGCCGCCGCCATCACACGCTGCGGCTGCCACGGCCGACGCGGACCCGCTCCAAGGCCTCTCCCCGGCGCTGGTGGACACGGCGCTCGCGCTGTACTTCTCGCATGTGGCGCACTTCTTCCCCTTCGTGCACAAGGGCACGTTTGACCCGCGCGCCGCGCCGCGGCCGCTGCTGCTCGCGCTCATCGGCCTGGGGCTGCAGTACAGCGACGCCGAGGCCGACGGGGCAGTGCCGTCCCTGTCGTCGATATGCTTCTACCGCGCGCTCGGGATGCTCGACGACGACGCGCCGGCGTCTACCGCTGCGCTCGATATCGCGACCCTCCAGGCGCGCGTCCTGCTGTCCGTCCTCGCGATCATGTACCTCTGTGGCGGGGCCACGGCGCACGGGCTCAAGCTGCACGCCGAGTCGGTGCTCCTTGCGCGCCAGGGCGGGCTGTTCAACCCCCTCCCGGCGTCGCGGGCGACATCGAGCCTCGACGCCCTGTGGGCAGAGTACGCCCGCGCCGAGAGCCACAAGCGGTGAGTGGCGGCCGGCGGAGGCTACGCTGACTCGGCCCCAGCACCTGCTACGCGCTGTACCACGTCGACGCGATGCTGTACCACGTGCTCTCTAACCCGCGGGCGCTGAGCCACCTCGAGCTGCGGCACGACATGCCGGGCCCCAACGAGCTGTGGGAGCAGGACAGCGCGAACGGGTGGGCGCACCGCTCGCTCCTGGGCCAGGGCGACAAGACGACGCGGTACACGACCGCCGTGCGCAACTGCCTCTCGGACGCGCCGGTCCCCGAGACTTTTGCGGGGATGGACGCGTACGCGCTGTCCCTGGTCGTGTCGTTCATCCTTTCCAGCACGAGGGAAAACTCGGGCTGGTCGACCATGACGGGCCAGGTGTGCTTTGAGCGCGCGGCTGTGAGTGTGGCGTGTGGCGTGTTGGGGGTGGCATCCCGCTGAACCTCCCCCCAGTCGCTGCAGCAGTCTGGCCGCGTCCTCGAGCCGTTCGTCACTGGGCCGCGCGAGGACCCGCACGCGGCGCTCACCGAGACGATGCTGCGTATGAGCATGATCGAGCTGCTGATGTGGGCGCCGAGCCACACCTCTGGCGTGGTAGAAACGAGCCTGGACAGCGCTATCGCCTCGGCGTGAGTCCCCGCATCCCCCCACCATGCCTAACTCGCCCCCAGGCTCTACCTCAGCGGCACGCACGTGACTGTGACGCCCGACCTGCGCGCCCTGCTCGAGGGCCACATTGGCTGGTTCCTCGACTACCTCGACCTCGACCACGAGGTGGTCTACGCGACCGAGCCGCCCTGGGTGACCATGTACGCGTTCCGCGCCGTCCTGTACGCGTGGCAGCTGGCGCGCGGGGGACACCTGGACCCGATCGAGCGCCTCGGCCTAGGCGACGCCGACTCGATGGCCGCGTGGACACGCCGCGTGTTTGCCCGCCGCGCGAGGTGGCAGGCCGCGCGCATGGTCGTGCGGTGCCTCGACGAGATGGACGTGGCAGAGGGTTAGAACTGTACTGTAGTTACGCGGCCGGGCGCCGTATTCGTTGTATATATGTACTGTGAATGATCGCTGCGCTTCGCCACCGTCTCGGCCGGTCGGTCGAGACATTGCGCAACACCCCGGGCAGGGTCGACCTTGGCCTCGGCGATCCACACCCATGGGCGGAGGTCTAGATGTCGGTGTGCGGTCCGCGAGGTCGGCGATGACCCTAGTCGTGTCTTTCGGGAGATTGGCGCTGCAGGCGAGGTGGTTCGGGGTGCACGTGCTCAACAACTCGTGTTGTCGCTGGGCACCTCGTTTGGAGGGGCCGAGTGCCACAACACCAGCAGCACGCAGACATGGCTCTCACATGACGCCTTGGACACCGTGATGATGATGCCAAGACAGTCCATGCCGAAGCGCTCCACGCTTCGCACCTGTGCCAGCTCCGACTGCGCTTCGACCTCGGCGTCATTGGCGTACCTCTAGCGCGATCCACAGAGACTGCTCGACCTGCACACCCGCATACCTCGCTGACTGCGCGCAGCACCGCCTTTGGCACAACGTGGGTGCATGACAGAGTAATGTACAGTGGGCGAGTGGGTATTCTCGTGTACAAGCTTGGTTTCGACTACGGCAACAAAATTATCACTGGCTGGTTCGCGTTTTGGGGGTGTGTGGATTGGATGCTGGATGATGGGGGTGGTGTTGCGAAGAGCAGTTGCGTGATAAGACAGATTGGATGTACTTCTAGACCTGGAAACCCATGGGAGAAAAGAAAATCGAATGAAACAGAGAGGCACAATTTCCGTGTGTGTCCGTGTAGGGGATTATACGCCGTCAAAGGTGACTTGCAGGTCGCCTAGGTTGGCTACAGCGACAAGGGCCGAGTTGCCGCCCTCCTGGCCACTCTGAACCTTCATTGGCGTGATGGTCGACGCCTGCTGGGCGTATCCCCAATACACGGCGCCCGTCACAATCGTAGTTGACGACGCGGTAGTGGTAGAGTTTATGCCGTGGCTGGCAAAGAAGGTATCGTCCGACACGTCGAGGTCACCCTGGACAAGCAGGCGCGTGCGTCCAAGGTGGAGTGGATCCTCGAGTTTGGCGGATGGGAGAGGAGGAGGGAGTCGAACACTGCCCCAAACGTTGGCAGCGGCGAACGGACCGACGTAGTTGGGGTGCATGGACACATCAACCATGCCCGACTGCGAAGCGACGAGGGCCTGCAAAGCCGTCGATGGAGGGTGGTGCAAGTAGGCCACAAAGATGAAGCCCGCCTTGGTGGTGAAGGTGGTGTTGACGGAGTGCGTGGGTGGGCCAATATTGGCAGCAGCGTCCATCTGAGCCGGGGTGGGGTAGGGGTGGAAGCCTGTGGCAGGGTAGTTGGTCGCATGCGACAGCCCGCGTCGCTTGGGGCCAGGGAGATCGGTCACAAGTGTTGTCGAATTGTCGACATCAAGCCCAGGATCATTGAGCAAAACGTTGGCAAAGATTGTTCCGCTGGTCGAGTTGATCATGAGCGAAGAAGAGATGTTGAAGGTGCCTTGGACAGTGCCTTCAGCTCCGTAAATGTTGAGGGTGTCGGCTTCAAGGTAGTCCGCAACCACGGCACCACCTCGGCAGTGAGCAGTGACGCCAAAGGTTCCGAACGAAGCCACGCCGTGCAGATCACCAACACGCGTGGCCATGGCCGTAAGGTCGAGGCTGACCTTTGGCAGATAGGCATACTGGGGGTTCGACGTATTGAGGATTGACGGTGGGACGCGTACAATAACGTGGAATGCCGGTGTTCGAAGAGGGTCAAGCAGACCAGGAATGTCGGCACCGCCATCTGTGCGAATCGGCGTGTAGATCCCCACTCCAGTGGAGCCATCGTCGCGGTCCATCTGGCAGACATTGACAATCTTTGTCAAGTTGAGGCCAACAGCGATGCGGGCGATGACGTCGACCTGGAGTTGGCCTTCTGTACCGCCTGTGACCACGGCGGGCGGAGACTTGGACCCCACAAACTCGATGGTTCCACTAGCGGCGAGGCCACGAGCGATGAAGTACAGGTCATTTGACAGGGAGGAAACTGTGTCGTTGAGGGCATCAAGGGGGTAGGTAAAGGTCGAAATGTAGTTTTCAAAGTAGGGAGAAGCAAGGTTGGCCAGCTGAGAGACTGTTGCAGAGTCGTTGAGGGGCACAAACACGTTGCAGTTTGAGGGTGTGCCATCGGCAGGACTGGGTCCGTCCCTGTCCGGGATGTAGGTCAAGTTGAGATCCGGCATCTACGCGAGCAGTCAGCACACAGATCCCATGCCGAGCACAGCCTATCAACCCACCTGCCAAGACGCGTTGGGGGGTCCTCCTTTGTCGTACCATGGCCGGTACCCGGGTGGACGCTTGTGCTTGTACTTTGCTGCCCACGCGGTACTGAAGCCTACAACCAAACCAATGGTAAGAACCAAAAGGGTGGCGAGGAAGATCAAACCAGCAATGATCCACTTGCGGTACTTGTGCCAGATGTCGTGAACCTCTGGGGCAATGGGGATGGTAGGAAGGTTGGGGACCGGCACACCGAAGATCTTTCGTTTTCTTCGGCCAGTGTATATCAACCCCTCCCAAGTCTTTGTCGACTGCTCGCTGATTAATGACGCTGCCGTGGGGCTGGAAGCGGGAGCCCTGCTCGAGGTGGGTCTCCTTGCTGTCAACAAGTCGGGGTATGGTGCGATGCCCGATGAAGAGCCAGATGAAACCGAGGCCTGCGATGATGGTCGCACGAGAACCGACGTGCGGGGGCGGCGTGGTGGTTGAGCTACTCCGAACACGCGTGATGTGCTGGCCTCGGACGCTGTCGTGGTCTCCTCCTCTACTGACGAGATGGGGCGCGCGCGAACACGCCTTCCTTCATAGGGAGGAAGCGTCTCTTGCCACGTAAAGTCCTCGTCCGAGTAAGAACCGTAGGGGTACGTGGCCAGGACCGTCGGCGCCGACTGAGGATGGTAGACGGCATCTGGGGGGAGAGGCACGTCTACTAATCTCTGGTCGTCGTCAAGGATCGACGCCGACTCGGCGAAGAGGTTTGGGTCCTTCTCTGGGTCGGGTGGGATGATCATGGTGAAGGGGTGCCAGTCGACGGCGACGCGTGACTAGAGGCGGGTGAAAAGAGGAAAGGTCGCGGCGGGCTAGGACGATCAAGGCGGTGTCGTGCGAGGTGCCAAATGTTATTGACGAGCCATTGCCTTTGTCGAGATGCAGACGCGTAGAAGTCGACAAGAGTTGGACGCGAGAACGACGAACGAACGAGTGTGGTGTTGGATGTCAAGACGAGGCTTGTTCTGTGGGTTGGACAGGGCAAAGGGGGGGAGGGAGGGAGGCGAAAGGGGCGGGAGGCGGTAGGCAGGAATTGAGGCGGGTGGGATCAAAGGGTCCTCGTCTCCTTTCAAGTGTCGATTGTGTTTGTTGATGATACAAGTGTCTGCCGTCGTGTCCAAGAATGATGTGATGCTTGTCGGGAATCTGGCAATCTGAACAGAGGAGGATGCGTAAGAATGAATAGAAGGTCGTGTAGAAGGAGAGTGCGTGGGCGGTCCAAGGGGGAAGGGCGATAACGGGCGGCGAGCGGCGAGCGGCGAGCGGCGTTGCAATCCTGCACAGGGGGGTTGCTGGGGTGGTGGTTGCGGATGAGATGGGTCCGTACAGTGGTGGTGGGTGTGGGCGGGGAGGGCAGGAAGGTGTCCAAGGGCCCAAAAGGGGCTGGTGGTTGGGGGGGAACAGTGCGGGCGACGACACAGTCACACACCCAGGCTGGTTGGGTGCTGTGCACTCGGCGTCCGAGGTGGGAGGACCTGTAGGCTTTTAGCGGGATCAAATTCTCTCGCTTAAAACTGCTCGTCGGGCAAGTCAGTGGCTATTAGAAATCCGCTTTTCCCGTTTAGCCGGCGTAATAATAAAACAAAACCAGGCCAGCCCCCGCCCGAAATAGGAGAGACTAGTGCTGCCACTCGTGCAGGTGGCGTTATCACTAAAACAATGACGTGTGATGCTGCCCCGTCCACCTCCACTTCTGTGCCCTTCATGACGACTGCTCTCCATCGGCCGGTCTCAGTGAACACCACCCGGCAAGACAACGACGCCTTATCGCGTCTGGCTTCCCCGCCATCGCTCTACACCTCTCCAGAGCCGCCGCAATGGCATCCCTCATCACATTACCCAGAAGGTCAGACGCGTTCACAGACTACAAACCAAGCAGAAATGCCCACACCAGCATCCTGACCGGCACGGCGTCGGCCGCCACCGGCGATAGCAAGGTCATCCGCCTCAACCTCACGCGTGGGTAGAAGCGCGTCTCCCCTAGCTAAAGAGCTCAGAGCCTCGGCCACCACTCAAGGACTCGGACGAGGTAGACAAGCTCAACGCGTCGGTCCCCCTCGTGCTCGCCGGCAAGCCCACAGTGCTGTCGTACCACCAGATTGGGGCATCGTGCCGTCGCGTCGTCCTCAACCCCCAGGTGGACGTCGCCAAGATCTACAACCACATCGTGGACGAGCTGCAAAAGTATGTCGACCGTATCGCCCGCGAGTGCCGTGGCACCATCATGGGCAGAGAAGGCAACTGGCTCGACCGCCTCGTCGATATCTGGGACCTGTATGATCGCCGCGTCGTGAGTGTTGCATGCGTCCTTGTTCTCTGACCATCCTAGGGCCTGTTGGCGTCGCTCTTTGTCTACCTCGACCGAGTGTATGCGCCCGAACGTAGCGACCGCCTCCCTATTCGGTGAGTCTTAGTTGGCATCGCCGCGCGTCTGTGGCTAACAATGACCAGCGAGAAGGCCAAGGAGCTCTTCTGCTCTACCATCTGGAACAACCCGCTCCTATTTGAGAAGACGCGCGATGATATCCTCGCGTGGGCAACTGCAGAGCGTGAAGCTGATAGGTGGGTAGCTCATGACTAGTACGACCTAACCCGGCAGCGAGAACGCCACTGCCCGATACGCTGTCATGGCCGTCGTTACTCTCGCCAAGCACCTGGGCGTCTTCGAGACAATCTCCCAACCCTACATCGAGCTCACCCGCGCCCATTACGAAACTGTGGCTGGGACACACGCTGCCAATGTCGAGTCAGGCTCCTTCACAGGTGCCGAGTACGTCTCGTGGGCCTTGTCCAAGGAGGAGGAAGAAAAGCAGAGAGCCGATCGGGTTCTGTCCGCGGAAGTCGCCGGAAAGGTCGTTGAGCTTGCTCGACACGAGGCTGGGGAGAAGGTCACACACTCTGTTGTCCGGCAAGGTGAGACAGAATAGCCCCCGCATTCACTGACCCGCAGCTCTCGACGAGGCAATGTACAGAGACTCCACCGACGCCCTCATCAAGCTGTACAAGTTTAGTATCGAAGCAACAGCGTTCAAGGTCTTCTCCAAAGCTCTACAGGACCACATTGACACGAGGATTCGCAAAGTCATTTCCGATCCCAAGAATGATCCTCAGATGATAGAGAGCACTTTGAGGCTCAAGCGATTCGTGGATACGGCCGTCGCGGCCCTCTTCTCTGCCCCTCCCAAGCCCATTCAGGCGACCAACGACGACGACGAGCTCATGGATATCGATGCACCATCTGTCGATGTTCTGGCACACAACAGGCGTCTAGAGCTCGAGGAGTCGGTTCGCGCTGGATTCAAGTCGGGCTTGGGCAGCCGCCAGAACGCTCCAGCCGAATGGATTGGTGGGTTGCCTGGCCGTGATTCGCTGTCTAACCCACCCAGCCAAGCACCTCGACGCTGCCATGCGCAAGGGCCAAGGCTCTGGCACCGAGGCAGAGTTCAACACTCTCCTCGACGAGATCATCGCCCTCATCGGCTTTACCAAGGACAAGGACGTGTTCCGCGCGTTCTACACTACAGGTCTTGCCAAGCGCATCCTGCTCAACAAGAGTGCAAGTGATGACCTGGAGCGCAACATGATTGTCAAGCTGCAGAATGGTGGGTAACTTCTAGTGATGATGCCTGACCCACTCAGAAATGGGCGACGAGTTCACATCTGGAGACGTGATGATGAAGGATCTGCAGGTGTCAGAGACCCTGGCCAAGGCGTACCAGTCTGCGCGAGTCAAGAACCCCAAGCAATACAAGGACTCTCTGGACTTTACTGCCAATGTGCTTACCGAGTCGGCGTGGCCTTCGTAAGTTCAAGTGGGCTTCTCGCGCTAACTCCACAGCTACCCGCTCCTCAAGGACGGCTGGGACTTCAAGCTCACTGCCGAGCTCCAGGCGTCGATCGACGCCTTCTCATCATGGTACGCTACTCAACACTCCAACCGACAGCTGTCCTGGAGACACCAGCTCGGCACTGTCACGCTGAGTGCGAGATTCGACAGCGGCAAATTCGAGATCGGCGTTAGTCTCTTCCAGGCCGTGGTCATGCTGCAGTTTAATGAGGCGGACGTGTTCGACTTTAGTGAACTAAAGGCGCGCACTGGAATTGGTGGGTCAAGTCCCCCACGCCGCGTACTAACCCACCAGAATCATCTGAACTCGTTCGGACACTCCAGTCGCTCGCGCTCGGCCGTAAGGGCACCCGTGTGCTCCTGAAGAGGCCGGCAGGGAAGGAGGTCGAACCGACGGACAAGTTCGCCATCAACAAGGCATTCTCGAGCGAGCGGATCAAGTTCAAGATCAACCAGATCCAGCAGGACATCTCTGTCGAGGAGTCGCGCAAGACGAACGAGCAGGTCGCGATCGATCGTGTCTCGGTGCTCGAGGCGACGATTGTCCGCATCATGAAGGCCAAGAAGAAGATGACTCTCACGCTGCTCATCGACAATGTTGTGGGCGATGTGTCGAAGCGTTTCCCGCCCGACGTGCGCGAGATCAAGAAGCGGGTTGAGAGCTTGATCGAGCGTGAGGTGGGTTGGCTGTGGACCTGACGGTATAGCCACTGACGACTCAGTTCCTTCAACGCGAGGAAGGCGACCGCAACACGCTGCACTACCTGGCGTAGAGTCACACACGTTGGCGTCAACAATCGCGCAACTTGGCTCAACCGTGCCTCCTCGATACGCGTAGAGCTACAGGTGCATTATGCAGTGGACCGTGGATGTGTACAATACTAAGATATACTAACGCAACGCTACGCCAAGTCGGACGCTGACGGCGACGATGCCAACGGCGACGAGTCCGAGGTGTCGGACGGGACTGGGACTCTTCTCGTCGTGACCTTCTTCTTCTTCTTCTCGTTGATGACGCCGGCGTCGACGACCATGGCGGGGTCGACGCCAGTGTTGTCGACGACAACACTGGGCTTCTTCTCCGAATGCAGGAGGCCGCGGGCGCACGCGCCAAAGTTGATCTGGCGCAGGTCGACGACGCGGGTCCTCCACCAGAGCTTGTACAGGATGTACGGGATGATGGTGTAGGGGAAGGTGAGGTAGGACATGACGAACTGGACACCCTCAAACTTTGGGATCCAGACCCAGAAGCCGTTGAAGAGGAAGATGATGGTGAAGAAGGGGATGCAGAAGTAGGCGAGGAAGGGCTGCATGTGGTGTTGGAGGGGGAGCTTGACCTTGCCACGGACGCCTGGGCGGGGGTTAGTGACTGACTGGCCCCCACAACTCCACTCACCTCTCAGGATCAGCGCCTTCCTCGCGCGCACGTAGCACAGGTTGATGGCGGCCCAGAGGACGATGGACGACGTGCCCGACAAGCCGGTGAACCACAGGAAGCACTGGTTGAGGCCGTGGTCGAGGGCGATGAAGGACAGCGCGGCGAAGCCAATACCGACGAGCAGGCCCCCGATCGGGAGGTCGTTGGTGCCGAGCCAGCCGCCGAGGCGGGGGAACGCCAGCTGGACAATCTTGGGCAGGGGCACGGGCGCGGCACCGGCCGGGTCGGGCTCTGCGCCGTCGACGCTGGCCTTCTCGCTGAGCCTGTTGAACGTCGAGTCAAGCACATAGTTGAACGCGCGAGCCGTCGAGCCCATGTTGAGGATGGTGGCCACAAGTCCGTTGGTAAGCACCACCGCGTTGACGAGGTGCGCGAGGCCCTTGACGCCGGCCATGTGCGCGATCGCGACGTAGACCGGCGCGGTGGGCGTGTCGCGGGGCGGCTTGTTCGGGCCGAGGAGCCACGTCGAGTGCATGCTGATGTTGAGGCAGTAGGTGACGATCACGACGACGTAGGTGAGGCAGATGCGGAACCACATTGTCTTGGCGGGGCCGATGAGGTTGGTGCGCAGCATGCGCGGGTCGCTCTTGAACCCGTCTGCGCGCGGCAGGCCCGGGAACCCCTCGAGGCCAGAGTACGCGTACATGCACTTTGCCCACACTGCCCAGAACCCCAAGAAGCGGGAGAGCGCGCGCGGCGTGACCACCCCGGAGAAGTGGTTGTTGAACGGCTCGGTGCGGTAGTACTTGCCATGAGGGGCGACCCAGCCGTGGCTGGGCCGGTTCTTGGTCGTCACGACGACGCAGAAGATGAACATGCAGATTACGAGGAGGAGCTTGCTGGCGTCGAGTGTGCGCTGGAGGTAGGGCGAGCTGGGAGCGGCGTGAGCGGCGTGAGCGGCGTGAGCGCGAGCGAGCGAGCGGGCCAGCCGGGGTCGACCGAGGGCATGCCGACGTTCGGTGGCAGCCCGCCACACCACACACCACTTACCCCTTGAACCTCCCCACATTCACGACGATGCACACGGCGGTAATAATGCCAATGTACATGCCCATGCGCCCCCGCGTCATGTCCTTGTCCCAGTAGCCAATGTAGATGACGACGCCGAGGAGCTCGCCCGCCGTTTCCCACCCGACCTGCAGGAGGTAGTTGAGGCCCATGATGTACCCGACTGCGGGGTCGACGTAGGCGGAGCCGAGGGTCGTGTAGGTGGCGTAGGGGGTGATGTACATGCTGTGTATCACGAGCGGTCAGCGCGCAGCGCTGGCTGCAGGTCCCAGCTGGGACTGGGGGCAAGTGCTTACAGTTCGGACTGGGAGGGATGTCAGTACTTTGTCTTTTTCCTCGGCGACTCCCCGCCCCGCCCCACTCACCAAACTAAACAGCGTGCTGGACAGCAGCGTGCCAAAGATGAAGAAGACGACAGTGTACGACACTGGCCCGGCGAGCGGCAGCGCCGAGCCACAACCAAACAGGAGACCTGGCGTCAGAGTTGTCAACAGCAGAACGCACCAGTGCCGACCGGCGCGCCAAAGCTCGCGGCCGTCTTCCATATCGCGTCGGCGGCAGCGAGGAGGGTCATGGTGGTGGTGGCGAGCGACGATGCGGTGGATGGCAGGAAGAAGACAAGGACAAGTGCGTGAGCTTGGCCTTCTTGAGGTTGCGAGCCCGCTCGCTACCACGCCCCGAAGCTGCGTCGCGGCATGCGCCAGCGTCGTCTCTTGGAATTGCGTTGGAATCGTTGCTCACGCTCCAGTGGAGCTGGCTGGAGCAGCAGCAGCACATTATGGAATAGACGCGCGCTTAGCCGGCCAGTTCTGGGCCTTCAGCCACTCGGGCTCACGCCGTATCCCTATCTTTTTTCCGATCCATGTCCGGGAGGCAGGGGCAGGGAGCGGAGCTGCCGGCAGAGCGAGGGAGTGGCGGAGCGAGCGAGCGAGCAATTGCACTGCAGTGCAGAGCACGACCGACCGACCGACCGAGATCGTAGGCGTACCCGCCGGAACGGCTCCCTGCCACCTCTAATAGCCGCGCCGACAACATGGCATCACCGTCTTCGCCGATCGCGCACTAGTGCCGGATTTCGGTGACGCGGGCGCCCTGCGAGGCAGTGACGAGGGCGGCAGTTGTCGGAGAAAATGATGTCAGAGATGGATGCACTGCAGCAGGTACGCACGGCACGCCGACGCGACCACGTCGCGTCGAGCAGAAACTTGCGACGACGACACGACCGACTGCCGCGTCGACTTGCCACGGGAATAGGGACGGCGCGTCGTCGCTGCTTGCTGCGCTTGGCTGGCTCAACTCTCTCGCGCATCGTACCCGCACCCGCGCTTCACTGTACGCGTCGGCCTTGTCCGCCGGGATGAGACAACAACAACAACAAGTGGTGAGAACGAGATCTCGTCTTAAACGACCGTCTCCCACGCCCGCACCATCCCGATGCATACCCCCTCCTCCTTCACACCGCCCTTCACCATGACGCCGAGAGCACGACGCTGCGCACGCACGCATACATGCACGTAGGCTTCATAGGCCGACAGCAGCGCTGCGCAGCGCCGCGCCACGTGGGTCTCCTGCCTCGATAAGCGGCGCGACCGCCGCGCGAAGGTGCCCACGCGCACAGGCACAATCAGTAGCTGGAACACAATGGCCCTCGCCTCTGCTTGCTTCACCAACCCACCCCAACCCACTATGGGCCTCGCGTCCCACGCGCAGCAGCAGCAGCAGCAGCAGCGTACGCGCAGCCTGCCCACGCCACCCACGGCTGCCGCGTCAGGCTCGGCGCTTCCGAGCGCCGCGACGACGACGGCGGCAAGCCCGACGACCACAGCCACCAGCCCGTCGGCCAGCCCGGGCACCGCGCAGCCGCCTCTGTCCCGCGCCCAGTCGATGGCGCGCACCACGTCGTCGTCGCTGGACAAGCCCTCGCCGCCGCTCCCGTCGCCACCACCGGGCGTCACCATCCACCCGCAGTACACGACTGGGGACGTGACCATCCTCGCGCGGGGTGAGGGGCAGGGGCTCGTAGGCTTCCGTGTCAAGTCGAGCGCGTTGGGGCGCGCGAGGTGGGTAGCAGTTGCTGTGCCGTGCCTACTCGCCGTGGCAGAGCTGACGCACACCCAGCGAACAGATCCGCGACTACCTCCCCCAACTTGGCCCGTCGCGGCAGCTGAGCGTAGGCGAGAGCGCCGCCGAGGTCCACCTGCTCCTCAACGCGCTGACGCGCGGCCTCGTCCCGCGCCCGCCAGAGCAGCCGCACACGCTGGCAGAGTACCTGGCCCTGCTGCGCCTGTACGAGCGCTACCGCGTGCGCGTGCTCTACCGCAGCATGCTGGTCGCGCGCGCCGAGGACAAGGCGTTCGACCTGGTGTACCCCCTGTCCGGGGCCAAGGGCCAGACGCTCACCCGCGACGACATGTACAACTTTTTCCGGCTCGCGCAGGAGGCGCGCTCCGCCAAGCTGTGGGAGACGGCCCTGCGATACGCCGGCAACTGGGGCCCGCATGCCAATCCGTGGCGCCTCGGCACCGAGGACTATACCGAGCTCGGCGCGGGCACGTTTGATGTGCTCCTCGCGCTTGAGGCGCTCAACTCGACGTTTGGAGATGGTATCGCAAGTCTGCGCGTGGTTTATCCCGAGGGTGAGGGCGGCGCGGGTGGTACCTCCGTGCGACGCTGACGAGTTCAGATGGCCGTACCGCCGTGGTACGCTCAAAGGATCCCAAGACGCTCCACTACGTCTAGGTGGGGGTGAGGCGGGGGCGGCGCACCGAGCGCAAGGCCATCGAGGCTTCGAGGCCTGGGATAGATTGATGCAGATCGGGTTCATCGTGTAACGCTGGGCGGGGCGGCGACGCTGGCTCTGGACTCGACTTGCTCACCCACACCCCACTGACTACTGACTGACACTTGGACACGGCGGGCATCTGCACATCCATGTCCCACACGTTACCGTCACCCATGCACCCATGCTGCTCAGCTACGCCCTCGCAAAACAACGTCTGGCTCTGCTCGACCTCGGATGTCAACATCGCACAGAGTGTCTCCAGCGACAAGACGACCACTTCAAGTCTCCTCCGTCACCGACCATGCCCTCCCCACCCACATCAGGCTCGGTAACCCCGACCAACGGCGCCGCCCCCGCCGCCGCACCACGCTCGCCCCCGACCCCGAGCCCACAGCGCTTCAGCCGCACAAGCCGCGACGCACCCGTCAAGGTGGTAAAGGATCCCAACCCCTCGCCGCGGGTGGTCAAGACGAGCATCGTGGCGCTGCACCCCGACTTCTGCGGCGCGGGCGACGTCCTCATCGTGTGCGACGAGCCCGACGGCACGGTCGGCTTCCGCGTCAGCTCGCGCATGCTGTGTATGGCGAGGTGAGTGGAAGCAGGTGCCGTTTGTCTCACGCCAGCCCGCTGTTCGTGCACCTCCTGTCCGCGGGCTCGAGCCTCACAAAGGGCGCCACGTCGTACCGGCTTGAAGTGGACGACTCGGCGCACGACATGCACGCGTTTCTGCGGCTGCTGCGCTTTGGCGCGGTCCGGCCGGCACCAACGGCAGCCGCGGCGGGCCACGGGTCGGCCCCCGCACCACTTACACCCCCGACGTTCGAGCCCAGCGTCGCGCAGTACGCCGGCATCCACCGCCTCGTGAACAAGTACAACGGGTGGTACCCGCGCGCCGTGCTCGACTTTCACATCGAGCTGAACGCTGGCGCGATCGTTGACCGCGTCGGCGAAGCAGCGGGAAAGGACGAGGTCTTTGCGCTCGTCCGCCTCGCGCACGACCTGTGCTCGAGCTACCTCTGGACGCAGGTGTGCGACCGGCTGCGCAACCAGCGCTGGTGGCACGACATTCTCAATCCGTGGGCGTTTGGCGACGACGACGTGGCCGCGCTCGGCCCGACCCTGTTCAGCATCATCTCGATCCTGGCCAGCGTGAGCTCGCGCCAGCGCCTCTTCTCCCACCTCGACGAGCTGTGCATCATGTACTCTGATGGTGAGTGGGTGGTGTGGGGCCGCGCTGGGCTGACGCTGACGACGACCAGAGGGCGAAGTCAGCGTCGCTGCTGCCGAGCGCCCGGCGTCGACGGGCGGGTACTGCAGATGCGGGGTGGCGATCTAGGTGATGATCCAGGGAGTGGCCGAGGGCGGTGAGATCGAGGACAGTGGTGTCGTGCCGTTATACCCATATGTGATGATGGTGCATAGTGTGAGCACGTCGAGCAAGGCAGGGCGCATGGTGGTTGGAGGTGGCGAGCAGCAGCCTACGCTACGCCCGTAGTCATGTCGAAAATCCGTCTTGCCACCAAGGCCTCAGTTTACATGTCAACACTCTCCCCCACGCCACCCACCTTGCCTTCTCTCCCTCCCCCTTCCAATCCTTCCTCCCATCACCATGCCGCCAGAAAGGAGCGGGACCCCACGGCGCTCAGAGCCCTCCGAGGCCGTCAGCACCAACGCGACCCCCGCGCCGTCGTCGCCGACCCCGACCGCGCCCAAGGCGGCCAAGCGCGGCCGGCAGAGCCTTCCCCCGCTCGTGCTGGCCGAGGGTGGGGCCCGTAGGGGGGGCAAGGGCGGCGGCGGTCCGCGCCGCTCCCTCCCGCCTGCGCCGTCGCCGCTCAACCCTCGCGCGGGGCGGCGCCTCTCCCTCCCCTCCTCGTCCGCGTCGCCGCACCCCTCGCAGCACCGCGCTTCCAACAAGATCCCCCTCCACCCCGACTTTGACGCGGTCGGCGACGTCGTGCTCGTCTGCTCTGATGGGGAGCAGATGGTCGGGTTCAAGGTCCACTCTGTTGCGCTGAGGACGGTATGGTGAGTGGATCGCGTAACGCCGCCGCCGCCACCACTCACGCCGGCTCCCAGCGACGCGTTCGCCGCCCTCGGCACGCCGGCCTACCGGCCCCCCAAGGGCCAGGTTTTCCTCGACGAGCCGGCCGACGACGTACACGCCTTCCTCCGCTTCCTCACCACCGAGCCCGACAAGCTCACCCTCTCGCTGCTGCAGTGCATCGCGATCAACCGCCTGCTCAAGCAGTTCAGCGCAAAGCTCTACCTCCGCACCCCGCTCGCGGGGTACGTGTACCTCAACGCGGCCAACCTCGTCGCCGGGCTCGGCACGCAGCCGGCGAAAGCCCACCTTGTCCGCATGCTCGGCTTTGCGGCCGACATCCGCTCGGCAGAGCTCTGGCACTGGTTCATCTTCAACATCCGCTTCGTGTGGCCCCAGGACGCCATCCACCCAAACCACCTCTCTGATGAGGATATCCGCACCATGGGCGTCTCGGCCTACGGCGTCCTCACGTTCCTCGCGTTGGGGTGGAGCCGGCTCGACGAGTGCAATGTCGGGCGTGATCCCAGTGAGTGGCGTGGGGTCTTGGACACACCCCACCACGAACCATGAGCTTCAAGTTAACACCCCCAGCCGGACTCTTCTTCGTCATGCGCACCGCGGCGCATGGTCAGCAGATTTTCACCGACACCAACCTTTAGTAGGTGTTGCTTTTACTCGTGTCTAACCCACCCAGATGACCCATGATTCACCTCACTGTGGCGCATGTGCCGCATGGAACGCACCGAGATCCACCAGTTTCTTGTTCGCAATGGTAGCGTATGTAGAGGCTTGTAGCAATGAACGAGTGCATGTTTGACAAGTGGTGTGTGGCATGTGCGGTCGGTCGGTAGTGCAGCCCCAGTTGTTCCCGCTTGTCACTACTGGTGGTCACTTGTCAACAAGTTGCGTCATCACCGTAATGTATGCACGGACAAGTGGACCACCTCCACTTTGGCCCACGTGACTCACCCACACGCGACATGCACGCGGAAATACCCCCGCTCGTATGCCCCTTCCGTCACTCGGCCATTCAACAGACCAGACAATGCACTCAACTGTCTGCTCTAACTTGTCTTCTCACACTCTCCCACCAACACGACCACCATGTCCCAGCTCAAGCGCAAGTCGCCGTACGGGACCGCGTCTCCCGCCAGCGGCAGCGTCAAGAGCGAGGATGTGAAGCGCCAACGAGGTTCGTACTGCCTGCCTTGGGCCAAAGGGACGCCGGCGCCGGGGGGTGAGAGTGGGAAGCGGGTGGCGAGGTGTAAACACTCGCTGTGGGCTGGTGGTGAAAGGCAAGCAGTGTTGCTGTGATCTCGTGTCGAGCGAGCAGCAGCCTTGCTACGAGCTTGTGGCCCTGGTGACAGAGTATCGATTGCGAGTGAAGTAGCAGACACCCCGCACCGCCCGACGCCCGACCTTGTCTACTGAACAATACTGACTCTTCAGGCCTCGGCGGCACGCCCTCCGGGTCGCACTACAACTTCAACGACCCACGCACCGTCGTCATCGAGCTGCGTGATCACCTGAAAGCGAGTAGCCGGGACTCTGACCGCCGAAACACCCCGCTAACAGCCCCCGCAGGACCGCATCACGATGAACTCGCAGGACGCCTACTTCCACATTATGGAGAAGAGCCCCGGCGTCGACGCTAGCGTCGTGCTCGAGTTACTCAAGAAGCAGGAGCGCGTCAAGTTTAACGAGACTAACCAGGTGTACACTTATGAGGTCTGTAGGGTTGTGGCCTGAGGCTGTACTTGCCTTTCTCCAGCCGTCCTGTCCACTAACACACACAGCCCGAGATCGTTCTGCGCACACAATCGGACCTCCGCTCGCACATCCGCACACACTCGCGCCCAACCGTCGGCATCCCGTACAAGACGCTGCGCGAGGCCTTCCCCGGCCCAGAGTTAGCCTCGTACACCGAGAACCTGGAGAATGATGGGCAGATCCTCATCCTCCGCTCGCTCACGGGCAAGATGAAGGACGCGCCTCTTCCTCCACTGGGACGCGAGAATGCGTGGGGAGAAAAGCTCAACGCCGGTGGGCCGGAGCGCTGGCGTATGATCTTCTGGGACGAGCTCAAGGAACGGAACCGGACAGTGCCGAGGGTCGATGATGGTGAGTTGGCAGAAAATTCCTTAGCTAACTCCCCCGCAGAGATGATTTTTGCTTGGGCAGACATCAAGATTGAGCAGGACGACGACGTCGTTAAGCTTCTGGAAGAACGTGAGTGTGGCGGGGGACCTGGGCGTGGGCGTCAGCGCGTGGACTTGGCTGACAACGCTCCCTCTGTGTGCCCTTCTCATCTCGCCTCTGCTTCCTACCTCCCCGCCAACAGAGGACCTCAAGGCAAGCTCCGCCACCGCCCCGCCGCCCAAGGTGGAGAAGGCGCAGGAGAAGAAGAAGAAGAAGCGCAACCGCGCGCTCAAGATCACCAACACACACATGAAGCAATTTGTACGTTCGCTCTGCTGGCCGCTACTGACCCTCTCTAGGGCATCGACTTCTCCCAGGACTACGAGGCGCCCAGCTAGTCTGCGAAACACACACCCTTGTCGCGCCCTCGCATATGCTGCTGCCACTGGCTGGGGGCTGTTTGTTTGCGAATGTGGAGGTGCACAAGCTCTCCGTCAGCCAGCCAGCACCCACCCAGCCAGGGGTTGCTACATTGTTTTTGCTTCCCTTCAAAATTCGTGTCATTCCTCGTCGTTTCCCTGGTTTTGTGATGGCCGC
This sequence comes from Vanrija pseudolonga, assembly GCF_020906515.1. NCBI lineage: Eukaryota > Fungi > Basidiomycota > Tremellomycetes > Trichosporonales > Trichosporonaceae > Vanrija > Vanrija pseudolonga. The sequence goes on from NC_085855.1 coordinate 1,109,996, forward strand.
GCTGTGGTGAGCGACGACTTTTTCATTGATTAAGATCGTGCCGCCGAATCGTAATTGGTCAAAACTCAAAAACAGTCGTCACTCTGCCAGCCCCAGCCAGCCAGCCAGCCAGCCAGCCAGCCAGCCAGCCAGCCAGCCAGCCTGGGCCTACGCCGCCCCCCTCCCCTCCCTTCCCTTGCACCCCCCCCCCACCCCACTTGTCAACAAACCCATTGTATCACTCTCTGTGACCTTGTCACTCCGTCATTTCCTATGCATTGGCCGTCCAACTGTAGCAGTGTGCACACACAAAGAGAGCAGCATCGTTGCCTGTACACAAGTTTACTCGCAGCACTCGATTGCAATGTATAGCCCTATGAAACTCCGTTTAGTCACCCTTCCCCCCCGAGTTGGAATGAAAGGTCCTAAATGCATTGACGTGTCAAAACAAATCCCACCAGCTTGGCCCCGCCCCGCGCCGCCCAGCCAGCCGCCGTTTGTTGACTTGATATGGCAAACGGTAGGCTGCTGCCTGCTGGCTGGCTGGCCCAACCCTGGATCTCTTCTCTCCTCTCCCACACCTAACCCAACCCACCACAACTGGGGTCAACTCTCAGCAACAACGACCTCGTCTACAGCTCCCCTCCTCTCCCATCCTCTCCTCCCCTCCCCTCTCCCCCAAAGCACTGGCTCCTAGTCGTCGCGACTCGAGCACACACGCACGTAGCAAAACCACACCACACCTGTGCCTCGGCCCTCGTCGCCCATCGTTTCGCGCCGACGACATCTGCCTGCCTCTGTTGGCGGGAGAAAACCCCCACCCACCCTCGCTACTACCTTCTACCCACTCCGCTCCTTCCATCGCCCGCCCCGCTGCTGGCCATCCCAGCAGCATCCAGCAAAACACTCGCTCTACCATCTCGCCCACACTCGCTCCCCCTTGCCATTGTTGCTCGACCACCACCGGCGTCCCAGCGAGCGCCGGCAAAGTCCACCAGCCACACCCATGGTCGACATTCGAACCACTAGCCGAGTGAGTATTTGTGCATCCTTGAGCAAGCAGCAGCAGCAGCATCCACTGCCCTCGTGCTCTGTTGTTGCTTGAGCCCATGGCTGTTGCTGCTGCGTCAGAGGCGTCGCTCGCAACACTGCTCGCTCAGCGCCAGGCTGGGCCCGCGGGACATTGTTGTTTTCGTCGCCCAATCGGGCTGGGTTGGGGGTCACCCACCTACTCTGTCCTTTTTCGACCCCCCTCCCCGTCATCCATCCTCCATCACGCCGCAAAGCAACAGAGCTGATGCATCCAGAAGGGAGCAGCAGACCCGCGCACACCCGGAACAGACATTGGCATCACGACGGCCTTGACGAGCAACTATAGGTCGAGCCAGGTGAGTTGGCAGCGGTGGTGGTGGTGGTGCCCGCAGCTGCCCCGCCGCCGGTGTACCTGCGGCACCAGAGGCCGCGGCGGCGTCCACACCACCACCACCACAACAATTGCATCTCTCCCGCTGACTGTGCCCTTTCCTTCCACCGTCGTCTATCGCTCCGCGCCGCACTCTGCCGGCGATCTACTCCTCCACCGCCTTGCACCGGCTGGTTGTTGTTGTTATTGTTGTTGTTGTTGTTGCCGTTGGCTGTGGTTGTTTGTGTAGACATCGACCCGCCAGCCCTCACCCAGAAAAGGAGCATCAGCATCCAGAGTGCTACCATCTCCACAGTCCTTGTCACCGCGTAAACACTCGTCCCTCTCTCCTCAAGACCACCCCCAACCCCGTCTCCCACCCTCGTTTGAACCCACCCCGGCAACTGCCCTCGCACCAGCCATTCCCTCTCGCTACGGCGGCGTCTACACCCCCCACTCGCCTTACCGCCCAGGAGAGTACCAGCGCTCAGAGTGCGCTCCGTCTGAACGTACGCGCATCGTCCGCAAGCTCTTTGACGACGACGAGGCTCTCGTCCCCACGATCAAGGAAGAATTAAACGGCAGCAGCCCTTTAGCACCCGCCTTTGAAGCAAAGATGGTGCTACGAAATGGTGCTTCCGTGGACCTCATCTCATGGTTGGTTGATCCCCATTGTTGTGGCAGTTGGAGCTTGTTATTGACACTGTGTCAGGTTGAGGACAAACTTCCACCACCAACCCCCACCACACACCCCGGTGACATCCTTCATGTCACTAGCCCACGTCGAACGCCTGTTAAAAGAACGCTTCCCCCGCGTCCCCGACCTCGCCGAGTTGCATCGTGCCGTCCTTGCCGCTTTCCCCCACTCGGAGTGGGAGTCGGACAATGTCAATGCCCAGGAGCCTCCTATGATGCGCGGCCTCACATGGCACGGCCGCGATGTTGCAGAGGAGGATGACTACGATGCGACGCCCGGCAGGTCGCGCGGAAGCGCGCTCGCTCGGGAGCGCGGACGTGCGCCGCACCGTATCGAAACGGATGTGTTCGGCTCGGCTTCGTACTCTGCAGGCCAGTCTGCCACGAACGGTGCTGGCACCAGCCGCAGCCCAACAAACTCGTCTCTTATGAGCCCCGTATCGAGCAGCACCCGGCGTGCGCTCCCCGACACGCCTGCGAGAAGTGTCCTTGACGACTTTGCCGAGATTGTCACTCGGACACCTGTCGCCAAGCCCCGTGCGCTCGACATTGAGCCATTCCCACTAGGCCACGCCGCTGCCAACGGCGCTCAGCCCTCCCGCCCATATCAGCATGCGGCGACCCGCAAGCGCCATGCGTCCCAGTCACCAGACCGTGGCCAACGTCGCCGGGCATCAACTCCCGACGCCCTCCAAGAGCTGCTCAACGCCGCCGAGGCCGTCGAGGGCAGCCCTCTCAACTCTGTGTTATCCAAACAGGAGCGAGGCCACAAGCGCCGCCGTACTATTGCTGGTTCCACCACCCACGACTTCATGTACAACAGACCAGTGCCTATCGGTATCGACCAGCGACGATCGCAATCAGTACGAGGAACGGTTTCGCCTCAGATTGGCGGCCTGTCCATACTCTCTGCCCGCGAGAGCATGCAGCGCAGCCCGCCGTCCGGCGATGAGGAGCCCGTCTCACCGCTCGTATCTGAAGAGTCGGCTGCTTCGCAGCTCGCTGCCTTGGGTAGCGGGTCGTGGCCCACACGTCGTGGCCCGGCCAGCTCGACGGCGTCCCAACTCTCGGTCATCTCCGAGTCGGTCCAGTTGGCCGGTCCCTCGGTTGGCCCACCGCAGCCCAAGACCACTGGTCGCAAGGTCAACGAACTCCCAACGTCGTCCCAAGGTCAATTCCCCGGCGTCGACTGCAAGCCACCTTACCCATATCATGAAATGATCCGTCACGCTATTGACGCCGCGCCGGACAGGAAACTGCAGCTGGCACAGATCTACTCGAGCATCGCCGACCGCTTCCCCTTCTTCAAGACGCTCGACGAGAAGAAGACGGCTGGTTGGCAAAACTCTATCAGGCACAATCTCTCCCTCAAGTAAGTTGTTTGCCGATCCGTTGTGTTATCTCATGTGCTGATAACGATTCCCAGGAAAATGTTTGTTCGTGTCAACAAGGCAGACGGGCAACCCGACGACTCTGGCGGCAAGGGTGGCTGGTGGACCGTGCAGGCTGGTGTGCCCGACGAGGGACGACCTGGACGCAAGGCCAAGGCCAAGCGTCTCAAGGATGGTCCTCCTGTGCTCGACGATGCCAGTAATGCGACGAGCACCGCCAGCACGCCTGCGCCCCCGACCCAGCCGCCCCCTTTGTATCCGCAGACGCAGCCGCACCCGATTGCCGAGTCGCAATAGTGCGACACGTGCGGATCGCCCCTCCTCGCCCCTACCCGCCCTTGATCGCCGTACCCCACGGATTGTTACTCGAACCCCTGTAGCCCCCACTCGCCTTGACCAATCTACACAGCCTTATCTTTGGTTCGGCTATCTCTCGCTCTCTCTCTCTCTATCTGGCCCTCTCGATCCGCTCGGCCACAACCTTCACTTGACTCTACAACCTACTACCCTATATTCCGGCTAGCGCCTGACGTCATGCCTATCGTCCTGGATGGCGCTGTAATATGAAAGCAGCGCCTTGGGAGCTCCCACAATTGTCGACACGAATCGACACCACACCAGGCCGATCTGATTGTTGTGCAGCAGCGAGCGTGCGCGTGCAGGCAAGCAGACGAGTGCAACGGAAACCCACGGGCAGAAGACTTCAACTCTGGAAAACAGAAAAACCCCACACACTGTCACCCCTTGTCGTCATCTTTTTTACTCTTCCTCTCTTTGGTTGGTTGGGGGTGTTACGAGCCAGACGCGTCGTGCGTCCCCCCACGATTTGTTGCGATTATGCACTTGCATTTGTAGTGAAGGGGTGTGGCCGGGGGGGTGTCAAGGTTGTGGGCAGGCTGTCGCGAGCGCTACTGACGAGGAGCCGTGGTGGCTACGGCCCGTGTGCAGGTGTGCATGACTACACGTGTGCATGAGGACGGATGCCCTGCGCGCCCATCACCCGTCTTGTGTGCCCCACACCCCCGCCGACCGCCGCCAGCTGCCAGACTTCTAGACGACGCCGCGCGCCGCCACGCCGAAGCCGCATTGTTGTTGATCGCCACACTGATGAGGGTCGTCGCACGTCGTCGTTTCAGCCCGTCGTCGTGGACTCCGAGGGTAGGGCCAACGTCAACAAACAATAACAACAACGTCACAGCATGCATGGCCAGGCCTTGTGTACCATTCAGAAGGGGTCCACCATGCGCGCCATCCCTGGCCAAAGCATTAGACTCCAAGATCCTACTTGGCTGCTTAACTCAAGCAAGACATGAAACGAGCCGCGAGCCAGAGGGTGTCTCACTCTGCGACATGTCACGCTGCGCCGCGCCGCGCCGCGCCCGCAGCCCATCCGCGTGCGTCGTCCACTGCCACGCGCAGCTGGCGGTGCATCGATGAATGCTAACTCAGCGCCCGTAGAGCCCACCACCACACAAGGCCTTTGACCGCGCCCACGCTGTTCAGATCGCTGCAGGCTGGCTGGAAGGAATGGTAGCAGCAAAGGCACACCAGCTGCCTGCGCCATCGACGCCGTGACGCCGCCGGCCGGCTCGCCGCCCCCTCCCACACACACGTCCTTTGGCTCTCACCCACCCACCCACTCGCTCCACGTCGAGCAGCGCACGCACGAGATGACCAGCTAGCTAGCTTTGGCATTGGCCACTAGCCTACACCACCGCTACATCTCAAAGTGTGCGCCCCGTCCATGCCGCCGCGCCAACAGCACAAGCGTGCCCCCGAGCCGCTGTCCCTCTCCCTCTCGCCATCGTCGCCACCGCTGCTCCTCGAGAGCCCGGCAAGAGCAGGGCGCAACGGCACCCCAGCGCCAGCCACGCTCCCCGGTCTGCCCGCGACGCACGACTCGGGGTCGATCGGCCGCGCGGCAGGCAACAGCGGCGGCCGATACACCCCGCTCTCGTGGCCTTCCCCGGCCATGGCGTTCCTCGACGACAAGCCGCGCCCTTTCGGCACGCGCTGGGCGTCCGACTCGATGGCGCTCCATGAGGACTTTGTGCATGATGGCCGGCTGTTGGTGGTCGTCGGGAGCGGCGAGGCGGCCGTCGGGTTCAAGGTTAATGGGCATTTGATGTGTGTTGCTAGGTGAGTGGGAGTGGCGACGGCTCGCCGTTGCCACGGTCGTGGGGTGATGGTGGTGTGGCAGTGAGATGGGTGGATACCGCCCCACCCCGCGGCACCTCGCTCCGCTCGGCGCCGCGCCGCTTACACCCCGCAGCGCAGTCTTCGACTCCCTCGTAGGCGAGTACGTCCGCAGCTCGTCCCCGTGCGCGCTGTACCTCGACGACAGCGTGGGCGAGCTCAGCATCTTCCTGCGGCTGTTCAAGCTGGCGAGCGTGGTGACCGCGGGCATGTGGGAGCCCGGGTGGGTGCCCGACGTGCACGAGTACCTGGTCGGCTTCCGCCTCGCGACGAAATACAAGCTCGGCGACTTGGCGAGCGTGCTCGGCGCCAAGATTGTGAGCCAGAGCGTCGAGATTGTCAGCCGGCTGTCTGTCGGCCGGGACTTGGTTGCGCTCCTCCGCCTAGCCCACGACATGGAATCGGAGCGCATGTGGGCCGTCGTGCTCGCCGACCTGCCAAACTGGGGCCGCACGCTCAACCTGTTCAAATTCAAGGCCGCCGACGTGGACATGATCGGCGCGGACGTGTTGAAGATTCTTATGGCGATCGCGGCGCTCAGCGTCGGCGGGGAGCTGTTCGAGGACACGCGCGGGATCAAGGTGACATACAAGGGTGGGTGGGGTGGCATACGGTGGAAGGTGAGGAGCGAGGCCGCTGACCCCGCCACGTAGATGGTAAAGCCCTGGTGTGGAAGTCTATGGCGCCCGAGTCGCGCCGCTCGAGCAAGGAGACGAACCGGTCGCAGCATCGGGCGTAGGGCGGTGGGTGTACGACGACGGCGGCGACGGCGCGACACGACGACCCGAGGCCACTCGACCGCCGCCACAATGCCAAGCCGCCACCTCGACGACCACCACACCGCGACACTATAACCACCACCACAGCAACGCCCCGCACGCCGCATCATGTCCATGCATTGTCCATACTACAGCCTGCTTAGCCCTTGAAGGGGCCGACGTTCTCCTTGGCGTTGGCGTCGGAGCCGTCCCACTGGTTGTCGTAGAGGCCTATGTGGCGTCAGCAATGCCCTCACCCTCACCCCACGCCCCACCCCACTCACACAGCCAGGTCATGGTCGGGCCGTTCCAGTCGCCGCGCTTGCAGCCCGACTTCCAGGCACACCCGACGGCCTCCTGGTTCTTCCACACGCCGATGGCGAACGAGTCGGTGTTGCTCCCGCCGCCCGTCTTGTGCGCGTCCGCCCCGCGCGCCCAGTACGCGCTGGCCTCGGTGGCCGTGAAGCGCGGGCGCGAGCCCCAGCTCCCGGCCCAGTACCACGTCTGCCAGCCGAGATTCTGGTTCCCGCCCACCTGGCACGTGTTGACCGCGTCCTGCGCCTGCTTGGCGAGGCCGGCGTCCCACTGGACGGCGGGCGCGCCTGCGCGAGCGTCAGCGAGCGCAACTGCGGGTCACGACGCGCCACTTACTCCACTGCGAGCGAAGGTTGTTGTGGTAGTCCAGGATCGCCTTGGACGCGGCGCTGGTACCCGCGACGTCCTCGGCCGTCGAGTCGCCCGTGAGGCGGACAGCCGAGGCGTCGGGCACCTGGGCGACGGCGGGGGCAGCGAGGGCGGCAAGCGCAGAGACGAGGAGAGCGAGCTTCATGTTGATAAGTTGACGAGTTGGTGATGAGTTGATGAGAGACACAGAGGGCGCCGCGAGCTGCTTATATGCTTCTTCGCTGGCCTCGCTGGAGTCGGCGTCCTACCCCCGTCGCCGTGTCAGTTGGTCAGTCGGCTCGGCTGAAGGCAAGCGGCGCCGCACCGCCGCGCCGCGCCGTTCCCCATCGCGCGCGTTAGTCGTCGGCCCATCGTCCCGCCGTTCCTCTATGACAGCAGCGGCCGCCTCACTACGGCGCATGTACCCCTACGCTTCTTCGCCGACTGCACCTTCCACGCATGCACATGTTCTCAGCCCACGAAGCAAGTACACCGCCAAGACGCCGCCGCCAGTGGGTTGCTGCCCAGGGCGAACCGCACAAAGGTTTGTTCCCCAGGTAATATTACAAAATCAGGAACTCCCGAACGACGCGGTCGGCGGCGGGTGGTGCTTGAGCTTGTTGCTATGCCGGCGAATCTAGGCTGGTGCACCTCTCCGCACGTATGCACAGCTCTCATCCCGATCCCGAAGAAGGGGGGTCGCCGAGCGACTGGGGCCTGTGGAGGGCCTTGAGGCCTTGAGTTTGTGAGAACACCTACTCACGTGTCGCGTCGTCAAGTGGTCGTCAAGGAGCAGCTCCCCGTCGACTGACTCAACATCGCGACGACACGCGCCTGTTCTCCGCTAGGCGCCTGTCGCCGTCGCCCTGGCGACACCCGCCCTTGCCTTTCCATGTTCCAGGTCAATGGGCGGACGCGCAAAAGGTACCTCTCCGAGGCGAGCTTACGGCGTCGTGAGCGCGGGTGGACCGTTGTTACGGCGTGGTATTCCTCTTGTGCGTGCGTGTGTGCGTGGCGGGGGGTGGGGTGGGTTGGATGCAGTTGCCAGTCGACTTGGCGAGGCAGCCGTTGTGGGTCGTTGGTTGCATCTCTGTCGGTCGTCGTGTCTGTCAACTTGACAGCGAAGCGAAAAAGGAGGTCGCAGCAACCAACCAACGTCGATGCCACGCAAGTCCCGAACAACAACAGCGACGACAAGTGCAACACGGGCTAGAAAGTCCACGGCGACTACACCGGAGCACCGATAGTGCTCGCCATGTACCACCACGGCGCGGGCCCTGCTCGGACCGACGGCGATGGCGCCGGATTGCAGTATGCGCGAGTCACCAGGCCGTCGACTGCCGGGCTCTAGCCGTGCTCCAGCGGTGCTCTAGCCGTGCTCTTATCGATGTCACGCATGGTGTGGTCGAGGCTAGCAGAAGCCAAGTGGCATGCGCGGGCCGAGAATAGTCGCAACGACGACATTGGCCGCAAACTTTGACTAACTCACTACACTCATCGCCGTCGCTGTCTCGACTAGCCTCGGTGCCGCCCGCTGATTCCAAGAAAGCACAGCATGCGTGTGTGGTACGGCAAGAAGCAGCAGGAGATGCCCGGGGGGCTCCTTGCATCCCCCGATGGATACCCTCGTCCCATCCCCGTCGACCCTTGCTTCCCCCGCATTCCACACTTTGCCGCAACGCAACAATCTATCTCCTCGCCCACCCCCGTTTCTCCGCCTGGCTCGCTCGCTCAACCAAACATACGACGCCGAGACATCTCTCTCTGTGTGATCTCTGATATCCGGAGCGTAACGCCCGATGGCGCCATCACAAGTGCCCTGTGCACTCGCCCACTCTCACTGGCTGCCAGTCGTCGGTGGGCCGGTGGCCTATGCGCAAGCGAGCAGGCGGGAGGGGGCGCGAGTATGGACTCGCTCTGCGTGCGTACGCCGCCACCGCCGCCGACGCCCCACTGACGCCGCTGCTGCTGCAGCAGCGCTGCTGATGATGCCAAGCTGACGCCAGCATGCCGGCGTGCCCTTGCTGCGGACCCCAGTTATCCCCAGCGTTGTGCGACGCCGTCGACAACCGTCTCAAGATGAAACTAGCGCGCGTTGGGCAAGTGGCGTCGTGCTAAAGATCCTAAACAAGCCAGGGCACCGCGTGGTGCGCGCCTCTTCCGCGATCCCAACAACCACTGACGACGACGCGACTGACATCGGCGCCGCTGCTCCTGCTGCCCTCCTGAACATTCAAGCATCCCACCGAAATAAGCGGGTCACGCGAGCCACAGCCCCATACCTTCCATGGTCGCGATTGCTTGCGCCATGGAACCGCGCGAACTGCGAGCGAACGAACAAAGGCGCGAGCCAAGCGTCCATGCCGGCCGGCTCCCCCGTTCCTCACTGTCGCACTTGGTCGCTCGGGGCGCCGACCAACCACCGCCAGCGTGCACTGACGTTGAAACGTTGGCTGCTGGCCTCTGTCTCCCAAACTTGCTTCTCGTTGTCGCACTCCCACCCTTGTCTGAGTGTCGCGGAATGCGACGAGCCAGATAGTCTCGGGCTTGCAGAACCCTACACCCCTCAAACCCTGCATGCAAAGCCAACGACCAACGCCTGCAAGCAAGGAGATATTGCCCCGACACAGCCGTCAGTCCCACTTTGGGCCATGGATCGCTTGGACGGCAAAGCCCACTATGATCCACCGCTCAGGCCGTCGTGATGCCGCGGCCTCTGCTCATTCTCCTCTCAACCTCGCTCTCCCTCCCTGTCAGCCAGCTGACATGCAAGGAGCTGCGCTCAGGCAGCTGCTATCATACTTATGTGCAGCCATGCTATCACGTCTGACCATTCCCTTTCCCCTCTAAGCACTTTGAAATGCCCCCAGTTGTCCTCGCTACAGACGACGACACAAACGCTCACTCGCTCCGGCACCACTATTGATTGACACACTCGCTCCCCCTTCACCCCTACTACTCGCTCGCCACCAATGGAGACCAGCAAAGCAGGCTCGTTCCTCCCTGATATCGACTACTCGTATCCACCGGTTCACGTTGCCAAGTCGCCTGAACCTGATATCGTGGTCCGTTCACCGACAAACTCTTCCAGCAAGCGCAACAGCAGCTCGCGCGGTTGGCGCCGTGACAGCGCCCTTGACGATGATCACCTCAGGCGTGGCCTCAAGCCACGGCACATCTCGGTGCGCCAAAGATTGCAGCCACACCCACCATCAGCTAATCAGCTGACCATGCCAGTTTATCGCATTGGGCGGCGTCCTCGGTACTGGACTCTTCCTTGGTTAGTGCCCTCGGCAACGGCTACATACTGCAGCACAGTCGCTGATAGAAGCATAGGAACTGGCGACTCACTGGGCAAGGCCGGTCCGCTGGGCCTGCTTCTCGGTTACTCCATCTTCGGCGCCATCATGATCTGGTAAGGCCCCGCTGAAGGATGCATCTCCTCTAACTTCAGCCTCATGCAGGGCCTCGGTGAGATGGCGGCCTACATGCCTTTGGCAGGTGGTCACGTCCTCTATGCCTCTCGGTTCGTCGACAAGTCGCTCGGCTTCGCGGTTGGATGGGCATATGCGCTCATCTGGGTGCTGGCGTGTCCCGCTGAGTAGGTTGCCACTCATTGAAACCCACCTTACCCCCCAGGCTCTCGGCTGTGGCAGTGCTCGTCAACTACTGGATCCCAGACAAGACGGTCAGCAACGCCGTATGGATCCTCATCGCGCTCGGATTCATCCTCGCCCTCAACCTCTTCCCAGTGGCGGTCTTTGGCGAGGCAGAGTTCATCTTGTGCGTCGTCCCCGTGTGGCACAACCGCTGACCAGACAGCACCAGCATCAAGATCGTCACCATCATCGGCCTCATTGGTAAGCCAGCCCCAAAACCTTCTCCCGCTCACCCCAGTCCTCGGAATCGCCATCAACTGCGGAGCCGGCCCCAACGGCCACTACATAGGTTTCGAGTACTGGCGCAACCCGGGAACCTTCGGCATCGACTACCTTGGTATAAAGGGCGCGGGAGGCAAGTGGCTCGGCTTCTGGGCCGTGTTCGCCCAGGCAGGGTTCAGCTACATCGGCACGGAGATTGTCGCCTTGACTGGTGGGTACAGACTGATCTCACCTCCGCCGGCCCGGGTTGCTGACGCGACCAGCCGCCGAGTCGGCAAACCCCACCAAGGCGCTCCCCCTCGCCATCAAGCAGATCTACCTCCGAATCTGCGTCTTCTACATCCTTGGCACGTTCATCCTCGGCCTGAACTGTCCCTCCAATGACCCCCGCCTCGGCTCAGCATCCGATGCCAGCGCCTCGCCGTTTGTCATCGCCATCATGAGGGTCGGGTACACGACCCTCCCGCATGTTATCAACGCCGCGATTCTCCTCTCAGCCTGGTCTGCTGCCAACGCCGACATCTACGTCGCCTCGCGTACCATCTACTCGCTTGCCAAGCAGGGCGGCCTGCCCAAGGTCTTCCTCAGGTCCTCGCGCCGCGGTATGCCCTATGTGGCTGTCTGCACCGCCGCCACGGCCGGCCTCCTCGCCCTCATGACCGTCGACTATAACGCTCACAAGGTTTTCAATTGGTTTGCTAGTCTGGTGAGTGTCACGCTCTGGCGACTAATACTTCCCTAGTCGCTAACCACGCCCTGCAGGTCGGTACCTCCGGTCTGATCGTCTTCACAACCATCTCCATCACATACCTCCGCTTCAGGAGCATCCTGGAGATCAATCACGTCGACCGCTCGACCCTTCCCTTCCGCTCAAACTATGCTCGGTTTGGCGCCTGGGTCGTCATTGCCACCATCCCAGGTGAGTTTAGCTCTGCTTGTTGAAACGCCACTAACATCCATCCCAGTCATCGCCGTGTTTTCTGGTTGGACAGCCTTCTTCCGCCCTCACGACTTTGACGTCGCCGCCCTGTTGACATGTGAGCGACTTGCTTTTACCAGCGCTGACACAAACAGACTACCTCCCCGTCGTGCTTTTCCCCGTTGCGTATGGCCTTCGCAAGGTCTACTCCAAGTCTCGAATCATGCCCCTTGACGAAGTTGATAGTGAGTTGCATTCCCGGAGCACGCAGCTGACCCCAGTTTACACCGGATCCAGGCTCAAGGATGAGCTTCTTGTGTACAGTCCCGGCGAGCAGAAGTGGTGGCAGAATATTAGCGTGTTCTTCACCTGAGGCAACTGCCACCCATACATATCGCCATCAAACCTAAAAGTTGTGACCTACGTCCGCCCGCCTCGGTTGTGCTCCAGATTGTATAAGGTCGAGAGCAGTGCATTGAAGTTGTAATCTACGGCGTATGCAATGTGCTGCCAGTTGCTGCAATTGCAGAGTCCACGCCCGCGCCCCGCCACCACCGCCATCCTCAAAGGCCACGAACGACCGCCAGCCCGTCTGTGCCCCCGTCAGCGTGCCCCTCCCGCTCGCCGCCCTCGCCCTCGCCCCAGCAACCCACCCGGGTAAGTAACCGACACCCCCTTGACGTCCTGGAACGCCCTCCCGCCGGCAGAGTAAGCCGAGATGCCCACGACGATGCGATACAGCTCAGGACCAAGCACAGCGACCTGCTCGGCCGTCATGGTCGCGGGGTCGACACGCCACTTGGCAAGGCGGGGGAGGATGTGTGCCCAAATACTCGCCGAGCGCAGGCGGTGCGCCATAATAAGCAGGTAGAACGGCTCCCAGCCCGCCCCGTCGCCGGCGTAGCGCGCCGACCCGGCGACCTTGGCCGCGAACGCGGCGCGCATAAAGTCGTGGCAGCGGTATTTCTCCAGGAGCAGCAGCACGCGGTAGTACGTCGCCATGGGGGGGTCGAACTTGGCCCACGCGCCGCTCGGGGCCAGCTTGAACAGGCGCAGAAAGGCCGCCATGTCGTCCGCTCTGTCGGCTACGTGCAGCGTGCACGCCGTGTGCAGGTGGCCCACGAGGGCGGCCTTGAATGTCGGGCTGGGAGTCGCGTCAACCTCACATGACGGCACGGCACGGCCACGGCTACCCACCTCACGGCCGACAGGTGGAACCCGCTCACGCGGAACCCGACCCCGCCGTCCTCGCTGCGGCACAGGACGAGCACGCTGCCGCCCCCGTTGAAGTCGGGGTGGACGGAGAAGGCCTCGATGCCTTCTGTGAGGTACGCGATCGAGTTGACCGTGAGTGGGGTCGAGGCGCTCATCTCGCCGTCGGCGTTGCTGAGCAGGCTGTCGCGGGGCATGCTGGGATTGGGTTAGCTTGGTCTGGCTCGGAGACATACGGGATGGCGAAGGCCACGGCCTTCTCGATAGCCTCGGACTTGGTGCTGGAGGCGCTCTTCTCAGTCATGACGATGCCTTGGTGGGTGATGACAGCTCGAGCCTGCGAGCATTTCTATATGTATGTGCTTGGAGGGAGGGTGGCTGGGCATGCTACAAGTGAGAGCTTGGGATCGGGCGCTGGGTCAACTGGGAGCGCGGCGCATGAGGCAAGCAGTCAGTACACTGTGCTGTTGGGGCGGGGCGTGGGCTGTCCAACAACCGTCGCAGTGCCACACTCGGCCCGCACTCCTCCGACGGACCGCCCACCACCCACGTTGGACGCCCCTGCGCCTCAATTGCGTCACTCAACTCCGCCCAGCACTTACTTTCCACCACCACACTTCCACCAACAACAACATGGGCCTCCCCGACCTCCTCAGCAAGGACAAGGCCAAGGCTGACAAGCTCCCGCCGCTACTGCATGCGGCCGAGCTGATCAAGAGCGGCAAGGGTGCGTTAGGATGTGCACCAACGCTAACGCCCAGCCAAGAAGGTTGCCGTGCTCGCCGGCGCGGGCATCTCGACGTCCGCCGGCATCCCCGACTTCCGCTCGCCCGGCACGGGGCTGTACGATAACCTCCAGGCTCTGGACCTGCCGTACCCCGAGGCCGTGTTCGACGTCAACTACTTTGAGGTCCGGCCAGAGGTGAGCTAGCGGCAGTGACGGCGCAGCGGGCTGACCACCGCAGCCATTCTGGACGCTGGCCAAGGACCTCTACCCGGGCAAGTACTACGTGAGTTGGCCAGTGCACGGAGTGTCATCTCACGCCCCAGCCCACACCGACACACTACTTCCTGGCGCTGTTACACGCCCGCGGCGTCCTCCAGCGCGTGTGGACTCAGAACATTGACACGCTCGAGACGGCCGCCGGCGTGCCCGAGGACTTGGTGCTGGAGGCCCACGGGTCCTTCAGGAATGCACACTGCCTGCGCTGCAGCCGTCCCTCGAGCACCGAACACGTTGTGTCGTCTGGCGTGCGGCACGGGCACGTGGTGCGCTGCTCGCACAACTCGTGCAACGGGCTCGTGAAGCCTGACATTGTCTTCTTTGGCGAGGGGCTCCCCGACGACTTCTTCCGGCTGCAGAGGGTACGTGGGGTCTGGGATACGATCTGACGTGCCCAGGAACTACGCGACTGCGACCTTCTCATCGTCCTGGGCACGTCCCTCCAGGTGATGCCGTTCGCGGGGCTCGTCAACGCCGTGGGCAGCGACGTCCCCCGCGTGCTGATCAACCGCGAGGCTGTTGGCGCCTTCGCGCGCCTGAAGCACAACAAGAGCAAGGGACGGGACCACCTGTACCAGGGCGACACGGACGAGGCAGCGCGTATCATTGCTCGCGAGCTTGGCTGGGAGGAGGAGCTTGACAAGCTGATTGAGGATGGCCGGAAGGAGCTCGAGAAGACGTGGAAGGAACGCGAAGGATTGGCCAAGGCCAAGGGGGAGAAGGGTGCCAAGGGTACTGCTGGCAAGAAGGAGGAGGCCAAGAAGGCAGCAGAGACCAAGGCGGAGGACAAGGTATCACCAGCAGCCAAGAAGGACGATGTCCAGCCCGCTGGCAAGGACAAGAAGGACGCGAAGCCGGACGCCGACAAGGATGTGGACGCGCTCGCCGACGCGGTGGCCAAGGTCGAAGTATCCCCCAAGCCCAAGGTATGAGCATGTAGCTAGCTCGTCCTTGGGAATAGACAACGTTGTATTGTATCGATCTTCTTATGGATGCTGGACTGGGCTTGGGCCGCAGTAGCTGCGGTGGTCAGTCGTGGGCAGGCTGGGCACATCGCTCCCGAGAGATGCTCTCTACGCAGGCATACGAGCCGCCTTGCGTTACCCAGTTCAAGCCATGATCATCTTTAATGTCGACGGCGACTGTGATTGTGACTGCCAGTCATCCATCCATACGCCTCCTCCAGGCACGCTCCCACCCGCCGGAAGATCATCCGCGCTCTACATATCAATCGACGAGACGGAGATCCGCCCTACCCGACAGCCCCAGAGCTCTGAAAACGGGCGGAATGCAAGCAAGGCAAGGCGGTGGGTGGGGCTGCGGCGGCGCCATGGACGGACAATGCGACGTGTTCCGTGCATCCATCTCTGCACAGTACAATGCGGTTGGCTGAAGATTTGAACAAGAGGACGAGGCGGCGGCGCGCGTTGCATGGGCATTACAGGGTCAGAGAGGACAAAAGGCCCAGAGTTTGGCAGTGAGCCAGAACCTGGCTTGGGTGCCCTTTGGTGGTCTCGGCGCGTCGCGTGTCACTGGTTTCCAACCACCCAGCCAGGGAGGGAGTGTGACGGCATCCATCCTGTCGTGACCCAGTCTTTTGCTCCCATCACGCTGCACACTCTACTCCGCCCTTCTTGTGTCTTGTCCATTCCTCTTCCTGACCAGCATCATGGCAGACAGCGACAAGGACAAGGAGGCGCTCCTCGCGACCACCGCCACCGAACACGACGACGACGGGCTCGACGCGCACCCACCACCTCCCACCGAGCCCGAGCCCTCACCTGAGCAGGAGCCGACGCCGGTGCCCTCCCCTCCTCACGCAGCAGGAGCGGCAGCGCGCGAGGCCCCGCCGTCGCCATCGCCCTCGCGCTCCGCGCTCCCGCTCCCACTGGCGCCGGCGCCAGCGGCCGAGTCGGACGACGGCGACGAGCCGACCGAGACGCTGCTCGACTCGCCGAGGGAGCGCCCCATCTCCACCACGTCCTCGGGCATCTCGTACGAGGAGGTCGGGTTCGACGACGCCGCCAGCACGTGGACCGAGGCGGCGCCCGGCATCCCGGGCTCGCCGGCGCGCTCGGTCGGCTCGATCTACTCGTCCAACTCGCACCAGACCATCTATGCGACCCTCGCCGCAGGCGGCGGCGCGACGCCGACTGGCGGGCTCAGCCGCGTCGTGACTGGCACTGGCGTGCGCGAGCACGAGATCCCGCTCGTGCTCGGCGTCGCGGTCGTCGACTTTAACCATCTTGTGAGTGGTGCGGGCGGCGAGAGGGGAGGGAGCTGGGGCGGGTCGTGGCGGTGCCCGGCGGTGTAGGAGCCACTGGCACCGCGTGCCGTCCCCCGCCCAGACCTTGACCTGCAGCTCTGATATCCGAGAAGCGTTGCTGACCACGGCAGATTGGCCCGACAGTCGAGTACGCGTACCCCCCGTCGCTGCAAGAGGCGTTGAACGCCGACGAGCAGCTCTCGCGGCTGCTGCCATTCCTCGCCCTGCCTGATGGCGCGCACTTGGTAAGCTGACACGCACTCTCAGGGAGCCCGGCTGACGTTTAACAGAGTGAAGAGGACTACTCGTTCTTCGTGAGTTGTGGCGAGGCGCGTTGAACCCAGCTCATCCCCCAGCACTGCAGGTACAACCCACCATCAGACAAGACAGTGGCGACGGAAGTGCCCGCCAACAGAACGCTGTTTGGAATCTCGTGAGTCGTCGCTCCAGCTCCATGGCACCACTGACGCGCGCAGGTGCAACCGACAGATCTCCGCCGCCGATCTGGTTCGCAAGTCGTCGGACGTCACGCGGAGTATGGTCCAGAAAGCCGTCGTGGTGATCGCCTCTCAGCCCGTCTTTGGACCTGTGCGCGACCGGCTAGGCGTCGTCACCAGAGCATTCTTTGCCCAGCGCGACTTTGGCAGCACCCAGATCCTGGACGACTTCTACCTCAGCCTCGAGGCGAGCTTGGACGGCAAGTTCAGCGAGCATGCCATCTACATGGGTGGGTTTGTGTGAAACGTGGATGGAGCTGACGAAACAGGCACATCGCTCCGTGAGCTCGTGCACAAGTTCCGGCACAGGACGTTGGTGCTGCTCAAGATGCTGTTGCTGCAGAAGCGTATCATGTTGTTTGGGTACCCTGTGGAGATGCTCTGCACTTATCAGTACTCGCTTGTCTCCCTCGTCCCAGGTAAGTCAGCTGTGAAGATTCAGGGCCTGAGCTGACACGCCAGGCCTTCTCATGTCACTACGAGACTCGGGCGACCCGGCTCTCGACTACCGTAAACAACGTGATCGCCCCACTTCGTTGCGCACGAGCGACCGGGCAAGTCTGCTCCGGTACATGGGACTGCGTGAGTCGCGGCCGCTTTGCGCCCACTGCCACTGCTAACTCGCCCAGCACTGCACCTCTTCGGACACGACTCCTTCTTCCAGCCATACCTCCCCCTGCAGCAAATGGACATGCTACAGTCGAGCTCGTGGCTCGTGGGCACGACCAACCAGATCGTCACGCAGCAGCGGGACTGCCGCTACGACTTGCTTGTCAACATTGAGCACACGACGTTCGAGTTCGCCGACCCCAAGATTGAGCGACTGGTCGCTCTGACAGCCGCCGACCGCAAGTGGATGGACGACATTGTTCACACGGTGGAGGACACTTGGAATGTGGCTGAGGGAGAGCGGTCAGAGTGAGTGTAGCAGGGGCAGAGCGAGTCAATACTGACTCTACAGCTTCCGCGGCAGCGACGATGACTTGCGGAACCGGTTCGAGGACTACATCTGCGCCTTCTTGGCATCGATCAAGTACTCTGAATTTATGGCCCAGTCCATGCCCAAATCTCTGGACGGCACGGCCGCCGTTGGAGTCACGGACGAGCCCAACCCGCTCACAAGCTTCTCCGAGGCGTACGCAGCGGCGTTCAGAAAGACACCAGCCTGTGACTTGTGGGAGTCGACAACCGACCCCGTCATCTTTGACCTGTGCGAGCCAAGACACCCTTGTGACGGCAAGGTCAGCACTGTGTCAGACATTGGCATCCGCCTCACTGAGGGTCTGCACGGTCTGCGTATCGAGGAGTCACTCGCGCCTACGCGTGAGGCCTTGTCGAGCGCGTTTGCGACGGGCTCGGCAACGCTCTTCAAAGCTTTCGACGGCGTGCGAAGCGAGGTGTCGGCGCGTCTCGAGGCGGAGCGCGTCCGCCGTGCTGCCCGGGACAACACGCCGCCATCCGACGGCACGATCACACCGACGGGCCAGACGCCTCCGGCCACTGTGCAGCCCGCCAACGCCAGCGCGCCGGCGACGGACAATGTGCGCCAGACGATTGGCAGCATTGGCTCGAGTGTCGGGTCATTCTTCGGCTCGAGGATGTCGGGCTGGAACCGCTCGACGCCGCCGACGCCGGCTCGTCGCAACTCGGGTATGAGACCTCTGTCGCTGAGCCCTGGTGCGCCACGGACGCAGGCGGCGGCGACTGCGACGGCTGCTCTTCTTGCCAACAAGAAGTAGGGTGAGGGATGGGGCATTGGTGTATAGATGGTGAACGATACGACTAGTTCATGGCTGCATAATGCATATGGTGTAAGGGTGTGTCAGTGGGGGGTGGTCGAGGTGTCAGGGTTGTTGCCATCACACTTGACTTTGATTGAAGCACGCTCGTATAAACAGATACAGACACCATGGTACAAACCTACAGTCGAAAGCCAAGGACAGAAGGAGACAACAGGGGAAGGTGTGGAGGGTCCAGCGGGGGTGTTTCGCTTTGCCTGACAAACCAAGTCGTAGAACACATCTAAACCGGCTCAACCAAGTCCAAGAGCGAAACACAAACACGGCCCATCGGCCCACAGCGGCGCGACCCTTCACCGGCGACTGCGAAAGCCAAGCCAGTACTTGACACCCGCGAGGTTCAAGTGGCCGCCGCCCTTGCCACCTCCACGCCCGCCGCGCCCGCCGCGCCCGCCCCCGCGGCTTCCGTTACCCCCCCTGTCGGGACCCCTGCCCCGGCGCTCGTCCTTGAAGTCCGAGTAGGGGCACCTCGGGTCGAGGCAGTCTGCGATGCGGATGCGGGTTGGGATGCCGAACCGCTTGCGCGTGCGCCAGGTGCACATTGTGGTGGTGCTGGTGGTGGTGTTGGTTTGAGAGAGGAGATTGAGAGAAAAGGTGCTTGAGAGAGGTGCTTGAGAGGGATGGTTGTCGTCGAGAGCGGGTGAGCCTGCTTATATCCTCGTCGGCCGGCGCACCTGCCTACCTCGACCACGGCCGTCGCCACTGCCCCAACATATGCGGTCGAGAAGACGCAGCGCGCCGTGGGGACGTCGTTCGCGAGATGCATCCACACCACCACTCTCGTGGGGCCGACGACGTTGTCGCTGTCGTTCTGTTCTAATAGTCAGTCCCGTCGTCGCGTCCGTCGTCGGGTGGACCCGCGGTGCGTGTCGATCGTGTCACCGAGAAGACCGGGGGTGGGGTCGAGTGCCGGGCCAAGTGCCACATCAGGTGCCACTCGCCACTTTGCCTGTACACGTCGTCGTGGACGCTCTACTGTCTTGCTGCCGCCACGGTGGTGCACCCCAGACTCGGCGTTCTCATGCCGCCATCTCTGTGCAACGGCGCCCCGCGTCACTCGCACCATTCCCACCACCCCTCGTCGGCGTCAATCCTCGCGGCCGCCGCCAAGTCGAGCGCACAGACACGCCTTCGCCACCCGCCCACCCGCCTTGCTTCGCACCCCCTTACATCCTGGTAACTTCATTAACCGCGACACTTGCGCATGGCTGCACTGCCTTTGCCATGTGCTTCTCGCTCGTGTCGGTGCGCTCTGCGCGTCGCGTCTTCCCCACGAGGAGGACCGCGGCGTGGCTTGCTTCGAGCTGTGCCTGGCGTGAGTGGATGTCGCGAGGCGCCCACGATGTTTGTGTGTGTTTGCGTGTGTGTGTGTGTGTGTGTGTTGATGGATTGCACCGACACCGACACGCACAACACTGTCATGAGCCGTCCTGTCTGCCTCACCACAGTCCTTGCCTTGCCCCCCTCGCCGCTGACCCATCACCGTCCCCATGTCGCTTCTCACCTCTCACTTGCTTCTCTTCACTAACCCTCCCTTCTCGTCACCCAACCTCCTCCTTACTTCTCTCCCCACCGACCTCGAGTCACCTGACACATACCAAACATGCGCACCCTCATCTCCCGCATAGAAGAAGAGACGTGGGATGGCGACGAACCGGGCCACCTGACTATCTGGCTCTACAAGGACGAGCACGGTGTCGTCCACCGCGTCGAGCGCCCAGGGCGCGACGACATACGGCTCAAGGACCTCCCGGAAGCTCCATTCGAATACATGCCCAAGTGGAACGGTTCGTGGGTCCGCGCGAGCGACGAAATCATCGCCAGCCCCAACGTGTGGATCAAGCACGAGACGGTTTTTGTGGGTTACTGCTTCGTCTCGCTTGCTTCGCTGACACATGCCCAGAGGCACAACTCGGTGGCGTACAAGACGTTTGAGCTCGACGTCCTCCAAGACCTGTACCATGCCCCCGGGCACCCGTGCGTGGTCAAGTACCACGGCGCGGCGGTCAACGCCGACGGCTTCGTGTACGGGCTCGTGTTCGACAAGCTCAACGTCACGCTGCAGGACGCCATCGAGGACGGCCGGCTCATCCGCAGGAACAAGCCCAATCCTTTTGCCGTCATGCGCGATGTCAGGCAAGGCCTCATGTACCTCCGTTCCCTGGGGTACCTGTACACCGACCTCGATGCGTCCAACGTCATGTGGCGCATCGACCCCACCGAGGAGCACCCACATGGCAACTGGTGTCTCGTCGACTTTGCAGAGTGCTACAAGGAGGACCAGCGCCTCGACTGGGACCTTGGTGTCGGTGGCGGGATCCCCATCGGCTCGCAATACGTGCCAGCCTCCCACATCGGCAGGAGCCTCGCCCGTCTCCGTCATCACATCTACTGTGGTGTGGAGCTGCCTTACGACAGCTCCTGGCCTGGCCAGGAGGATGAGGAGGAGCGCGAGGTGTTCGACGCCACGCAGGTCGAAGCCGCTGCTACCCTCCCGTGCCGCCTGCACAATGGACCACCAAAGGTCTACACTGGATCCATGCCTGGTCGATACTGGCGGAAGATATCGTTTTCTCACATGGTCCAGCTCTCCGCTCCTGCCAGCACGTCGACTCGCAAGGGCCTGGGTTGGATGGTGCTTTACACAGGCAATGAAACGTGGTTGACCCACCTCACTTTCAAAGACATCCACGGCACCATCCACCGCTTTGTGCTCAACGGCCGCCACCACCAACTCGACGAGCTCCCGGACAACCCGCTCGACCCGGCGCTCTACAACGAGTGCTTGGCATTTTGGCGCGAGCCGTGGGCTGTTATGTCGGAGGAGGAGGCCCGCCTCGACAACAAGCTGTGGCTCAAGGAGGCGTCCAAATTCGTAGGTTGACTGTTTGTAGGTGCCACCCGCTGACATGCCACAGCTCGGTGCGTGGTCGTCGCGCCAGTCAGCCAGGGAGCTGGACAACCTCCACGTCCTCCAGGCGAACCCTCACCGTAACCTGTGCACGTACATCGGTGCTGTGGTTAACGAATACGGTTTCGTCCGCTACCTCGCGTTTGAGAAGCTCCAGGCGACGTTAGCCGAGGTCGTCTGCGATGTCAGGAGCCGCGAAGCCGATCCACACTATCAGGCGCGCTTCGAGTCAATCCCGCTCGACGCCACGACCGTCCTCCGCGACATCTGTGATGCGATCAACCACATCCGCTCCCTGGGCTATGTGTACACCGACCTGCATGCGTGCAACGTCATGTGGCGCCCCGCTGCCGACGACGGCAGCACGCCGGGCGCGTGGTGCCTCATCGACTTTGAGCACTGCTACCCGGTCAACGACATCAAGGGTATCCACCCGCAGCCAGGCAAGACGCTCCTCGAGCTAGCCGACATTCGTACCTTCCGCGACTTGAACGGTCTCACGGACTACATCTATACCGGCGAGTGGTTCCCCAAGGTCGACGACCTCTTCAACGCGGCTCTCCAAGTTGCCGAGGGCGGCGTGCCTGGCCAAGAGATCTCGGAAGAGTGACGGGCGAGTCATGCCCGTGGCGGTCGACGGCCGAAGGGGTTGTTTTGTGGAAGCGAGGATCATCCGACGGGGCGTGCAACGAGATGAAGAGAGAAGTCAACAACATGCATGGTGTGCAAGATCCGGGTGGGGGTATCGTAGCAGCCGGCGCAAGCTTGCCTGAGGGTATCGCGCCGGGCATCGCCTTTCGGCATCATCATCAGAGGGAGATATCAGCAGGCGGGCAGCACCCGCCGCCGCCAAGGTTCCGCCCGCTCGCTATCGGGGTACATAAAGCTGGCGGTACACGCCTCGCGTCCCCCGCACTGACTGACTGACTGGCCATGCTCGCGACTCTCCGACGCTGCACCACGGCCCCGACGACGCGCAAGGGGACAATGGCCTGCCTGGAACATGTGAAGAGGGTGGGTGGGATGGGCTCGCAGCAGGGCTAACCTGCTACTGTAGGAATGGGCCAAGACGCAGACTGGAGGTGCGTGGCGCCGTCGGCTTCTCCACTGAAGACAACAGGCCACGACTCGGTCGTGCTCGGTAATGTAAGCCCCCAACCCGCCTCACTGCTCACTCACGCGCCAGCTCGAGATCCTCGACGCGCGCCCCGGGTTCGTGCGCACGCGCCTCAAGGTCGGCAAGCACAACCTCAACTACCACGGCGTGAGTCCTCCAGTACACGTAAAGCTGACTGCCGCAGACGATGCACGGCGGGTGTCTCATGACTGTGCGTTGCGGTATCGCCAGCGCGCGCTGACGCCGCTAGCTAGTCGACACGGTCACCTGGCTCTCGCTCACGACGCTCCGGGACCCGATCATCCAGTCGGTGAGCACGAACATGAGCCACGAGTTCCTGCGCCCGTCGGGCCGGGAGGGGGACTACTTGTACGCCGAGGGCGAGTGTGTCCAGGCCGGTGGGTGTCGCGGGGGCAGGATGTGTCGCGCCGACTGACGTCCCAGGCCGCCGCCTCGCCTACACCCGCGTCACGCTCAAGAACGCCCAGGACAAGGTCACGGGCTTTGGGGCGCACACGCTCGCGCTGATGCCCGCCGAGGAGGGGGCAGTGAGCACGTTCACGCCGGACGGGGCGGAGCGGGTTGAGCAGCAGCAACAGCAGCCAAAGTTGTGACGAAGGCGACGATGTATCGTGTAGTGGCACGCCTAGAGACGCGGGACAACTGACTGCCAAGAACCGGCTATGGCCGGTCCGGAGCTGGCCGACGGGCCTACTTAGTCGTCAATGATCGCTATGCTGTTTACATCGCGACGTCTCTCACCACTGACAGATAGCGAACAATGGCCTGCTTGGAACACGTCCGCAAGGTGGGATTGGTGCCGGTGCGCTCGCTGACGGAAGTACTGGGCCGAGACGCAGACGGGGTGTGAGTGGGCCCCGGCGGCCCCGCGTACCTCTCCCCTTCGGCTCGGCTCACTAACCTCCCCAGGCCACGACACGGTCGTCCTCAGCGGGGTAAGTTGGGCGTTGTGTCGGTCGGCGCGCTAGCGCTCACACCCGCGGCCAGCTGGAAATCGTCGAAGCGCGCCCGGGGTTCGTGCGCACGCGGCTCAAGGTTGAGAACCACCACCTGAACAACCACGGCGTGGGTGGTTGGTGACGAGACGTCGGCTAACGCCAGACGATGCATGGCGGGTGTGTCATGACTGTGAGTGGGCGGTGTCGGCGTCGGCGTCGTCGCGCCTCCCTCTTCCTCGCACAGGCGAGGCCAGGCGAGCTCACACCCCCGCGCAGCTCGTAGACAGCGTCACATGGCTCGCGACAGTCACCCTCGGCGACCCCGTCGCCGACTCGGTCTCGACCAACATGAGCGCCGAGTTCCTGCGCCCGTGCGGCACGCTGGGGGAGTATGTGTATGCCGAGGGCGAGGCGGTCCAGCAGGGTGAGTGGGGGGGACGGCTGGGGTCGAGGAGTCGCCGTCGCAGCTCACACCCCCTCGAAGGCCGCCGCCTCGCCTTCACGCGCGTCACGTTCAAGGTCAACGACCGCATCACGGGGTTCGGGTCGCACACACTCGCTGTGACCCCGAGCGGCGCCGCCGTGACCAAGTTCTCTGCGGACGGGTTGACGCGGCTGCCTGTCGGGGCCAAGCTGTAGCAAGGAAGTGGTAGCTCCTGTGAAGTGATCTGCTCGGTGTCTTGGTTGGCGCATAGTACATATGCCACACGCCATCGCCAAGGCGCGAGTCCTATGCCTTGCACGTCATCTTGAGTCACTTGCCTGACATTGGTTGAGTCAGTGACTCGCACGCCACAGTCAACGCGGTGTCGCCGCAATTGATGCCCTCCTTATCTCCCCTCATTCCTATTCGCAGCGTCCCCAGGCGCTAGGAGCATTCCTAATTAACATTGTAATTCAGCCTCTGAGGGCTCTCACGGCCTCACGGCGTGGACCGAGATCTGCACAGCTGTGCAACCCAAGCAAGCCCCGTTAAAAGCCCTCCCTCCAACGGGCAGCGGGGTATTACACCTCCTCGCTTGGGCTCTCCGCGTGCCGCCGTCTGATGAGCTCGTTTACCATCCGAGGATCCGAGACGGGGTAACGAGCGCGAAATGGCCTCTTCAGGACTCGGTAAGCACCTGCGCATGCCGTCGGCTGTGAGACGTGATGCATCAAGTTCAGCCTAGCTCGTCCAAACATAGCGCCGCGATTACTACTAGCCTCGATGTCTTGTCGTCGCGTGCTGGCGTGGGTGGGTGCGGCTACAAGTGGGCGTTTGAGTCGCAATGATGTGCTCGGTGCTGCTACTCTGCTGCTGGTGTGCTGCTGGTGCTCATGACCGTTACTTCTCAGTGAGCGCCACTGGCGACGCCGTCGTCGTCGCCACCTTGCTTGTTCCACGCACACGGCGCAGCACGCACCCTTTGCCCTGTGCATGTCTTGGAGTTCTTTGCTTTGCTCTTGCCCAACGACATCAGCTGCATTACACACTCCCGCCCGACATTGATCTGACTTTGATCTCGTGCCAGCTGGAAAGCGTACGTACGCCCGGATACAACCTACATCCCAGTCAGTTCACCCAGTAGGGCCCGCACCCGGTCTCCTCCGTCCACCCAGCAAGACTACCCTTTTACCCACTCTTGGACTCGACATCTCGCCGCCTCCTTCGCATCGCATCGTTGCTCATAGACGACAAGCACAGGCGACAGCAGGTTAGACCGCAGCAGCAACATCGGCAGCAGCATTTGAACCAGCGACGACAACGACGACGACGGCGACACGTCCGCAGCCCCCCTCCCTGCCGCCGGTACCCCGCAAGCACGCAAACCCACACCTTCGGACCCCGGCCCAGCCTCGCCTCCGTTCCTTGCCTGCCAAGAACGCTCATCTCGTCTCCCCCTTGCACACGCGACCACGACGAGGCAGCGAGCCTGATCCACTCCACTCCCTCCCCCTCCGACCCACTCCGCCGCAACCAAGAGATTGCCAAGGCAGCCGGCGTTCTCCTGCGCAGTAAAGCCTCAATTCTCGGCTCGCCCGGCTCCCCCGCACCTCCTGTTCACATAACCGTCCGTTGCCCCGGAACCTCCTTCTTCCTCCATCACCGTTCCTCTTCCACCTACTCGCACTCCGACACTCCGACCGACCATGAGCGCAAGACCATCCACCGAGGCCGCCCCGGTGGCCGCCCCCGCCGTCGAGACCCCCGCACCAGAGCCTACGACAACAACACCACCGCCCGCCGCGGCGCCGCAGCCCTCAACCCCACCAAGGGAACCCGAGCCTCCTCATCCGATGGTGCGGAGCCCGTCCAACCTCGCACTCGCCACTGACACCCCCGCAGGTCCACCTCCGCGTACTCATCATCTCGGGCCAGTTCCACACGTTCTCGTTTGAACCCGAGACGACGGTCGGGCGTATGGTGGGTTCTGCGCCGTGGGCCCGATCTCGGAGTTTGCGCTGACTCATGGTAGAAGGAGCTCATCTGGAGCATGTGGCCGTCAGGTGAGTTCACGGCGCGCATGCTTCAACGCTGACCTGCAGAATGGACAGACCCGGGACAACCCCCCTCGCCGACATGGCTCCGCGTGCTCTACTCTGGCCGTGTACTCTCGGACGACTCGACGCTGGCTGGTGAGCTCCCCCTTGCCTAGAATCCGCACACGAGCTCACATCACACCCCAGGCAACAACCTCGCGACGTCACTGTCTGCGACAGAAACGACTATTGTCCACCTCTCGATCCGCTCATTCTCGGTGCACAACGATGACCCGGGTACGTCCTGCGTCCTGCGTGCCCCCGTGCCCTCCTCTCCACGCCAACATTGGCTAACCCACCCAGACGCAAAGAAGCACGGCTTCACTCGCGCGACCTCGAGGCTGTCGGGCACACATTCGACTCGCAACGCCCCAGGCGAGGAGGTCTCGGGCTGCAAGTGCATCATCATGTAGGCGGCGGTGCACCACTTTCTCGGCGCACGCCATCAAAAGTGTTACAAACGCCGCCTCCGTCCACCTCCACCGCCCACACCGCCCATCCACTGATACCCCACCTCGACCCGCCGCATTGGATTGCCTCACAGCGTCGCGCCGCGCCGCGCCGTACGGCCGACTCTCAGTCATCGCCGGCGGCACCCCTCCGCCGTGCGCCCGATCGCCCCGACCCCGCCCCGATATTTGTATTCAAGCCGCCTGTAGATCACCCCCAGCAGTGTACGATCGAACCATCGACTCCATCTCCTCCATTCCCGGTTTTCTAGGTCTCCTTCACGTTGTCGCCCACTACACTACGCGACGTCCCCTGTCTCCCTCTCCCTCTCAGTGTCCAGCTCGCCGCGCCGCGCCGCGCCGGCTTGCCGGGCTGACTGAAGCCACCCGGTCCGGTCCGGTCGGCCCGACACACACCGCCCCATACCACTCCATCTTGTCTTCTGAACCATGCACTGTGATAGTCTATACATGTGTCCCAGAGATACATCTATGAGGTTCGCGAGGCGTTACGTACTCACAAGACCTCCTACTGACCCACCTCGTCGCTAACGCTGCCGACGCGCGACCGCTTGGCCGGCCGGTCCGACGTCGGCGACTGGGTCCCCGAACGCCTCTCCTTGTCAGGGTTTGAGCTCTGCCTGCTCGACGGGCCAGTGTTCTCGCCATTGACAAGGATGCGCACCCGCTCCTGGAGCTCCTTGGTGTCCGACTCGGATGTGTCGTCGCCGTCGTCGTCCGCTTCCCCTGTAACCGGCACACCCTCGCCGTCGACCACACCCTCCAGCCCCTCCCGCCCCTCCACACCGTCATCGTCCTCCGTCTCGTCCTCCTCCTCCAGCTGGGTCCTCGACCGTAGCATGTGCAGATGCGACCAGTTTCCGTCTGCGCTCACCCACACCGCGTCGTCTAGCGGCACCTCGAGCGGAGGCGCCTGCGGTGGGGCAGATCCGTCGGCGTGAGGCACTGATGGTGGTGGCGGAATTGTCCACCCCAATCGATCCGACAGGTTGGTTACGATCGAGTCGGCGTCACCAAGGAGCAAGACATCCGGCTTGACGTGCGTCACTGGGGTCAGGTTTATGAATATCTGCGGGACCGAGTGAGGGATATGGGCTGGAGTGGTAAGCAAATGAGCGAACTGTTACCACTCACACAACACCTCGCTGACCGGTGCCACCTTGAGACTCGTTCCCATGATAACCAACAGGTCAACGTCCTCGCGGTCCTTGAAGAGGCACTCGTCAAACTCCGAGTCGAGCGCCTGGCCAAAGAACGTAATATCCGGTTTGATGATGCCTGGTTCGCCGCGGCCCCACTCGTCGATCTCTTCGTCGTCGTCCGAGTCGTCCCACTCGGACGCCTTGCCCTTGCCCTTGCCTTTCAAGGACGCGCGGTATGCCTTGATGGCTGCGATTTCGGTATTCCGCTCTTCGCGGCACGTCTCGCAGTAAGGGATCGTCTGGGACATGATGTATGGCTCGATCTTTGATCCATCGTGCCGCGTCTTGCACCTCAAGCAAGAGGCCGTTTTGAATGAGCCTGTGATGGTCAGCGTTGCTCCAGATAACTGTCATACCATGGCACTGCAGCACATTGTTCACCCCGGCCAGGCTCTCGAGCGTGTCGATATTTTGTGTATAGTTGCGCAGCAACTAGGCGTCAGCTAGTACCACCACGACGGGCACTCACGACACCCCTGTCCTCGAGAAGCTTGATCCACCTGTGGCACGGACTTGGAACAAAGTTGCTGGGGTATATCTGTTTTGCGAAGGAGCTGGCGTGGGTCAGTCACGTCACCTGCTCCAACTCACTAGAAGACCTCGGGGTGCTCGCGAAAGTAGCTAATGTCGAACATTTGCTGCGGGTCATCGAGCTCATACTTGCCCTCGGCCTGGAGCTGTGCGTACAGACCAGTCGCGCTTCGGAAATCGGGGATTCCGCACGAAGTTGAGATTCCCGCCCCGGAGAGGACGATGATCTTCTTCGCATTCTGGAGTAGCCGGACCGCGTCGTCGACGGTGTTGACATCAGGGAGCTTTTGTCGCCGCCTGAGAACGCGAGATAGCGCGACTTTTGCAAAGCTCAGGAGAGCAATATCCGGAATGTCCGGTTCCCGTAGGCTGCGAGGCTGTCTCGATGAGCATGTGTGAGGCAACGGGAAGGACGGCGAGGTGGGGGAGGGAGCGAGGGACACACGCGCGCCCGTGTCCCACCTCCACCCTTCGGGTTCGGGGAGCGAGCCGCTGATCTCGCGCGCGTCAAACGTACCGGAACAACATTTAGCCCTAGGAGAAGCTTGCGGAGGCTCTGGACAGACCCGTCTGCGCGGGGCGAGAGGTATGATCGAAGGAAGTTGACGAGGCCTTGCTCCTTGAGCTCCTTGACGAAGGCTTCCGACTCGGCATCGGTAAAGCCCGACTCGGCTGTGATGAGCCCGTGCGTCAGCGCGTGCGTCTGGAGTGCGGCGGCGGCAATGTCGTGCGGCGTCGTCGTTGCCGTGGCATGCTTCCCATCACCATCGCCAGCTAGAGGCCCTTCCGCGCCCTAGGCTGGGATGGATGGACGGGTCGCGCCAGACGACGCGATCTGGTCGGCCGGCCGTGTGTGTGTGTGTTTGTGTCCCACGAGTGTTCATGCCGGGCCGCACGAGGCGATGACGACACACTCACCTTCCTGTACTAGCGCCTCGTACTCGTCGTCCCCAAGGCTTTCGGCGTCGGATCCCGAGTCAAACTCTTCGCTGTCGACCTGGTATGTTTCGGTAGGGGCGAGTTCTGGCGGATGCTGCGTGTCGTCTTGGTGCGTGTCCTGCTCGCTCATACTTTTTGATTGTCCCGATGGAGTGGGATGGATGAAGGGGGCGCTTGCGGAGGTTGTGGGCGTTTGGAGCAACAATGAACGAGGACAGCAGCACGGTGAGTGGAGGGGGGGGCAGGGGCTACGGCATTGACGCAAAAGAGGGGAAGCAGTGACTGGTGGCGTCGCACAAGGCACGAGACAAGGGAGACTAACGGGGTGGGCGGCGGCATCATTATGGGCTGGCTTAGTCGGGGTGGGTGGGCGGCACTGGCTGGGCACACTGGGCAATACGGCTCGGCATACAGCATCAGTCTCGTCATCCCCCCTTCCCCTTCCAACTGCGGTAGCCCTCTTGTTGCAGGACGTGCGCGCAGTGGGGTTGCATCGCTTGTCCAACCCCCTTATTGTTGGTGTCCCTCTTCTCCCATCCCTGGCACTGGCAGTGGCAGGCAGGTGGAGCTGCCAGGATCGTCTCTAGCGAGCGATGCGTTACAGTGTGGGTGGTGCCAATTGATTTGCACGTGGACCACGTGACTTAGCTGCGGAGACCCCGGATTCCCTCAGGATGTCAGGTACCAATTCCTTGATGTTGTCGCCAGGGACAGAGAGTGTGTCGTCGTTCGGCGCTGGCTTTTTGAACGCCGGAGGGATGTCATGTGCGACGTGCAACCAGCACAGACAGACAGACAGGGGCGAGACAACGCAGCGGCGGCGACGCTGCCGATGCCAAAGAGGCGCGGACGGGGACGGGGATTAGCGCATGCCGAGCGAGCAAACCAGTAACTGGGCCATACCAAGCCTTGTCGGTCAGGTTGGGGTCAGGTAAGTAGTTCACCGCCGTCATGCGTATGCGATACCATCGCTCGCTCAGCGCCGGCCTTGGAGTTTAGTTGGGTTGTGCTCGGCAGGGCCTCGCGCAAAAATCAAGGGACACAGGAATGGGCGTCTGCGCGCTCATCCCATCCCATCCCCAACGCCCGCGGCGGCGGTTGTCTCCGCCTGCCCTGCTGCTCAGATTGGATTGGATGATGCCGCAATGAGAGCAAAAGAGTTGGAGCGAGCGGCGGCGGCCACTGACGGCTGACGGGCAATCATCACAGGTGCACATGACGCAGACGGGCAGCCTGGTTTAGTTAGGGGTCTCTCTCTCTCGTACTTTGGAGACTGCGCTATTTGCCTTTCCCCTGGAGCGAGCTACGGAGCTACGGGTCGGTAGACGAGGCTTATTCTGGATCGGCGCACCCTATGATGTGTGGGTGGGTGGGGTGGGGGGTCACTCGTGTCATTCACTCACTGCGGCCATGTCATGGGTCAGGATTGGGATCCGATAGCAGCAGCTACTGTGCGCACGCAAGCACGCACGCATGCACGCACGAGGGTTAGGTGCGGCGGCGCAGTGCAGCACCCCCTCTCGCCACAGCCCCCCGGTCGTTGCTCGCTCGCCCGTTCCCCACTTGATTTT
The DNA here is from genome assembly GCF_020906515.1 of Vanrija pseudolonga. NCBI lineage: Eukaryota > Fungi > Basidiomycota > Tremellomycetes > Trichosporonales > Trichosporonaceae > Vanrija > Vanrija pseudolonga. The sequence goes on from NC_085855.1 coordinate 1,140,878, forward strand.
TGACTACAGACGTCGTATCTCCGCCGCCGCCCGCCCGTGTGCCGTAGTTATGTGCCGTCGCACCACCATGATGAGATGAGCCCGCGTCCGCCGCTTGCTTCGTCGCCTCCCTCGCGTCAGTAATTTGGCTCCTGAGCGAGCGTGCCCAGAACAATTTACACGAGCAATACCAATTTGAGCGAGTTGGGGCCCGGAGTATTGCATTGCTTGTCGTGTCGGGTGGGGTCCGTCGACGGGCAGGCAAGGCAGGTCGACCAGGTCACAAGTTCACCACCATACCGCCCACGCGACCACTACCACGGGTTGTATCAACACACATTACGACGATACCCTCAGCCCCTGGCAACCCTCTCTGCCCCTCTCAACCCCTTTGCGACCCCCCCCCCCCCCCCCCCCCGACCTGCCCTCAACCTTGACAACTATCTGCATCGCTCTCTCTCTCTCTCTTTCATTCTCTCTCTCTCACTCCCTCACCTCACTTCATTTTTGGCATTGCACACGACTTGTATACGCTTCGACAGCTCTCCCTCTCTCTCGGCCAACCCGACCTGCCCGCAAAGGGCACGCTGCTGCCTGCCACCTTCCCTCCGGCCCCCCCGCCTTAGCACCACTCAGCGCAGTAATGGGCAGCAACCCCCCTATCCAAGCAATTCCCTTCCAGCAAGCACAGCCCAGCAAACACATTGCAAGGTTCCTCGAGTCTATCCGCCCGTACAAGCAAGAGCACTGCGACAGCGGCGTTGGCTACTTTCACCGGTCCCGCCTCGGCGGTGACGTCCTTCGGGAGGAAGACTGGAACCCAAATGCCCCGATCCTCCCAGCCGCCCTCTTCCTCGATGACGAGTGGGCCACCGCAGCTCGGCGAGAGCTCGAACAACGGCTCCGCAATCGCAAGAGCACGAGCACCATCAAGACGAGCATAGCGCCGTACCCCAAGGGCGACGACAGGCGGCGTTCTGGGTCCCATGGTCCGCGTTCCCCGTTTGGCCACCAGGAACTAGCCCCTCTCGATCACTCCACAGGAGACTCGCCCACTTCTGTTTCCATCCCGACCATCCCAACCGAGATTCAAGCCGACGTAGGGCTGCTCCCACTCACCCGAGGCAGTGTCACGTTTGACCCCAGGGAGGCCGCCCTTGGTACGTGTTGTTGGTGTCATGTTGAGCCCCTTGCTGAACAATGGTGCGCAGCCCAGCTTCTTGGAAATCGGTTGGGGATCGAACAAAGCCCCCTCGGCTTGCAACAACTCTCTTCCGCCCGCACCCCGAACCTCCGAACGACACAGGCACAGCTGCTTGCGAAGAGCCGTCGTCAACAGAGCAGCAGGCTCCTGGAGCCCGTCGAGCCACCCCCCGCCGCGGATGGTTTCGAGCGTTTCAAGTCGGACGCCATGCATGCAGGAGCCGGAGACTTGAGAGTACGTGTTTGTACAATTGTCATTACTCCACAAGAGGGGGCGGGCTAACCTTGAATCTTCAGTTTCACCGTGGCGGCATCTTTGCACGCGGGGTGGCTTCCAAGCCGGTAAAGGTGGTTGCACCTCCTCAGGGTGAGTACATTACTTACGCGCCATCACACAAGCTCTGACCATCTCTCTCAGTGCCCGTCCAAGGGCTGGGTGGGCTCCCAGACACTCGTGGCGTCCAAATCGTCTCACCATTCCTGGAAACGCCTCCACATTCAGCCGGCACTTCCGCCCCGAACGACTGGTTGAACCCGACCTCTCCGCCCAACGACGCCCTCGCACAGCAGTCGCAACGCCAACCTTCGCGCCTGTCACAGATCGTGACATCGAACCAAGCGCTCGCGCCGCTCAACTCTGCGTGGGCGGGGTCTCAAGACACCTCGCGCCCGTTTGGCAGTACCATTCCTGCAGTGGCCGCGCTCGCTACCGCCCCTCCTCACGACCGAGTCCCTAGTGCCACCCCCACTGCCAATTGGTCAGTCTGGCCGAACCAACCGGAATCTTCACGATCACCTGTGCTGCCTCAAGGGCTTGGCGCATTCTCAAAGCTCGCCCACCTCCAACAGCAGCAGCAGCAGCAACAACAGCGTAATACTCCGGAGGACTGGGCCCCGGCGGCCCAGCCCCTCCAAGAGTGGTTATCGTACATGTACGGCGCTGCACTTCCTCCCACGCCACCGAGGCGAGACAGCTACCATTATGCCGAGGGCGTCGGCGATGCGGTTCGGTCGACGTCTGCCGATCCCTCGCTACTTGGACCCACCCAAGCTGCGGCCGCGGGCAACTTTGACTGGCAGCGGCCATTGTCAGCGCCGCCGCGTGAAAGCAATCTGCTTAGCCCACCGCCCGCCGCACCAGCGCAACCGACGCATTCGTGGGCGTATCCTAGCGCCGCGGATACGTCTCGCGCCACAGACCATGTTACCGTCCTCCTCGCGGATGACCCAGTGGGCCTGAATCAGCCCGCCCATCGCTCTCCGCCTACGCCTTCGTTCCCTTCCCTGGCGCCCGATACCCACGCGCATGGCAAGCAGTTTGACTTGTCACCGGGCACGGCATTGTTCAGCCCGACCCTCGGTGCCAATTGGTTCGACGGTCCGGCAAACGCAGGCTACCACGCTTCGCAACCACTCCACACGCCACCAGTCGCTCCGGCCCCATACACCTATGGCTACGAACCGGCGCACCACGCCACCACCACTACCAACGCACGCCAGGACAAACCTCTGGCGGCGTACAGATTCCCCGATTCACTCAGCCCGTACCAGCAGCCATCACCCCTTCCTTCGCACTTTACCACGCACGGCTCCTACGCCCTCAACAATTCGATGCCCCAACCATCGACGCCATTCTACACTTGACACCAGACAACCCACCACCACCTGCAAGACAAACCCTCATCGTTGTGCCCCCCCTCACCGTCGCATTCCCATGTGCCCCTTGACCACCTCTACGGGCCGTTGCCACCATTGATATGACCATCCGGCCGTTGCCACCAGTGAACATTATTATTGCCTGTTGTAATCCATCATTTCGTGTTTCCTCAGTGTCTGATCATGGACACACACACAGAGTCGTATGTAAATAACACAACACACGCATGTCATGATTTGCATGTCTATATGTACAACTTGATCGGCGAGGCTGTACCGCTCACTGAATGACTGACTTCGTTCTCCTAACCCCTGCAAGATCCCCCGTGTCCGATTACTTGAGCGCGTTGGTCGTGAGTCGTGCAATCTCGCTCTCGATATCTGCCAGCGCCGTGGAGAGCGCGCGGCTGTCGTCATACTTGCGCTGGGCATTGGCCTCGGCGATGAACGACTCGAGCTGGGCCTGTTGCTCGAGCAGCGGTTGGAGTGCCGCGGCCACATTCTCGACCTCGTCGTCGCGCACGCCCTCCTCGCGGAGCACGTCGGGCAGCTGCGACTCGACGATCACCATGGTCTTGGCCTTGGCGGCTGCGACCATGCGCTGGAGCTTGGGCAGCTCCTGCACCGTGACCATTGCTTTGGCGAGGAACACGGCGGCGGTGCGCGCAATCGCGCCCTGCACCGTCTGCTGGCTGCCGCCGTCCTCGCACGGCAGGTTGGAGATGCGCTTGGCGATCGCGTCGTACTGCCCCAGCAGGGCCAGGAGCTGCTTGTGCAGGTCGAGCAGCTCGAGCGACGGCTCCTCGGGCTCCATGGCGGCCTTGAGCGCCCCGAGCCCCTCTTCAAAGTCGGGCAGGAGCGACTCGATCTCGGACTGCGTCGCCCGCAGCGCATAGTACAGCCGCTGGAAGAGGCTCACGCGCTGCAGGTCGGCCATGCGCTGCTTGCGCGACACGGTCCCCCAGCAGTCGCGGCACACGCGCACGCCCTTGACCTGTACCTCTTGGGGTTGCTGCGGGAGGGGAGTGCTCGACCGCGAGTCGATGGTGCCCTCGCTTGCGATAGACGACTGTCGCCCGTGCTGGCGCTGTTCGGGTGGGAGGCGCTTGGCGCGGCGAATGGGCGATGTCTCGCCGTTGGCGCCGCTCTTGCCCTCTGTCTCGTCGAGCGTCATCCATCCAACAAAGCCCTCGTCGACCTCCTCGCCACGCCCCGTCTTGTAATCGGCCACTAGGAGCAAGGAACACTTCTCGCGCCGCGTCCCTGGTGGCAACGCGGCCTGCGATGACGCCGTGGCTGGGTTTGCTGCCGCGTCCGGATCCGCCGGAGCAAACAGCTGGACCTGGACCGCGAGGAGTGCTGGCGGCGTAGGTGGTAGTGAGCAGACGATGCGGCCGCAAAGGCGGCAGTGGTGTTTCCGTGTCGACAATGTGAATGATGCTCTGAGGAGTGTGAGTGTTGTCGATGTTGTCGGCTTTCACACGCCTACTCACTGGCATATGCGACACTTCTTGACTTCTGCGTCCTCCTCCCACTTGACGATCGACTGCTCAGCCGCTAGGATGTCAGCGAACCCCCTCCCGCAACACCACGCACCTCTCTTCCTTGCCTCCTCGGGGTTAGGCCCAGCGGCCATCTTGAGCCCCTTCCACACCTCTCTCGGCTTGAGCGAGTCGAGCGCGCCGTCCATGGACAGTAAGCTCTTGCGTCCTCCTGTCGTCGTAGTGGACGACGAGGACGGAGACCGCGTCATACCCGGAGGCCGGACCTGCATCGCAGGGTTAAAGTGGAGATCGACGAGCTACCGTCAGTAATGGCCATGATAGCGACGCCTACCTTGGCCCATCTTCGACCCAGCCTCCCCTCCTCCTTGTCGCGTTCCGACGCCAGCGCCTTGCGATTCCGCATAAACTCGCCTGAACGGTCGTTGCGCACGCCGCTGGGCTGGAACCCAATCTTGTAAGGCATGCCCGCTTGCCGCACTTTCGCCGTGGCGGGGTTGACTTCACTAGTTGCTGATAGTGCTGGCGAAGTCGCGAGACCCGCACTCCCCGTTCTTGTGTGCGCATGATAGCTGCCGCGTCGTGCACTGTACGCACCTGCGCCCGGTGCGGCATGAGCATGAGCGCCCGGCGGTGCAAGACTGGATTGGGAAGGGGTCGTGCGGTGCCCTGGTGCGACGACTGGCTGTTGCTGTTGCTGCTGCTGCTGCTGTTGCTGCTGCTGAGGGCCGCGATGGAACGACGCTGATGTTGGCGACGCAATCGGGCTCGTCACCAGTGCGCTGCCCTGCGTCGCCGCGCCGCCCAGCCGGCTAATGTTGGCCGGCTGGGGGATCCTGCGGGCCGTGCCGTTGGCATTCACCGCCGCTGATGGCGACGGCGAGCGCGCCGAGTCGCGCCGCGCATAGGGGACTGGCACGGCGCCGTTGGGCGGGCTGGACGCCGAGAACGAGTTGGGGCGCGAGTGGCCCGACGATGCGCCATTGCGCGCAGCCGCATTGGCAGCGATGAAGCCGTTCACCTCCTGTCCGACGGTCGACGCAACGGTCGCTACGCCGCTAAGGGTGTTGGTGATGAACTCGCGCCCGCGCCCCTCGCCGCGTGGTGCCAGGCTCGAGAGCCACTGCGTTGCGCGTTCGGCCGCGAGCTGCGCCGCGCTGCCCGTGCTTGCGGACGACGGCGAGCGCCCGCGGTTGGGCTCGTGCCCCGGACTCGATACTGGTGGTGCGAGATGTGACATGCTGTTGCTCGGTGTCATTGAGCTCGCCGAGACGGTCGACAGGGGCCGCTCGCCGCTGACGCCAGCGCCGCCGCTGGCGTTGCCGTTAGCCGCCGAACCAAAGGTACGCCGTGGGGGTGTGCTGGACCCCGCCCCGCCCGCCGCTTGCGGAGGGGGCATGTGCGTGGCCATTGTATTGACGCGAGACGCGGGTGTCGATGGTTGTGAAGATGTGATGAGATGGAGAGGTTGGAAGTGAGTTGTTGAGAGCGGTGCGGTGCTTGGGCTGGCTGGGTGGTGCCTGCTGGCTGGCTGGCTGGCTGGCCTGGAGTGCTGGGCCTGGGTGGGAGCCAGTATTAAAACGTCATCGTTGAACCAGTCCAGGTCGATTTGGATGACTTTGAATCTCGGATTACAAATTTACGGCAACCCCTCTCCCAACAAAGTGTCCAGCTTCTCGACTTCCCATCAACACACTCCAACGACGACAATATGGGCCGCTCAGCAAAGTTCATGAAGAGGCCGACGCAGAAGCAGAAGGCGACGTCAAAGACAGCAAAGGCGGCGTCCAAGCCGCTGCCCCCGCCCCCGCCGCCTGTCGAGCAGAAAGCAGCCAGCAGCAACGAGGACGGCCCAGCAAAGAGCAAGAAGCGCCGCATGATGCGGGCCAAGGCCGACAAGGTGCGTCGCTGCGGTGGGCGAGTAACGCTGACTGGTCCAGAAGGCCAAGACTGCATAGTAGGAGCGCAGCTCTGCTTTCCTTTGGGCTGCGACGCCGGCTGCACGAACGAGCGGCGTACGGCGTCGTGCGGGCTGGTGCGACGACTGCGACCTCTCCTGATTCCCTTGGCGTCGGTTGCCCGACCCCAGGCAAGCGACATCGCGAGCTCCTTGCTGCTCCACAAGACGACGCTCAGCTTCCCACTCCGCATTCACCGGCTCGACTCAGCTCGGCTCGGCACGGCTTCTCATCCATCCCATCACTATACCGCCACGGCCGTAGTCATAACCTGCATACAGATACCCAAAGTCTAGTCCATCACAAGATCAAGTCTAACACCAAGCGCCCGCACCCTACTCAATCTTGGTGGCCTTGGCCTGCAGCCAGATGCGGTACATCTTGAGCTGCTCCTTGCGGTTGACGATGAGGCGGCGGTCCTCGGCGAGCTGGTGGACGTTGAACATGTTGCCCTCGGACTGTCCGCGCGCAGGCGCAGTGAGCATGCCGCCGAGCTCCTCGGTCTCGAAGAAGTAGACGCGGGTGCCATCGCCGCGGATGTAAAAGTTGGGCACGTCGAGCAGGCGGGGCTGTTTGATACGCAGCTGGGCGAGGTCGTGGCGTCCATAGTCGCGGATACAGAGCAGTCCTCCGGGCTTGAGCGCCGTGTAGAGGTTGTGGATTGCCTGCTCCCACTCCTTGGGGTGGAGGGCCGACAGGACATAGATGACGGTCAGGACGTCGACGGTGCCGGGCTCGATGCCCTCCGGCAGCGAGTAGGACACGCCCGAGCCCTCGGCGGGCTTGGCGCTAATGTCCCACACGGACGCGTTGAGCACGCCCAGGCCGTGCTCGGCCCGCGGGTACAGCTCGCTCGACTGGACGACCTTGACGGCCGTGGCCGAGTAATCGGTCGCAAAGATGCGCAGGTCGGGGTTCTCGTTGTTCATGAGCAGCGGGAAGACGGTGTTGCCTGCTCCACAGCCGACTTCGAGCACGACCTTGGGCCCCGCGTCCGGCTCGCAGCACGACACGAGCTCGGGGAACTCGAGCGGCAGCCATCTCCGGTTCTTGAAGAACTGGTCGGCGTGGTTCGAGTAGAACGCGTCCCAGAAGGCAGCCGGGCGGGCGTTGTAGTCCTCTGGGTGCGGGTGAGCTCTCTTCAAGGTATCGTTACCCGCCGCTAGCAGCCTACTCACCGACCTTGGCCTCGGGGACCGGTGTCGAGCGATGCTTCTCCATGATCTCGGCAGCGCGCTCGTTGAAGTCGTCGGGCAGCTCGGCGTGGTCCCACGCATTGTTGCTCCACACGTCGTCCTCGTCGCCGAGCTTGCGCGCGCCAAAGCTCACGCCCTTGGGCGGGCCGTTGGGCTTGAGCCACTTGTCGATGACGGACACGCGGAGCGTCGAGGGGCCTGCCTCGGCAGACGGCGGGATGGGCGTCGTGCTCGGCGGCTGTTGCTGCGGCTGCTCAGCAGCCACAGGGGCGGGTGTTGGCTCGGCGGACATGGTGTGAGCTAGGCGTGTCGCTGGTCGTCGTCGTGATAGTAGTCGTGTTGTTGCTCGTCGTAGCAGCATGTACCGAGACGTGAGATGGTGGTTGGAGATGCGTGCAACTGTTGCAGGCAGCAGCTCAAGCGACCAGAGCGTCCCATCTTGACTTTTGGATGGTGCACGTGACTTGGACAGTCCCAATACGTGTCATTCCTTATCACCCCCTCTATCAGCTGAGACCAGCGTGTCGTTGCCGCCGGCAGTTGCCGTCTGCACAGGCCAGAATCGTCGGCAATGGGCGCTGCTTGACGGTGCTAAGCCGCGGGATCAAATTTGCATACACCATCTGGCGATCGGCCGACGTTCGGCGTAATAGATTGCCCAGCCAAAAATGCAGTCGTGGGCAGGTGACCCGCGTGAAGGCAGGGGCGCAAAACCGTGCAGACCAAGCCAGCCAGCCAGCCAGCGAGCGCCCAACCAACCCAAACCCTGGGTCAGGCCGCACCTCCCCCTCCCACCCACCACCATCGTCATCCCTCCTCCTGCAGCACACCTCGTCCATCCGCAACCCCGCTCTTTTCTCAACTTGCACTCTCCCCTCCCCTCCTCATCCTCCTACACAACGATAATGTTCACCGCTCCTCTCCGTGCCTCCACCTCGGGTGCCCTCCGCACCGCTGCCCGCGCGCAGGTGAGTAGACACGACGATAGCAGCAGAGCAACACTCGCTCGGCGGCATCGCGACGTATCTCTCTGGCTAGGGAAAAACACAAATTTGAACAAACGTGCTGACGTCTCGTGTCCTCTTTGCTATCGATACGCCTCCTACCCATGCCCGATTCACCCCGCAGCGCGCCCCCATCGCCCGCTCGATGGCTTCGCTCGTCGAGGAGAGCAGGGTGAGTACCGCCGGCGGGCCGGGGCGTGCGTCGCCTCGCCCGTTCGCGGCCCGCGCGAGCGAGCCACAGCCACATGGATGGACATTGCTAACATTGGCCTCAGCTTCCTGCCAAGTTCGGCGGTTAGTATCGGTTGCAGCTGCTGCAGCCGCGCTGCTGCAAGCGTGCTCGGGAGGTTGCGAGGTTGCTCTTGCTCACACACACACCACAGGCAAGTACACTGTCACCCTCATCCCCGGTGACGGTATCGGAAACGAGGTCGCCGACTCGGTCAAGGAGGTCTTCGAGGCCCTCAAGGTCCCCGTCGAGTGGGAGCAGTACAACGTTTCGGGCGAGACCAGCGGCAACGAGGGAACCTTCCAGGAGGCCATGGAGTCGTTGAAGCGCAACAAGGTCGGACTCAAGGGTATCCTCTACACCCCCACCGACCAGCGCGGCCACAACTCGTGGAACGTTGCCATGCGTCAGTCGCTCGACATTTACGCCTCGGTTGTCGTCTGCAAGACCCTCCCCGGCTTCCCCACCCGCCACGACGACGTCGACTTTGCCATCATCCGTGAGAACACTGAGGGCGAGTACTCTGGTCTCGAGCACCAGTCGTACCCCGGTGTCGTCGAGTCGCTCAAGGTCACCACCACCGCCAAGGCCGAGCGCATTGCCCGCTTCGCCTTTGACTTTGCCCTCAAGAACAACCGCAAGAAGGTCACCTGCGTCCACAAGGCCAACATCATGAAGCTCGGTGACGGTCTCTTCCTCAACACGTGCAAGCGCATCGCCGAGGAGGAGTACGGCAACACTGGCATCAAGTTTGACAACATGATTGTTGACAACGCTTCGATGCAGCTCGTCTCCAAGCCCCAGCAGTTCGACGTTGTCGTCCTCCCCAACCTTTACGGAAACATCATCTCCAACATTGGTGCCGCCCTTGTCGGTGGCCCCGGTGTCGTCCCCGGCTGCAACTTTGGCCGCGAGTACGCCCTCTTCGAGCCCGGATGCCGTCACGTCGGCAAGGACATCCAGGGCAAGAACAAGGCCAACCCCACGGCTCTTCTCCTCTCGTCCACCATGCTCCTCCGTCACCTCGGCCTCGAGGAGCAGGCCAACCTCATCGCGTCGTCGGTCTACGACGTCATCTCGGAGGGCAAGGTCCGCACTGCCGACGTTGGCGGCACCCAGTCGACCACCGACTTCACCCAGGCTGTTCTGAACAAGGCCCTCAACTAAGGGATGGGTCTGTATAAAATATTACGCGGATGAGACGCTGTAGCTATGCATCTGTGAATGGTATGGTGGCCACCGGGCGGTCACCGAGCAAAGCGAGGTGGCTGCGGTGGGTGCGAGCATATGGATAGGCTACTGCTGCCTCGCCTGCACCGGCACTGTGCGCATCGGCTCGAAAACACGCGCAGCACTGTCGCAGGGCGAACGGCCGACTGGCCTACTTCCACCCCAGGTTGAGCTTCTCCAGCTCGGCCCTAGCGGCCTCGGAGGACTCGGCGCCGCCCTCAGGCAGGAGGAGCACCTCGACTTTGCCCCCGACGCCGGGCCAGGGCTTGCCCGTGATCTTGGGCGGCGACGTGGGGCGCCCAGCGCGCGCAGCAAGCTTCCCGAGGGCCTGGTAAACAAAGTTTGCGTCGGTGAGCGGGGACAGGTCGTCTGGTTTCTCGAGGTACTGCAGCGCGCGTCAGCTAGCTTGGCCAGTAGCCCACGCCACCTCACTCACCCGCTTCACGTCCTCGTAGTCTGCCTCCAGGCCGCTCGTTTGCCGGATCACCTCGCGGCTCCCAAAGGCGTGGTACACGCGCACGTCGAAGATGCGGAAGAGGACGTGGTCGACGCGGACGAACACGCGGGCTAGGATGAAGAACGAGTGGGGCATGACGCGCTGGAGAGGCGAGCGCGTTAGCGCGAGCAGTGTAGCTGCAGCAACCTTGGCACTCACGATGCGCACGTGGCTCGTCGACTCGCCATTGTCGTGCAGCTCGTCCTCGAAGAGCACGACGTCGTCGTAGAACAAGATCCGGTCCAGCACCGGGTCCTGGCGCGCGAGGAGCTGCATGGGGATGTCGTGGGTTTCCGAGTCGGCAAACGTCTGCGGCACGCATGAGCTCTCTGTTCCGCGACAAGCACCCACGCTAGGCCCCGACGTGTGGCCGGGATAACATGTCGAGAAGGTCCAGTCGTGCGGCCGCACGGGTTTCGTGGACAGCGGCACGTCCGAGAGGGCCGTCGACGCGCTCGCGGCTTCGCTGGTGGCGTGAGTGAGCACTCTCATCCCCAGCAGTCAGTCCCCAGCTGGCTAGACCCACCGGTGCCCGCTCCACTTGTCCGCCATGGACACGAGCACCGCCCCGCCCACGCGCTCCTCCCACCCCTCGCCGACCGCGACGGCCTGCAAGCTCGCCAGCGCGTCAAAGTGCAGCGTGGCGCCCGAGGCGTGCGAGAGCGTGAGCGCGTTGTTGCCAAACGTCATTTCGGGCAGTGGGAGGCCCGCGAGCGTCGTCTCGGCACTGTAGAGCGGTCAGCTTGCGCAACGGAGGCCAGCTCGCTCACGCCTCGATCTCCCGCCCGTTCAGGATCGGCCGCTTGCAGCTCGCAATCTCCCACTCGCCGATACGCAGCCGCGTGCCGCTGCGCTCCTCGCGCAGGGTGTACGGCGGCGCGGCGGCCGCCTTCGTGGGCAGCGCGGCGGGCGCTTGTGTTGTTGACATTTGTGCTGGTGGTGGTCGTCGTCGTGGTTGGTTGGGAGGAGGAGCAGAAGTTGGATGATGGTGTGGTGGATGGTTCTTTGCGTCATCGGTGGGTTGGGCTATCCGCGACTGGGCTAATGGTTTCAAATGGCATTAGAGGGCATTAGCATTGTGATCCCAATAGGCCTGTGGCATCGGCCGAGAGCACGCCGCCCACAGCCACTGTGAGTGAGGGCGCGAAGGAATGGCGTTGCCCTGTGCCTGTGCATCATGGTGGTCGCCATCACCAAGCGAGGTCAAGGCCACCACCACCAACACCCATCCCCACAGCACACAGATCGACGGTCCCGGGACCATGATCGGTGCTCGTCCGCGTGCCCTCTTCCACCCCCGCCGGCAGCAGCCATCACAATCAGCTTAAGCTTGGCAACATGGCCGAGTGGTCTAAGGCGCTGTGTTCAGGTACCTCTGAAATTATTTCCGCAGTCTTCGGACGTGGGTTCGAATCCCACTGTTGTCATCAAAGGATTAGATTCCTCCTTAGAAGCTTCTCTTTTGCGTTTGGGGGTTGCGCTGCTGCGTTTTGGTCGATCAGTCGGTGAGATGAAGAAAACGGCGATCTTGGTCGGTGACCATGATCGGCGGGCGCAGGATGTGCATGGTGTGTGGGTGCACACCCCATCACTGATCGGTGCGACGGCCTTGCGCATCCTACGCCTATGGCCTGGGCTGATACGGTGTACACACACCCCACACACCCCACACTCTCGAGTGTGTACACGTGTACTTCTGCCACCACTCCAGCTGCCTTGCCCCTGTCCAAGTTCATCAACAAGCCATCACGCATGGGTGAGAGCGCAAGTGTAGCACTAGGCATGGATTTAGCCCGTGTGATAGCAGAAAGTGAAATATCGCCATCTCATGAGGATGTCGAACTGGTGGAAACGATTCTGCCGCCGACATGAATGCTGCGCTCGTCTGACAACCTTCCTCCTCCACGACCCTCCTAAACATCGCGCTCGCGGTGCACGCGCTCGCAGTTCAATCAGATGGCAATGGTTGTAATGCATAATTGACACAACGCGAACTCTCCGCGAGGAAAGACGACGTGAGCGCGAAGACAGGCTTGATAAAACCTATCGGCGGCCGCGAACGACCATGCGCTTCATCTTGGGCTGCTTCTCCTTGGCCGGGGGTGCGTCGTCGCCGCCGCCGCCACCAAAGCCCGAGGTGATACCCTTCTTCTTGTTCTCCTTCTCAGTCTCGAGGTCACGCTTGACGGCGCTGACTGCCACGCCGGTCGACGCGACGGGCGAGTGGATCGGCAGGCGCTCGTCCTGCGCCGGCCAGGGGAACGGCGCGGCCGGCGTGCGCGTGGGTAGGAGCACGGGCTTGGGACCCGCCTTGTTGCCCTTGGCGTCGGCCTTGCCCTTGCCGCCCTTGGCCTTGGGCTTGGGCTTGTTGTCGGCCGCGTCGGCCTTCTTGGCCTTGATCTCGGGCTTGGGCACCAGCGATGGGTTCGCAATCTGCATCTGCCGCGCGAGCTGGATGTACAGCTGCGTGCGGTTCTTGATGATCGGGTTGAGGAACCGCCCGTCCTTCTGGAACTGGACCTTGACGCGGCCCGGGTTCTCCCAGTCGGCGGGGTGTGTCTTCTCAGGCTGAAAGGCAAGGTCAGTCACGCGAGTCGTCACGCGAGTGGGCGGCGGCGACGTACCTCGAGCACACTCGAAAGGCCGAGGGACGAGCACGCGCGGGCAATGTGCGCGGCGAGAGGCCACCACAGCGCCGAGTCGCGCGGCACGCGACGGCCAGTCTTGACCGACGCCTTGGCGTCAAAGTACAGCGGGTATACCGAGTTCCACCTGGGGAGTCAGCTAAGCTCAGGAAACGCGTAGCCCACTCACGACTTGTACAAGCTCGGGTCCTGCGCAATCGTCGTGTTGCCAAACTGGCTCTTGAGCTTGGCCATGCGCGCCTCCTCGACCTCCTGGAGCTTCATCATGTCGCCCATGAAGCCGCCCATCGGGGTGTTGGGGTTGATCTGCGGGCCTCCTCCCTGGGGGCGCTGCACGTCGTTGTCATACGAGCGGACCACATTCTTGCCCTTTGCTGATGGGGGCGGGGCCTTGGAGTCGGCGCCGTACTCGCCGCGACCCTGCTCCGCGACCTGGTCAAAGTCGAGCTCATTGTCGTCTGTGATCTCCTCGAGAAGGGCGCCCTGGAGTCCGGTCGACGGCAGGTGGCCCTTGGACGAGGAGGGCAGCGGGAGGTCGGTGTCGTCGTCAAAGTAGTCCTCGACAGTCGGCATGGTGCGGGGTGTGGGTGTTGATGTGGAGATGCTGATAGCGGAGCCTTGACATTGCCGACTCGTCGTGCGTCCGTCGAAGCTGAGTCCTCAGGAACCGAGGCCACGTGGTACCGCCTCGTGGCGGCGATAGTCGGCGTTGTGATGTCACTGCTGGTGGTGGCAAGCCCTGGCGCGAGTCTCGTCATTGTAGCGCGGGGAGAGGGCGTCGAGGGGGCGACAGGCGGCATGGCGGCGGCGGCGCGGTGAGCGGCGAGGCGCGTCAAGAAGGCCAAGGTGCCCTGGCTGGTGCTCTGACGTTTAGCTGCTCTCTGCTGGCTGCTGGCTGCTGCCCCCCTCTACGTCAGTTAGGCTTGCAACACCGCGGCTGCCGGTCCGCTGCCCAGTCAGCCTACGCGCAATCAACGACCGCCCGTCCAACGCCAGACACGCACCCACCCCGCACACCGCACTTGCACTGCACTGAGCTGAGCGAGCGGCAAGCGGGGCGATCCACCGAGCCACCGACGATTCAAGCCACGGCCACTGCCACCACAATTGACGCTTGGATCATCTCACCTTGGCTTTGTACACCCCCCTCCCCGTCTGTGGCCGCCCATTCCCCCCTCTGCCTCCAACGCGCCAGCCAGCACAACCCCGCCCCGTGTAACATCCCATCCCTACTTGCTCTTTACTTTCCATCTACCGACCTACTGCTACTGCACACACATCGCAAACGCGTAGTAGCCCATCGTCACCGCTGCTTGTCAAGACACGCGCCGCCGGATAAGCGTCACGTCACTCAACCTACACCCCAACCACCTACACCACCCCCCTTCCTTCTCGCCGCTAACCCTCCACGGCGTCTCGTCGACCCGTCTGTCGCCATGACCTCTCCGGCAACTCAGCGGGCAAATGCCATCGCTGCAATCACCAACAAGTCCAACATTCCCATCCCAGAGATCGACTTTACCCAGCACACGCTCGAGAATGGCGAGATTGTCAGCACGACCGAGCGCGTGGTCAAGGACGTGAGTTTGGCTGCATCGCGCGACGCGGCGCAGAGCAGAGCGGAGCACGCCCATGGCTTGCTGGAGGGGCACCCACCTGTGCACATTTGGCCCAGCCCTCCACGCCTTTAACGCTCGGCCCCGCGCGACCCCTATGCGCCTTTCTTGTTGTGCAGAGCTCGGCTGACCATTGGCTTGCTATTCTAGGTTCAAGCGCCGGCCATGTATGTGCCGACAGACGAGCAGTTCTGGTCCAAGCAGGACCCCACAAAGCCCGACATTGCCTTCCTCAAGAACCACTTCTATCGCGAGGGACGCTTGTCCGAGGAGCAAGCCCTCTACATTCTCGAGAAGTGAGCTACGCGCGCCCGTCGTCGCTGGGCGGCGGGCCGGGGCTTGACTGCAGCACAATTGCTGACACGCCGCCACCACAGGGGAGGCGAGATTCTGAGGTCGGAACCCAACCTGCTCGAGGTCGATGCACCGATCACTGGTGGGTGAGACGTGTTCCACACCGTGCTGACCACTCGTGACAGTTTGTGGTGACATTCACGGCCAATACGTGAGTGACCTTTTGCCCGCGGCGCGCTCGCACCACTGCTGACCCTGCGCTAGTATGACCTCATGAAGCTGTTCGAGGTCGGTGGCAACCCTGCCGACACTCGTTACCTCTTCCTCGGCGACTATGTCGACCGTGGCTACTTCTCGATCGAGGTGGGTTTGGGGTCACGAGATCCGGGCTAACCCTCAGTGTGTCCTCTACCTCTGGTCGCTCAAGATGTGGTACCCCGACACCCTCTTCCTACTGCGCGGTAACCACGAGTGCCGTCACTTGACCGACTACTTCACGTTCAAGCTCGAGTGTGCGTAGCAGCTTACAAGCCGTGTTGCAAGGCCCAGCTGACCCGCCCAGGCAAGCACAAGTACTCGGAGACTGTGTACAACGCTTGCATGGACACGTTCTGCAACCTTCCCCTTGCCGCTGTCATGAACAGGCAGTTCCTCTGCATCCACGGTGGTCTCTCGCCCGAGCTCCACACCTTGGACGACCTCAGATCCGTGCGTGACGGTATACGCGTTCGTGGACACCTGCTGATTGTCCCAGATCAACCGTTTCCGTGAGCCCCCCACCCACGGCTTGATGTGCGACATCCTCTGGGCCGACCCATTGGAAGACTTTGGCAATGAGAAGAACCCGACCGAGAACTTTGTTCACAATCATGTTCGTGGTTGCTCGTACTTCTTCACCTACAACGCGGCGTGCCAGTTCCTGGAGCGCAACAACCTGCTGTCCATCATCCGTGCCCACGAGGCCCAGGACGCTGGATACCGCATGTACAAGAAGACCAAGACTACCGGCTTCCCCTCGGTCATGACCATCTTCTCGGCGCCCAACTACCTCGACGTGTACTCAAACAAGGCCGCCGTTCTGAAGTACGAGGCCAATGTCATGAACATTCGCCAGTTCAACTGCACGCCCCACCCCTACTGGCTCCCCAACTTTATGGACGTCTTCACCTGGTCTCTTCCTTTCGTCGGCGAGAAGAGTGAGTCAGCTAGCATCTTGTCTTGAAGCACAGCTGACCCTCTCAGTCACGGACATGCTCATTGCCATTCTCAACTGCTGCACCAAGGAGGAGCTCGAGGAAGAGGAGGAGGAGGAGACGCCGATGATCACGCCAGACGAGCCAGAGACGGGCGAGGAGGGAGACATGTCGGCCGAGAGGAGACAGGTTATCAAGAACAAGATTCTTGCCGTTGGTCGCATGTCGCGAGTGTTCTCGTTGCTTCGGTACGTGGAGCCTTGGGACAAGGCGGAGAACGCGCAACTGACCCACCCAGTGAGGAGTCTGAACGCGTGTCAGAGCTCAAGAGCATCACCGGCTCGGCCAACCTGCCTCAGGGTGCTCTTGCCAACGGCGCCGAGGGCATCAAGGAGGCCATCCAGGGCTTTGACGACGCGCGTAAGAGTGATATCGAGAACGAGCGTCTTCCTCCGGACATCATCGACCCCGACGAGGACAAGCCGGCGTCGCCTTCGCCTTCGGTGCCAACGTCACCAGCTGCGCACACTGGATCTCCTGTCGCCGACAAGACTGGTGCCGTCTTACCGCCTCTCAACACCAACGTGTCGGCAAGCGATATTGTGTCGCCCGTGTCGCCTGCGACGCCAGGAGGAGCGTCGTGGCGCCGTGGCCACGCTCGTCAGGCCTCGCTCGGCACAACCCGCACGTCACCCTCGACCCGTCGCCGTTCGCTCGAGAACACGATGGAGCTCATCCGTGACGTTGTCGGCGGCCGCGACGCCAATGCCGACTCGAACGTGCGCGAGCTTGCTGAGGTCATCTCGAGCCCGTCGCGAACCCGGCCCGAGAACTCGATTGCCTAGGTGATGAACACTTTTATTCTATACTGTAGTTTGAAATCATTGACAACAAACCCCACCCCAACCCATCCTACGGCGCCGCGACGAACCCGATACCAAAGGCCGTTCTCTGCCTAGCAATTGTAGATACCAGCAGCCGTAGAGCGCCTTGCAAACCCAAAACAGATACCCACAACGGTATGTATGTCATGGCTATCGCATCTTCATCATACAAGAGATCAAACAGGACTGATGCTTTACTGACGGTGCTGTCGTCGTCGCCTAGGCGGCCTTGGAGAAGAGGGGGTGCTTGGCGGTGAGCTTTGAAGCCGTGGAGATGATGATACGGGCATAGTCCTCGAACTGCTCCTTGGAGACGAAGAGGATGCCCTGGCAGAGGACGGCCTTTGTGATCTGGGCCGTGAGGCCCTGGTACCAGCCGGCGATGCCCTCCTCCTTGTAGACCTTTGTGAGGACGTCGATGGCGCCCTTGGGCTTCTGGTCCTCGGGGTCCTCGGCCTTGGCCTGGAGACGGACCTTGGCCTGGGTGGGGTGTCAGCTGGCCATTTCCTTCCTTCCCCTCTCCTCCTCGCACTCACAAAGATGTAGGGGTAGGTGACAACCGTCGCAAGCGTCTTGGAGAAGACGCCGAGCCAGAACGCCTCGCCGACGGTAAGCTTTCCGCCCTCGCGGCCCTCGGAGAGGATCCACGACTTTGCGCGCTCGAACACGCCGTACGTGATGGCGGGGTTGACGGTGAGCACGAGGCCGGGCTTGAGGCCGGTCCAGAGGGCCGTCACGCCGCCCTCCTTGACAATGTCGGCGGCGGTCTCGAACAGCGTCGGCTCGTGGGCCGCCTTGCCCGTCGCGCCTGGTGGCGGGAGCCAGAGCTGCTGGCGCGTCGCGACGACGGCGACGGGGATCGTGAAGATCTGCGCGAGCGCGCCGGCGGCCGCGCCGAGGCCGAGCTCGGCACCCGTCCCCAGCGGCCCTGTGGTGCGCTTGAGGGCCGCGTTGCGCAGCCAGGTGTGGAAGAAGAAATAGGCGAACTCTGGGGAAGGAGAGTGTTAGTTCGTGCGAGCGAGCGAGGGTGCCGAGGCTCGGGAGGAAGCACGACACGGCCGTGCGGTGGCGCCCCGAGGATGAGCGATGGGTTTGATGAGATGCGATGAGATGCTCGCTCGACCCGAGTTGGAGTAGCGAGGCTGCAGCATCCGGCCCGACCCCATCACATGCCATCATCGCCATGGTCATCGCTCCGCTGCCTCCTCCTTGCCCTGCTCTCCTCTCCAAGCCCCACTCACGCATCGAGAACGAGTTGATCATGTTCGCGCTGAAGCCCTTGAAGGCGCCCGCGACACCCTCGGTGCGGATGATGCGGATGAGCATGTTGAGCATCTGGAACGAGCGGAGCTTGCGCTTGATGGCGCCCGCGAGGCCGCCCTTGCCCTGCTTGGCGGCGGCCGCGTCCTCGCGCTTCTCGGCCTCGATCTCGGACGCCGGCAGCGCCTGCAGGCGCGTCTTGACCGTGTCGAGGGGGTAGACGACGCTGCGGGGTGTCAGTTGTTTGGGGGACCGGGGTGGCGGAACAGCTCCGACGCAGCCAGCGTCAACTCACGCATTGGAGAAGACGGCGCCCAGGGCGCCGGCGAGGGCAGAGCCGAACGGCGTGAGAGGCTCGACTGCGGCTCCGGACATGGTCTCTATAACTTTTAATGGGAGTGAGTGGTAGCGAGCAAGAGCAAGAGTGGTGCGTGCGGCGTTGTAGTCGATGATGCGGGCCCAGCCGTAGTGTTAGTTGCAGTAGCACTTGCAGCAATGCACATGTAATGGCCGATGCGTGTGGGATCGCACTCGGCTAGGATACCCGGATTTGGAGGGGGTCGTCGTCAAAGTGGAGCCTGGCTGGCTGGCTCGCCTGTCGCCTCGCAGCCATCCCCACACATACGCACGGTGACGATGGCGCTCTGACTAACCGTCTGCATCCGTCGCGAGCACTCCCTCTGCTATATGCATTTTGCCGGGCACCGGGGCGGGGCCACACGGAAGCGGGGGTCAGCCAGGCGCACGCAAACGGCATTGGCGACGAATCCGACAGTCCGTGACCTCCGCAGACAAGCCGCCCGGTATCCGCGGGCGCACACGCGCGGGCGGCATGGCGGCATCAACAGTGGGGGGACGCCCGTGCCTGATGCCGTGCGGGGACTGGGAGCTGATTGGCTGACGCACACCAAAAAGTTCGGGTCACCTGGTTACAGGGAAGGGAAAGAAATTCGAACGGACGGTCTAGAGGCTCGTACACGGAGATTTCTAGTAAAAGGCGAGAAATTTATACGAACTGTGCGAGCCTCCCGTCCATGAAAATCGGCGTTTTTCGACTTGCATATGAGGGGATGGGCGCAAGGGTAATCCAGTGTTTCCATGCGCATCATGCATCCCTCCTCACCCAAACAAGTATGCATAAGTCTGTGTGGGTAAGAAGAACACACTATGGTTCTCGGAATGCATGAGCATTCCTTCTCGGGCGGCGTAGACGGAGAGTTGCGATCGCGGGGCTGGCTGTTTGTTGGGTCTCGACGTGCCACAACTCGCACTGTCTGTCTCCAGCACGAGCAGTCGAGATGGTACTGCACGCGTTTCGCTTGCCAGTAGGTACCGCCAGCGCGTCCTTCTGGCTTACCGGGGAAGGTGGAGAAAGTGACTGGCACTGTGCGTGTGCCGGGTGATTGCTCGCCAGAGCCGAAGTGGCGGAAGGAAGTACTGTGAAGCCTTCGTGTCCTGCCGCTGCTGAGGTTGACGCTCAGTGTCTAGAAGATACAATGTGACTCCAGTCCTGCCTTTAGACTGAAATCGGCGCCGAATCGTGTGCCGAAGCCTGTTGGCCGAGGTATGGTCCGATGGACTTGTCGATACGCCTTCGAGCTCACCTGTGATCAGCAACCCATACCGGTCACACCGAGTGTCAGCGGGCTTGACCCGCTCGGCGGTCCCAGTCTTGGTTCCGAGAATGAATACGACGAGATGCCTGTGTCATGGGAAGATTGCGGGTCGGCGTGATGCCGTGGAGCGAGCCAATGCTGTGGCAGGCTGCGGAGCGAGGACTGTACCGCACTGAGCCAGACGCGAGCCGTGTCTCCCCTCAGGACACCGCTGGCATAATCACATGTATCTGCAACGGTCCCCGAGCATACAAGGCATTCAAGGAGTCCTGCGCAACCACTCCCCACCCCGCACATAGGTGCTAGGTCTAACAGAGTGGCCCACGTCCCGTCACTCTCGCCACACTCGTACGAGCTGGACGCCGCGAGACACAGCCTTCCCAACCTCCCACTCGCGATACGCGCGCAAGTCGAGCAACACCCGCAGACACAGCACGTTGACTCACCGTCGCCGGCGAGGACGACCCCGGGGCGAGCGGAACCGAGCTGCGAGGCGATGCGCGCTGCCACGCCGGTGCCGAGGGGTACCGCGCCGCGCCGCGCCGTGCTTGGCGTGGCGGCTCGTGTGCAGTGGATACGTGGGCGAGAACGACCGAGGTGTGCCGTTCACAGCCATGCATGCTACCCCAACGTGGCGTGATGAAAGCCTAGTAGCGGAGACGCTATCCAGATACAGTACAGCAGACTGACAAGGGTTTATCATTCGCGAGTTACAGGCAGGCCGAAGCACAGGTCAAGCTGCCAGTCAGTCTGTCTGCCCCGACACCGTGGCCGACGCTGTCAGCGCTTGCCAGCCCCCGCACGATCGCTATCACCCGTGAAGCGCATGTATCACCTCGGCGTCTTGTGGCGCGCGATGCCAAGAACGCATCGACCCATAAAAGATCTGGCGAGTGCACGTGGCATTCGGTCAGCGGCGCGGGCGGCGTCTCGGCGTCAGAGCTGTGCAGACGAGCGCGCCGGCGCAGCACCTGTCGTTGGCGGTGCTGGGAACGAGAATCGACGTGCGCTGCGTATGTACACGGCGAGCTCGTCGCGTTACGGAGCACCAGCGTGCAGCGCGTCCCGAAGTGCACTCCGAGGTAGGCATGTTTGTGTTATTGCCACGCGGCCAGGCTGCATCATTGCCGCAGTGTGCCCTGGCTCAGGACCTCGCGCGCGGCGGGGCTGGCTGGCTGGCTGCCGCATCGCCATGTCAGGTCACGGCGGGTGCGTCAGGTCGGCGGCGGTGTAAGGGACCAGGCGACGAGTCCGGCTGCACCGGCGACCGAGCACTCGACGACGGTGGATGTGATGCAGGAGAGGAGAGTTGAATGAATGGAGCAAGGTGCAGAAGGAGCAAGCGGGCAGCACGGCGGCTGCAGATGACCACCAGCCGGCAGTGTGTGCGGCAGGGCCGAACGGGGGCGGCCTCGACGATAGCAGTAGCCGCATCAACCATCAACCCCCACCCCCCTTAACACCCCTCCCCCCCTTTCTGGTGCGTGTCACTCCTTGTCTCGTCACTCTTTGTTGCACTTTGCACTCGCACCACTAGACCTCGCATCCAACCCAATGTCCAAGCCCCTCCCCCTCTAGCCAGCGCCTCATCCCATCCAAAAAAACCGACCAGCCATGGCCTCTGCATCGCGCGTCGAGCCCCCAGACGAGGAGCACGCGTCGGCCCCCCCAGTGCCGTCGTCATCGGCGGCTGCAACTGCTGCTACTCCTGCTGCTGCTGCTGCTGCCGCGGCACCCGCTGGAACGACGACAGCCCCCGACGCCTCGCCCACGCCGTCGCACCATGGGCACCTTCCCACGGCGCGGCTCAAGCGCCTCGCCGCCAAGCCGCTCAAGCCGCTCAAGCTCGCCGCGTCGGCGATCCACTCCGTCTCCCACTCGCGCTCGGCGACGCCGACGCCCCAGGCCTCCTTTGACGACGAGGACAACATCCCGCGCAACAACAGCTCGGGCTCGACCCTCCTAGACGTGCCCGACACCACCACCAAGTCCCGCCCCCGCCTGGGCAAGCACCGCTCCTCGGCAAGCCAGCAGATCACCGACCCCGCCCTCCTCGCCCAGGCCACCCGCGGCCCGCGCAAGCCACTCGAAGGCGAGGACCCCGCGGCGTGGCTCCGCGTTCGTGTCAACAGCGCCGAGGGCCTCGTGGTCAAGGACAGAAACGGATTCAGCGACCCGTAAGTGGCCTGGTGATGGTGGTGCATAGCGGCGCTGACACTGCAGATTTGTGTCGATTCTCCTCGCACCGTCGACGAGGTACACCACGCCGGTCGTCAAGCGCTCCCTCAACCCCATCTTCCCTGCGGCGCAGAGCACGTTCGACTTCCCGATTTACCTCAGCCTCGCGGGCGTGATCGGTGGTCGTGGCCTCGAGGGTGTCGTGTGGGACAAGGTGAGCTTAGAACCTGAGACTTGAGCTGACGCCCCAGGACCTCATGAGGAAGGAGTACATGGGGGAGCTGTTTGTCGGCGTCGACCAGTGGTTCAGCAGCGGCACCCCGCGCCTGTGGTCAGAAGACCTTCCTGTAAGTCCAGCAGCCACCAGTGCTGTCGCTGACGCCATAGCTGCAAAGCTACGAGCTCATCTCAACAAGGAGAAAACAAAAGGTCTCTGGATCCGTCTCCTTGCAGATTGGTTTTGTCGAGCCACCATCGACCAACCCCTCCGAGGCCCTCAACAAGGTCACCAAGGTGTACAACAGAATCCTGCAAAACACGCTTGGCCGTGGGCAGTTTGGTGTCTTAGGTGTCCCCGCGGTGAGTCGACGGAGAGTGTTACACAACGTCCAACGCTAACAGACCCCTAGCACGAGGGCATTGGCACCGTTATGATCAAGCGCGGAGACAGCCAGGGCGATGAACTGCCGCGGTCCAACTCGGGCCGCGTTGGTCTGATGACCTCGGCTTTGGTTGCCCCGTCGATGGAAAGGACGCCAAGCCAGCAGCCGGGAGCCGGTTTCCACGACTTCACAGACGATGGCCTGTCGAGCTCTGACGACGACTTGTGCGATGCCGCGGAGGGCGACGATGATGGCTTCCTGCGCGACACGCCATTGTCCTACGACGATGTGTCGCATCTGGATGCCGCTGGCGCCGAGCTTTTGCCCCCTCGCACGTCTAGCCTCGGCGTCAAGGGCCACGACCACGAGCCGCTCTCCCCCCAGCCCACGTATGAACCCCTCTCACCCATGCCAGACTACAGCCGCAGATCAAGCGCACCAGGCTCGGCCCCACCAACGCCTGGCATCCCCTCTACACCTGGCGCACAGGCTACCAAGAAGAAGAGGCGAATCTTTGGCCGCGGCAAATCCAGGAAAGAGTTCAACTTCACCCAGGACAGCGGCCGTGGCGTCCTGGGCATTGTCGTCATGGAGATTCAGAGTGCTAGTGACCTGCCCAAGCTCAAGAACAGTAGGTTTTGCCCTGCGTTCTGTCGCTGACATTAGCCCTCCGCACCGGCTGGGACATGGACCCCTTCGTTGTCATCTCATTCGGCAAGAAGGTGTTCCGTACTCGTGTTATCCGTCACTCGCTCAACCCAACTTGGGACGAGAAGCTCCTCTTCCACGTCCATGACCACGAGCAGGCATATACCGTCCAGATGGCGGTGCTGGACTGGGACAAGATCTCGGGCAACGACTTTGTTGGCACCAGTACGCTCCCTCTGAGCGAACTGGCAGCGGACGCACCCAAGCCGGACCCAGTGACCGGTCTCTATCTCGAGAATGTGGATGGCAAGCACGACATGAAGGAGTTTACGGTGAGTGGCTGACAAGTTGTTCGGCCACTAACGACCACAGCTCCCCATCCTCACGTCCACATCGATGGCCTGGGAAGCTAGACACTCGCCGTCTCTGACTGTTCGTGCCAAGTTCGAGCCGTACGACGCCCTGCGTCAGCGTTTCTGGCGCCAGTACATCAAGCAGTACGACACGGACAACACGGGCGCCATCTCCCACTTTGAGCTCTGCGCCATGCTCGACTCTCTCGGATCCACCCTCACGCATCAGACGATTGAGTTGTTCTTTACTCGTTTCGGCAAGACACCAGACAAGGACGAGCTTACATTTGATGAAGTGGTCCAGTGCATGGAGCGCGAGGTCCACAAGACTAGCGATCAGAAGCGCGAGGCCAGCAATGACGACTCGAACGCAGTGGACCCAGACGAGCTCAACGAGCAGCTTCTGCGTAGCTGGCCCAGAGGAGGCGAGGACAGCACTCTCGTCTCAAGCACCCCTTCGTCAATCTCGGACATCCAGGATCCCCATATCCCATCTCTCAAGGTCGATCAAAGCGGCGCATCGTCGCAGGACCAGTCGCTACGCCCATCGCATACGGCATCTCCGCCCGTCCTCTCGGACAACGAGGACGGAGGCGACGGCAGCGGCGCCGAGCTGGAACGCGTCATCAACATCAAGGCGTGCCCCTTGTGTCATCGCTCGCGCCTCGGTAAGCGCAGCGAACGTGACATCATCACCCACCTCGCCATCTGTGCGTCCTCCGACTGGGGCCGCGTCGACCGCATCATGACTGGCAACTATGTGACCTCGAGCCAGGCTCAGCGCAAGCTGGTGACAAAGCTTATCAACAAGGTCGCTATCGGCGCGTACTCGCTCGGTGCGAACTCGGCCAATATCCTGGTGCAGGACCGGCTCACGGGCCAGTTTCAGGAGGAGAAGATGGCCGTGTACGTTCGCCTCGGCATCCGTGTCCTGTACAAGGGTGCCCGTGGCAAGATGGCCGGTGCTCGTGCCAAGCGGTTGCTCAAGAACATGTCGATTAAGCAGGGTATCAAGTATGACTCGCCGTCGTCTGTTGCCGACATCAAGCCGTTCATTGCCTTCCACAGACTCAATGTCGATGAGATTCGGGACCCGCTCGACTCGTTTAAGACCTTCAATGAGTTCTTCTACCGCCGACTGAAGCCTGATGCACGCCCCGTTGACGACCCTGGCAACGACCGCCGGCTGGTCTCGGCTGCCGACTGCCGACTCATGGTCTTTGACACGGTGTCGGATGCCAAGCAAATCTGGATCAAGGGCCGCGACTTCACTGTCAGCAGGTTGATTGGCCCCACCTACCAGTCAATCGTCGACAATTACAACGGCGGCGCGTTGGCCATCTTCCGACTTGCTCCGCAGGACTACCACCGATTCCACTCGCCAGTCC
Source organism: Vanrija pseudolonga (assembly GCF_020906515.1). NCBI lineage: Eukaryota > Fungi > Basidiomycota > Tremellomycetes > Trichosporonales > Trichosporonaceae > Vanrija > Vanrija pseudolonga. The sequence goes on from NC_085855.1 coordinate 1,166,008, forward strand.
GCGGAAGGATAGGCAAGATCACGGACATTGATGGCGAGTACTACACGGTCAACCCTCAGGCCATTCGCACGGCTCTGGACGTGTACGGAGAGAATGTGCGCAAGATTGTGCCGATCATTAGCGAGGAGTTTGGCACGGTGATGACCATCTGGGTCGGTGCGATGAGTGAGTAGCAATGAGCTGGGCACGTGTGAGTGGGGCTGTGCTGACAATCGCAAGTGGTCGGCAGCATTGGCTCGTCTGTCGAAGAGGGACAGCTGGTGGAGCGCGGCGACGAGCTGGGCTGGTTCGCCTTTGGCGGCTCGACGATTGTCGTCGGGTTCGAACGCGGGCGTGTCATCTGGGACGAGGATCTACAGGCGAACGGCAAGGCGGCAATCGAGACGCTCGTCCGTGTGGGGATGGGCCTTGGACGGACGGCGCCGACGCCATTGTCGAGCCGTGAGAACAGCACGGCGACATTGTGAAGAGGATGGGGGGGGGGGGAGAAAGCAATAGACGTCGCCAAACACGGCGATAGCTGTACAGTAGCCATATATGTATACACTGCTGCATATCAATGCAAGCGTGCCTGCATGCGGGGGGTGCTGGTGGCGGGGTAGCGGCGGTGCGTGTGACGAGGTCGAGGCGCAGTGTGGGGGCTATCTTTCGGCCCATGTGCTCGCCCTCCCGCACGCCGTGCGCCCATGTTGATCAATCAATCACCATGATGACGGCGTCCCCCGCGACGACGCCCTGTACAGTCAGGCAGTTGTGTCAGACGGGCGTGTCAGACGACTGTAACAAGGTTGTGCTGGCGTCACTCGACCTCCGTTGACCGGGCCTAAGTCGTAGGAACCGGACAATGGGCTCACATCGATGCAATACTGTTCGTCGTTGTCGAGTCGCGACTCGCGGCGTGTCGGTGCCACACGGCGCACCGCGCGCCAGTAGGTCCCTGCTAGGCCCGACACAAGGCCGAAGCGGCGCGGCCTGAGCGAATGGCAAGGGTGTCGATATCCGCTGTGCCCTGCTCGGGACTGACCGCAGCGGGGGTGCCGTGGTGGGTCCACAGCGGGTGGGTGTTGCGTCGTGATAAGCCCTTGCATGGCGGATACGCCACGAGCCAATAGGAATCCCCCTGCACTCTTATCTATCGCCACGGATGGGTATCTCGAAACGGAGACTAGTCACTCGGTGACCCTGAGCGCCACTGACCCAGAATGGATTCGCGGCGGCGGCGGCACAGCGGGCTCTGCGTGCGTCCAGTCCCTCTTCGTCGCTGCATGCGCATGTGGCCCCTCGAGGCCTGGCGGGGTGGCGGCGTCACGCTCCCAGCAATGATAAGTTGCGTCGCTGATAGCGCGCAGGGCCAATCACGTCGTCTGGGATCGCGGCACCCGAATGCGGGGTAGGCGATGTGCACCTCTCTGCCGGACGGACGGATATGGCGGCTGTCGTCGTTTGAGCTCTGGACCGCCAAGGGGGAGCCAAGGCGCACCCCCGCCGAGCAGCAGCCAACCACGCCCCGGCGCGACATCGCGGTCTGCACCGAAAGTGGCCGAGCAAGCGGCGCGGCGCGAGGGCGCTGCTGTATAGCCGTAGATTGACTCGTAGATTGATTCGTGGCGACGCGCCGCGACCACCCCACACCGCCGCCGCTATAAACGCCAGACACTTGTGTGTCACTCCCCCCCTTTCTCTCATCCTTCCACTCCTTCTCTCACAATGGTCAACGTCACATACGACGCCTCAAACGACCTCGTCGCGTACGCCGATGGCGCGCCGGTCGTGTACAACCTCGGCGACATTGCCTGGGGTGAGTGTGTCGCGATAGCGAATGTTGCTGTGATCGCGTGAGCAGACAACTGACTCTGCAGTCCTCGCATCCATGGCCCTCGTCTGGCTCATGATCCCCGGCGTCGGCCTCTTCTACTCTGGCCTGCTGCGCCGCAAAAACGCTCTTTCCATGATCTTCCTCTCGGTGGCCGGTATCGCCGTCGGCTCGTTCCAGTGGTTCTTCTGGGGCTTCTCGCTTGCCTTCTCCGAAACTGCCAACGTGTACGTAGCGCCCCCGCTCCGATTGCTTTGCCTGCACTTCCACTAACACCGCGCCAGCTTCATCGGTGATCTCAAGCACTTTGCCCTCATGAACGTCCTCGAGCAGCCCTCGGTCGGATCCTCGCGCATCCCCTCGATCGTCTTCTGCATCTACCAGTGCATGTTCGCCATCATCACCGTGGTCCTCGCCGTCGGTGGCTTTGCTGAACGCTCCCGCATCGGCCCCGTCATGGTCTTCATGTTCATCTGGCTCACCATTGTCTACTGCCCCATTGCGTGCTGGACCTGGAACCCCAACGGCTGGACCGCCAAGATGGGCGGCCTCGACTTTGCTGGCGGCACCCCCGTCCACATCTCGTCCGGCACCGCCGCGTTCGCCATCTCGCTCTACCTCGGCAAGCGTCGCGGCTACGGCACCGAGCGTCTCGCGTACAAGCCCCACAACACCGCCTTTGTCGTCCTCGGCACAGTCTTCCTCTGGTTCGGCTGGTTCGGCTTCAACGGCGGCTCGGCCCTCTCCGCCAACCTCCGCGCCGTCCAGGCCTGCATCGTCACCAACCTTGCCGCTTCCGTCGGTGGCATCACCTGGATGCTCTGGGACTACCGCCTCGAGCGCAAGTGGTCGGCCGTTGGTTTCTGCTCGGGCGCCATCTCGGGTCTTGTTGGTATCACCCCCGCTTCCGGTTTCGTTGGCGCCCCTGCCGCTGTCGCCATTGGTTTCCTCACCGCTACCGGTTGTAACTTTGCCACCAAGATCAAGTTCCTCGTCCGCGTCGACGACACGCTCGATGTGTTTGCGTCCCACGCCGTCGGCGGCTTCATTGGCTGCGTCTGCACTGGTCTCTTCACCCAGGCCTCGGTCGCTGGCTTTGATGGCTCGACCTCCATCCCCGGCGGTTGGTTCGACCACAACTGGGTCCAGCTTGGCAAGCAGATTGCCGACGGTCTCTCGGGCTTTGGCTGGTCGTTTGTCGTCACCACCATCATCCTCTGGGTGATGCACTTCATCCCCTTCCTCCGTCTCCGCTGTGACGAGGAGTCTGAGATTGTCGGCATCGACGACTCGATGCTCGGCGAGTGGGCCTACGACTACGTCGACGCCGACCCCGAGCTCAAGCCCCACAGCCGCGCCGACTACGTCCCCGGTGACGAGACTGCCCGCGGCCGCTCGCCTGCGCCCAAGGACCAGACCGAGACCGCGGTCGAGCCTACTCAGAGCGCAGAAGGCTCGCAGTCTTCAGGCGAGCCCGAGAAGACGGTTTGAGCGGCGCGCGAGTTGTAGATCACACATTACCCCACTGTTTAATAACCTGTCGTTTACACGAGGGTGTTGTCTCCCGGCTAGGCGGGCATGCATAGATTGACTGAACACTGGGCAAGGCGAGCCATCGCGCAACGATAGTGAGGGGTGCTCGAGCTGGTGGTCTACGACATGTCCGGGCCCTCTGCTGCGTCTCTCACCACTGACCACGCCTCTAAGCCTTCCTACCCCTTCAACGCCACACCGAGGTCTATGCATGAGCCTGAAGGCGCCGAGCACTGTCAGGGCGAATAGAAACTGTACCCCGCAGGCCCAAGCCTCACCCCCGCCGCCCCAAGCGCACCACTTCCTCTTACCCACCCAAACTTCCATGCATGGCACTGCAACGTATGCATTACATAGGAACCACGAGCGCATGCATGAGCCAGTCGGAAGTGCCCAAGTGCCACTTCAAGGGACAAACATGGGCCACGGTTAAGCTCTAGCCAGGGCTTGCCGGCACGCGCCAGGCAGACGAGTCAGGTGATGGCAGCCCAGCCAGGTAGAGCCAAGCCTGCGCAGCCGGGGCCTCGGCGGTCGGGTGGGCGGTTGGGTGGGGTGCTGCTGCTCAGCTACTTTTCACGCCGCCGCGAGCAGCGCTGTTTGTTGGGCAAACACTCCAAACAACATGACCACGACCACCACAACAGCACCAGCGCCGGCAGCGCCAATACGACGCGAGCACGGCGACGAAATCACGCTCGTGCCGACGCGCGCGTCCGCGTCTGGCGTGAGCGCCGCGCCGTCCAACAGCAACTTTTCGAGCTTCCGGGACCGCATGAGCCGCGCGCTGAGCCCCGGACGGGCACCCGACGAGTCGACACGGCAACGGTCACCCTCGGCTGGGTTCTGGCGTGAGTAGCTGCTAGCTGCTATCGGGCATGTTCATTGGTGCGAGGGTGTGGGGCCAACGGCTCAAGACGACGACGATAAGAAGGAGACGTCGTCGTCTGTTTGGCCCGGGGAACGGGGGGGGGGGGGGGACGCGGGTGCGCGACGCCAGCGTCGTCTCGCTGTGTCGTCTGCAAAGCCGACAAGCCCCGCTAGGGCAATGAGCGATTGGCGTTCGCGGGGATGATGTGCGCGCCGGCGCCGGGTGTGCTTATCTGCCTTGGGTGGTTTGCTTGCTCGCCTCTGCGCTGTTGGGTCGCGGGTCGGCTGCTGGTCGGCGGTGGGGAGTTGTCGCTTTTGGTGCGGTTTGACCGGGCGGCGGCCAATCACAGCAGGGCAAGAGATAGTGGTGGTCCATTGCGACCGATTTGGATCTGCAGCGGCGGACAATGGAGGGTGGGAGGTGGGCGAGCGATGCTTGACTGCTGCCTGCCTGCTTGTCACGCATGCACATGCTTGGAGGGGCTTGGCTCGTGGCCTGCACGACGAGAGCAAGAGTTGTCTCCCCCCGGAGCACCACTTGCATCATCACACCACTTGGCCACCACCACCACTAGCCAGCCCTCCGCGTCGGCCCAAACGCAACTTCCCATTCGCCCCCCTTTATTCCACCCACACCCACACCACTCCCATCGTCTCTCCTGCCCACTCCAATCTAGTACACTCCCAGCTACCCCCAGTTCGCCACCGCACACCACCTCTACCTACCTACAACCAACACCAACTCACACCCACAGGCACCATGAGTCAGGAGCGCGGTCGCGACCCGATCGTCTCGACTGGCCGCGGCGGCGCCGGCAACCTCGTGCGCGAGAGCAGCGTCGGCCCCGACAGCGGCGTGGCCGATGAGCGTGGCCGCGAGTTCTCGCCCCGCCCTGTTGATCGCGTACGTGACACAACGGGCCTGACTGTTGTCAGCCGCTGACCCACTCCGCAGGCGATCCACGCAGGCCGTGGCGGCGCAGGCAACATTCGCTCGCCGTCCCGCGACCCCAAGCGCGACGCCATCAGCGAGGCCCAGGAGGACGCCCTGCAGGAGAAGCTTATCGCCGAGAGACGCGGCCGCGAGATGGACAAGCCGTTCTCGTCGGGCCGCGGTGGCGCGGGCAACATTTCCGACTCGCGTTCGCGCTCGCGCTCGGCGGTGCGCGGCGGCGCAGCTGGCGCAGCAAGCGACCGGGGAGCCCGTGACGAGTCGCGCTCGCGCTCGCGGATGCGCGACTCGATCGGCCCCGTGCACTCTGGCCGCGGCGGCTACGGCAACATTCTCGAGGAGGGACACGAGGAGGACCCGAGCAAGCGCGTCCAGGAGGCGCTGTACGAGAAGGCCGTCAAGGCCAAGTATGACGAGGAGGACTCGCACCACCAGTGAGTGGGGGAAGTGGATTGAGCTTGGGCCCGAACAGGTTTCTGACAATTGCCCCAGACGCCCGATTGGCCGCGGAGGAGCCGGCAGCGTCGGACAGACGTTTGAGCCTGTCGACCTCTCGACGCTGACCATTGAGGAGCGTGAGGCGCACCAGAAGCTTGCGGCAGCCGAGGGGCAGACGCGTATTCGCTCTGGTGGGCGCGGGTGAGTCAACCGAGAACACTGCGTGGCGCAGTCTGACACACACACAGCGGCGCGGGCAATATGCACGCTGTGTCGACCGACGACCGCGGGCGCGGCTCGAGCAGCAACGGCGGCGGCGTGTTTGGCAGCATGCTGCGCTCGCTCAGCCGCGCGGCGGGCCGCGACTCGTCGCAACAAGCTGCGCGCTAGTACAAGCCGAGCGAGCACATTGCACCACATTGTATGGGCGCTGCAGCCAGCCACGCTGCAGCTACCACTGTTCCGTTCCTTTTGAGATGTAGATATCCTAGTTGTGCTGGTTAGGTTCGGCATGTGTCATACTTGCATGAACGTAATGATATGGCGGGGCGGTGGGGCTGGTGGCAAAGAACAAGGGGAGAGAACAAACAACAGGAGATGGTCGTTGAGTAGTGGTGCCGTGCGTAGTTGCGAGTTGGGTGGAGGAGGAAGATGAGTTGTGGACTGTGGACCCTGAGGCCACAGGCAACAACGAACACTCAACTGGTCCTCGCTCGACTCGTCCCTCCTACCACCGAGTCTCATCCACCCTCCGCCGCCAACCAACCCACCCACACCCAACATGGCAGAAGAAGAGTGGGCCGACCCGCTGATAATAGACCAAGAGCTGGACACGGACGTGCTGCTGAAGGCGCTGGGGAATGTCGACAAGGTATGCCTCTCCTCCTGGCCCAGTCGCCAGCTCACACCCCCGCCCACAGGAAATCCCAAACCTCCTCCTCGACGTCAAACCAGTCATCGCGCACCTCGTCTCGCTGGACAGCAGCACCGCGGAGGAGGAGGCTGCGGGGATGGCGGCGCGCGACGCGGTGGAGCGGTATATGCGGAATTTGGATGTGAGTCGAGCCCGCGCGCAGCGTGGGCGAGCGGCACTGAGCTGGTGGGTGGGCTGGGCTGGGTGGCGTAGACGACGGCGAGGGGCTGGGGATGCTGCCCGACATGTGCAGAAGGGAGCCACATGACCTTGCTCGCCGTCTCCGCCGACCAAGACCCCGCCAGCCAGCCGCCAGCTCGCGTTCGCGCTCCGAGCTCACGGTCGCGCTGACGCCCGCCGCAGAACATCCAAGTCATCCTCCGCCAAGCCGTCTACTTCCTGCGCGAGACGCGCGCCGCGCCCTCCGTGCTCCGCCCACCAGCGATAGACGGCATCCCGCGCCCCCTGGCCGCGACGCTCGCGCAGCCGGCCACCTCGACGAGCGTCTCCAGCGGCGGCGGCGAGACGGCGCTCGGGCTGTACGCTGCGCGCACCGAGGTTGCCGCTCTGAGGGAGATGTTGGCCGCGGCTAAGGCTCTGAGGGCTGAGGAGGCGGGGAAGGCGCAGGGTGAGGGGGATGGGGATGGCCTTGAGGTTGACGCCGAGCCATGAGCCGGCGGGACGCCGCTACTCCTTCTACGCTCCTTCACACCCCTTCCACTGTAGACTACACTGTACCACTATGCAGCATCACGACACCACTATGCAGCCGCAGCACGACCCCGCTCTACGGCGCGTTCGCCACGCCCCCCGCCCTCTAATAACATAGATTACATCGAATTCAGGGCCAAAGCTATTGAAGGTGACAACAGGCTATAGCCGCTCGAGGAAAAGGGGTATTGCGAATAGCGAGAGCGAAAAACGAAGGGGTGAACGAAGGTGCTGCGGGGGGGCGGCTAGGCGGCCACCGCGCACAGAGTGTCGCTAAAGACAGCAACAGAGGCCTCGCGCTTACGAGCGCTCGCCGCGGAGACGGCGGGCGAGCTGGAGGTCCTTGGGCTGGATGGTGACACGCTTGGCGTGGATGGCCGCAAGGTTGGTGTCCTCGAAGAGCGAGACGAGGTAGGCCTCGGCAGCCTCCTGGAGGGCACCAATGGCCGACGACTGGAAGCGGAGGTCGGTCTTGAAGTCCTGGGCAATCTCACGGACGAGACGCTGGAAGGGGAGCTTGCGGATGAGGAGCTCGGTCGACCTGGGTGGGTGTGTGAGTGGTGTGCGCGAGGAACAGAGTGGAAGGGGGCGTGCTCACTTCTGGTAACGACGAATCTCACGAAGAGCGACGGTACCGGGGCGGTAACGGTGGGGCTTCTTGACACCGCCGGTAGCGGCCGAGGGAGCCGACTTGCGGGCGGCCTTGGCAGCGACTGTTGTTGTTGTGGTGGGGTATTATTGTTGTGGGTGGAGGTGAGGTGGAGGTAGAGGTGGACGGTGGCGGGGGAAGGTCGTGGAACAATGCGAGCGGGATGGGAGCGGCGACGAGGGCAAGCACGGAGAGGAAGAGTCGAGTCAGCTCGGAAGCGACGCACAACAACAAGCAGTAGAAAAAAACTCACGCTGCTTACGGGGCGCCTTGCCACCGGTGGACTTGCGGGCGGTTTGCTGTAGACATGTTAGTATGTGCGGGATGGTTGGCGATGATGGGGAGAAAGCGGTGTCGAGGCGAGGTTGGTTGTCGCCGTCACCACCTGCTGCGGTGGTGGGGCTGGGGGGTGGGGCAGGGGCTGGGGAAACGTGCTTGGATCCCTCTGGGGCTCGGGTGGCGACAGCGCCGAGCACTGCCTATGCATGCTGTGCGCAATGTATGCGCCGCTGCCCCAGCTCGCCATCCCGCATGCATGCATGGGTGGATGCATGGATGGTGTTGTGTGCGGGGTTGTTGCATGGCTCGGCATGCTTGGCGGCGAGAGAGGCGGTGGGGTGGTGGTGTGTTGTGTGCATGTTTGCTACACCTCTTCCCTCGTCTTCCTCTGCAAAGTGGTTGTGGATTCATGAATCTCTTACTGACCTTGGTACGGGCTGTGGAAAGAGGGTATGTCAGCGCCCGTGTCCTTTTCGGGCTCGGCGAGCCGCCGCCGTCGTCGCCGCCGGTTTTCACTCACCCATGGTTGCTGTGGTTGGTGGTTAGAGGTGGATGGGTGTCGAGGACGGTGTTTGTGGTGATGAGTTAGTGTGAGAAAGAGAGATGTTGGTGGGTGCTGTCGTCGTTGATGAGCAGAACGGGGGGGTTGGGGGGGGGGGACGAGTCGTTTCTTTTCGTGCTGTGCCACGGTATATTGGTTGGACGGCGGGGGGGTGGGGGGCAAGTCGACGGGGACGGGTTGGTGGGTAACGGGGCCGGCGGCTGGCTGGTGCGCACGTAGACGAACAAGCGTAGGTGGGGGGTGTGGCCGGCCGGGTGGTCGGGGGAGGGGGTGGGTCGGGGGCGCAGATGTGCGCCGAGCCTGCCCGCACCGCACGCACGGCTGGCAGGCAGCGTCGTCGCTCGTGGCTCCTCGGGACAAGGCCACGCCCACGCTGGCTTGCTGGCTTGGTGGCACAGCCGACGAGACAGGAAGGCTGGGCGGGGGGGAGGGGCCGTCAGACGGCGTTAGCGGGATTATTTTTCAGAGCGATCATTTCTTTCCGCCAAGTCGCGCAGAGTTGACGCCGCAGGCTATGGTCACACGTCACCTCATCAGGCAAGACTGCCTCGACTGTTTGTCGTGTTTACCGTGTTGATTTCGGCCGTCTGGCTTGGGCAAGCAGGCAGCTATTACATACTGGGATGCATGGTGGCGAGGAGCCCAACTACCCCCTGGTGCGAACGACCTCGCCGATCCCACCCCATACTCGACCGTTGTCGCACGGTCGAGCGGTGCCGAGGCCGACGAGTGCTTTCAGAGGCGCCACGCTTGTCAACAACGGCTCTTCCCACCGTTCCACCCAATCCACAACACCCCCTGATACGCAACTCTGCCACGTCGCTCTAAACATACATCACTATACACTACCTCCAATATCTCGGCGCTATGCATACAAAACAGCAAACACAATCGTCGCCGAGCAAGAAAAGAATCAATGGCGAGGAATGGTGGAACTCGCCGATCGGGGTATCGGGGTCTGATGGCCACGTGGGGTGGCGTTTGATTCCCGGTACCTGAGAATCGGCCTTGCACTTCTGGGGCCTCGAACCCTCGAGTCACCGATAATCTAGAGTGCGACGTGACAAGTTTGTGCACATTTGTGCTGTACGTGCTGTGCGTGCTCGCGCCTCGCTCATCGCCTTCGCATGGAGACATGGGAAATTACGCGTTGCACCACCTGTTGCCCCAGGTGTCGGTTGCTGGCCATCCGTTGGCTCCGACGCCGTCGTTCTTCATGTTATTCTTTCCAATGTACGCGTAGCTCTCGTTGGCGTTGAAGTTGCGGTGCGGGCAGTAGAACTGGAGCGATGGCGGGCACGTGCGATCAACCGCCGTACACGTCGAGATGCATGGCTGCAGTTCGTTGTAGTCGGTCGCGTAGGCCGGGAACGGGTCGGGGTTGCGCCTGCTGCTGTTGGTTCGGGGTACAACGAACGGGCTGTCCGGGCCGTTGGGGTCGGCGTCCACAAAGTCGGGTGGGTTGTTGGACGCACACTGGGGCACAACGATGCGGCACAGCCAGTCACGGTACGCCATGTAGCAGTCGAGGCAGGTCGAGCTCCACGAGTATCGGTCTCGCCCGCACGCCATGGACATGAGCGAGACTTCGAACCCTTGGAGGTTCTCTTCCAGGACTTGAGCAAAAGCGTCTGGGATTGCACTGAGGGCATCGCCGCTCGCATTCAATGGGGCGACGGGTGATGCGTAGCCGATTCCTGGGCACATCGCATTGGGAAGCACAATTGGGCAGGCGAACGTGGCTGAGAGTGTCAGTTGGCATCCTCATGAGCCTCGCAACTCACCCTCCTTGGTGGCGAACCACGACGGCTCGCTCTTGATAAACGTGTCCTGCTCCACCATCCACGCCGTGTAGTTGGTCTCTGGCTGCAGGCCCTGGAAGAAGCCCCAATACCTGAAGCCGTCCGAGTTCTCGACATTCATCCACTGCGTGCCCGAGCTTGTGGCATTGAGCACCGTGAGGTTGTGGTCGCGCACTACCTTGTCGATCGCAGCGATCGAGTTGCCCAGCCCCACGGATACGGGCGACAAGGTCGTCGGGAGGATGACGAATCTCGTGTTCTTGGTCACCGTGTCCGCCTCGTCCCATTGCGGGAGATCCACCTCGGCCTTGGGCAGCGAGTAGTTTGGGAACAGCGGCTCGGCGATCGACTCGTGCAGCAGCACTGGCGAGAATAACAGCACTGAGCTCTGCGTCGTATCGCCCAGCAACGGCGTCTCGGCCGACATTCCAGGAATGCCCGTCGAGTTGTCATCTACGACTTGTCAGTCACGAAACACGCCAAGCACGCACAAGTGTCCGACACGAGGACAAACACCTCGACGTTGCCATCGCTGATCGCTGACGGGCTGAGCGTAATGTCGTCTTGGATACCGCGCCCGATAAGAATACTGGGCTTGACGCTCGGCGCATTGGGGTCAAACTTCTGGGTATGAAAGTCGAGCCCATATGTCCAGTTGCCGAACCCCTGGTCCCATGAGATCTCCCATGCGTCGTGGTCCCCATCGCGGCGGTTCCAGTCTCCAAGCCAAGTGCCGCCGCTCGCCGGATCGTCCTTGGCCTTGTCGATCACGTAGTCGTATCCCGCGCCTCCGTCCTCGCTGCCGGTGGACACAAAGACACGCGGGAGCTCGGAGGTGTTGGAGCCAAGCGACGCAATGTTGAACACGACCGAGAGCGCGTTGAGGCCCTGTGGAAACTGCACCACCACAGCGGGGTGCGTCCGGTTCAAGGGAGGTAGCGTAAAGTTTGAATGCAGTTCCGTGACGTTCAGCGTCGGCGCGGCCGCAGGCGCAGAGCCTGTCGGGGTTGGTGCTGGCGCTACGGCGCTCGACGCGGTCGATGCGTGTGATGCCGAGCTCCCAGACTGGCTGTGGCTCCCGCTCTCCGAGGCGGTGGCTGACGAGTGGGTCGACTGGGTCTCTGATTGACTTGACGACTCTTGCGCTGCCGCCTCGGGCGCCAAAACGGCCAGGAGCAAGGCGACGAGGCCGACTGTTCGGAGCAGCGACGAGGCGACTGGTATTCTTGGCGACACTGATGCCCTCTTGCTCGAAGGCCCCGCTTCCATGGTTGCCTGTTTTGATGATGATGATGATAATGCCATAATGGCCATTCTTATGACCGAGACATGTCGTGTTGTTGATATTGTCGAGACTGTCGCCGTGTATGATATGGGTTGCAGCAAGGAGCGTACGCCGACACTGTATCCTTTTGCCATTTGCTGCAGCGTCTTGGCTTGCTGGCTGCACATCACTTGCGCGTCATCAGGAAAGGGGAGTGAGAGCCTGGATAGTGAGGCTGACAACAGGAAATAGCCCCAGTTTCAGGCTCATTTTTGGCCCGCTGGCCCCGTGTGGTGTCTCTCTCTGTCTGTCCCGGCCGGCTAGCGGGGCCAACTTGGATGCTCGATCTCACTTGTTGCCATTCCACTCTCGTACTCGCTGCTCGCTGCCTCGACCAAAGCACGCATCCAACAACAACAATCAGTCTCAACCCCTTGCGGCCACTTTTGGGCGATCAACAGCACGCTCAAGACGTCACACTAGGCACCACAGACACTTGTACGCTTCTATCCCATCAGCCAGTGTGCGCCAAAGCTCGTGTGACGCCGCCAGAGTGCGAAGCAACCGCCGACGCCCCGCCCCCCTCACCAGCGCCGCCATCCAACCACCAACCGACAACTCGCACACTCGGTATCCCGACCATCCCGACCGGCGCGCACAACCCGACACGTTACGTCGTCGGTGCACGCCTTCTGTGCTTCGCCCCCTATCCTCTGCCCCTCTCCACACACCAATCTCGTCATCATGCCGCAGACACACAAGCCTCGGCGAAATACCACACTCTACCTCCCGCCCCCGGCCCCTCGCTCCGACCAGGCCGGCTCATCGTCGTCACCGGACAAGGCGCCGGTGAACACGCCGTCCCTCGATGTCCTGCTTATGGCGCAGCAGATTGCCCACTCTCGCGGCCACACGTTTGACATTGAGTCCTTCCTCCTTCCAGAGCAGCGGGAAGAGTATCTCGCCTATTTGTGCCAGGAGGGGAGCAGCGGCGAGCCAGAGGCCGACGCCGAGGCGGTCGAGGTGGTCGAGGCAGTCGAGGTGGTGGAGAACGGGACGCCAGAAGCCGATAGGACCGAGGAGCCACGGCCGGGGAGTGAAGAGACTGAACAGCCCGGTCCGCGTGAGCCGGTGACTCCACCGCCAGCGAAACGCATCAAGACGGGCTCGCACAGCAACACACCACTGGCGCAGGTGTATTGGAAGCAGCGACTGGACAGGCTCGCGCTCGCAGGTCGCGGAAGATCAATGACCCCCCGGTCATCGACACCCCGCGCGTCGGTCAAGCCAGAACCCGAGGAGCCTGGAACGCCATCAACGCCGGCGCCACATACGCCAACCCATCATGGCAAGCACAAGGGCGAGCAGCTGCCTCTCACACCGGCCGAGAAGGCCAGCATTCAGGAGTCGGCATCGTACTGGTGAGTGGGACGATGAGTTGTTTGAGATCGGGCTGACATTTGCAGGAACCACCTCCTCGTGCAGGCTCGCTCCGATCGCGGACCACAATGGGACTATAACACCCAGATGCTCCTCTTCGACCGCCAGTCACAGGACTACTACTCGCATGGCCAGCCACCACCTGCGACTCCTCCCCCACCATCCCCCAAGCGTCTCCCGCCCGTCGAGGCCGCACCCCCCGCGCCAGCGACAACGGCTGCGGCGCCGGCCGCCGCAACGACTCCTTCGGCCAAGCCTCTGGACAAGCTTCCTAATGGCGCTCCCGCAGCAGGGCCGAATGGTGAGTCGTCTGCCACCCCAGCCGCACCAGCCGTTGCACGAGCTACAACGCCTGCTCCAGTCGCTGCGCCAGCGCCGACCCCCGCGGCTGCCACAACACCAGCAGCGTCGGCCAACCCGCTCCCTGGCGGCTTCCCGCGCCCCGGTTCGGCGCAGTCGCCCGCGGCCCCGAGCCCAAGTGGAGGAGGACCACAGCGGTTCCCCTTCACCCAGCCGTCTCCATCGCCGTCGACGCCGCATGCGCCGACCCCAACAGCCCAGTTCCCGCCCAACTTTGCGCAGTCACCAGCCGGCACGCCAGGCTTGAACCCGTCCCATTTACCACCTAGCCCGGCTCACTCCAACTCGCCTGCTCCACCAATGCCAGGACAGCTGCCCCAGCAGCCGCAGCAAATCCCACCGCACATGCTGCCGCCGCACATCCGTCTCGCGCAGGCACAGGCGCAAGCGCAGGCGCAGGCCCAAGCCCAGGTGCAAGCCCAGGCTCTGGCGCTGGCACAAGCAGGTGGCGACCAGGGTGGTGGTGGTGGCGGGCCAGGAGGACCAGGTGGCTTCCACCTCAACCCCGCCATGCTGCAGATGCCCCAGGGCCAGAACCAATTTGGCGGCTTGCCAGGCGGTATCAACCCCATGGCGCTGATGGGTGGAGGAGGTGGAATGCCCGGTGGTGTGCCCGGCATGCCAGGTGGAGTTCCTGGTATGGGTGGCGGACCAGGAGGACCGCCATTCGGACCTCCAGGCCAAGGACCCAGTCCCATGCTCGCTCGCGGCGGTGCTGGGCCGATGCTCGCCGGAGCTTGGGGTGAGAACAACTTCACATCATGACGTGTGGTCAAAAGTCGCGGCGCATCGGTCGTTGTTGGCACTTTGCATGCACTTGTACAACCTCATCATGATCACGAAACTACATTGCAGCGGTACAAGGGACCGAGCCGCTGACACGTAACGATGAGGAGAATGCGGGAAACTAACTGGTACTTGTATGAGGAGCTGACCTAGGCGACATCGACGTTCTTGAGTCTACACCCAGGTGGAGGCAGAGGCGAATGACTTTTGAGCTAGGGCGAAGAACTTGGCTTGGAGGATGGCAGGATAGCGAACCCTGTTCGTCAGCGGTGTCTGACTCCATGCACTCACAACTGGCAGAGAGCCTGCTCATTACTCTCGGCGTTGACAATATCGCGGGCAATTTTCATTGCCTTGCTCTTGCCGCCAATGCTCTTGTTCTGCGGTGTTAGTCTCCTCCACACTTCGACACCTACGTCGACCACCATGCACATCTGGCGACAGATGAGCACCTTGCGCTCAGCCGGAGACTTGGATGCGAGGTCCTGCGTCCAGTCAGGCGAGCCAGGAGGATCAGGGCGTGGAGCCTTGACCACACCCAGGTTCTTGAGGAGGGCATCACCGTCAGGGCCTTTAAGGATGTTGACAATGCCCTCTGCCGACATCGAGCTCAGTGCTGGTAGGCTCAACTTGTCGACTGCCACTGTCACCGGCTTGGAGGGTTCCACCCTGGGGGCCGCAGATGCTGGCCTCACGTCCATCTTGACCTCAATCTTCGGGCTCTCCTCTGGTGGAGGGGGCATCGACTGAGTCTTGGAATCCTCCTCGTTCTTCTCTGGTGACACTGGGGTCGGCTTGTGCTCAGTCTGGTGGTGACGAGCGAGCATCTTCTTGGCGGTTCCGTAGTGAGTCACAAGCAGGGCCTTGCTTTCGAGGCATCGCTCGAGATCACCATTCTGGAACGATGCCTTCATGATAGCCATGATGGTGCCAGCATCCGTGGGATCGATACGAGCGATCTCTGCCCTCAGTCGGGCATCGAGCTCAGCGGGGCTTCGCTTGGGCTGGGGCACCTTGTCGCCATTGTTCTTCTTCATGACGGCACCCTCGATGGAACCGTCCTTGGATTGCTTGCGGTTTCGGTTGGTCTCACCGAGAAGAGGCAAGGGCGGGCGAGGCGAACCGAAACGACCACCACGCGGAGAGCCCATAGCCGTCTGGGGCATAGTCAGACTTCAGTACACCCGGCTATCTCGTACGTACAATGTTGTGCGAGTCGGGAGTAGTTGCATTGGCACTGAAGCGCCTGTTCGGCTTCGGGCCAGCCCCCTTGCGATGCTGATGGTACTGAACAGTGATGCGCTGGCTGCCGAACTGAGTGTTGTTCATCTTCTCCAAGGCGTGAGCGGCTGTTGGGTAAGTACACATCAAAGTCACACTCTCACCTTCCGCCGCCGTCATGAAGGCAACAAAGCCGAACCCACGAGACCTGCCCTGGTCGTCGCGCATCACCCGCGCATTCGTAACTCGACCTAACTGTGCCAATGTCAGTTTGCTGTGAGGCGGTTTTCACCTCACCTGGTTGAACATCTCGCCTAGGTAGTGCCCGCTGATGTCACTGTCCAAGTTCTAACTCTGTCAGCTTTGTGAAAGAGTATTAGACCTTACCTTAACCAGGAGGTTGCAGAAGTCAATCTGCCCATATGGGCGAGATGGCCCGCTGGTGCCGGCTTGGACGTACTGACCTGCGCCGTGTGGAACAACGGTTCCGTCGTCCGCCACAACACTGAAGCGATTCCCCGCGTCGACGAAATCGGTAGTCCAGGCTCGCGACATGACTGTCCCACCATTCTTGCCAGAGTTCCTTCCACCTGGAAGATGCCGATTACCCCCCTTGGGAGTCATCCAGGCCCTCT
Organism: Vanrija pseudolonga; assembly: GCF_020906515.1. Lineage (NCBI taxonomy): Eukaryota > Fungi > Basidiomycota > Tremellomycetes > Trichosporonales > Trichosporonaceae > Vanrija > Vanrija pseudolonga. Next base: position 1,182,233 of record NC_085855.1, read on the forward strand.
CGTGTGGACTTCCGAATGGTGGGGTACGTAGCGGGGGCGGCGACATTGGCAACTTCGGCCCAGCCAGCTTGTTGTGTCTCGCCCATGGCACCGAGGAGTTTGTGGCGGAGGGTGGAGGAGAAGGTGGAATGAAGGCTACACCTTGAAGCACTTGAGGAGGCAGGGCTTGGCCTGAACCAGGAGCAAAGTCTCCTGGGTGGCGCACGAACTGCATTCCGTTGAAAAGACGAGGGTCTCCAATTTGCCCATAGTGTTGATCGAGGACTTGGCCATCATCGTGATACACTGCCGGCAGAGGAGGAGGAAAGGGTGATGGGTAAGGGCTCGGGAAGTGGCTGAGCGTCGGGAACGGCGGAGCTGGGGAGGGCGGCCCGTGGGCCCAACTGTGGAAAGGAACCATGTGTCCAATCTCGCCAGCAGGCAGGACCACAGGGGTGCCGAAGTGGGGGGAAAATGGAGCGACAGGCAGTGGGACTTGGTGTGACGGGACGCTCTGTGGTGACGGCTGCGGTGGGGACGGGGCGGGCTGCTGCACCAGCATCTCCTGTGGCAGAGGAGGTGGCGGTCCAAAGGGAGTCCCAGCAGGCATCGGTGGCAGCGGCGGTCCAAAGTGGTCGTTGGGATAAGCCTCGACCGCGGTTGGGGCCATCGCAATATAGGAAGGGTCCTTGCGCACATCGCTGGATCTGTCAGATACAACAGTGCACGACGTCAGCCAACTCACATGAGCCAGCCCTCGATTAGAAGGCCCTTCACTTGAAACTCATTCTCAAACTTAGTTGCCTCGTCGTCGTGCCAGAAGTCGACTTTGGCCCTCCAGCGCACGTCACCGTCAATGTGCTCAGGAAGATCGCGGGGGCGGCTGACCTCAAGAGTCACAGACACCTCCCTGATCGCTCCCCAGGGGCGAATGAGATCGTAAACTTGACCTTCAGTTGGGAGTGTAGGCTGAGCCGACCCAGCCAGGCGCAGCGGGCGGATGAAGCGAGGTGTGGCAGTTGACTCGGGGAGCGCGGCTGGCCATGGGAAGGGTGACACCAGGATGCGGAGGTGCCCAGCCAGGTATGGGTGGTGGTGAAGCAGGCTGAGTGCTTTCTCGGCTGGACCAAGTTAGTGTTTTGGACCAGCTAGCCACAAAATTCATCCTCACCTTCATGCAGATGATGGAACTGGAGAGTGCCTACGACGTCAGACTGTTCGCTTGCGCTGGTCACTCACCATTCCGAGGCATCCAGTCATAGTACACGTCTGGCCACACGCGCTCATTGTAGGGGACAGCGTCGTGGATGTTGACCGAGACCGAGGTGATCCCGTCCCTCTGGAGTACATCGATTAGATCGTTCTCGTGCACACCCGGGGGAATTGCACTGAGGAAGATTATGGGCTGCCCCTAAGACTTGTAAGCAAAGGGGTCTATACTAAGCCGACGAGCTTACGATGAATGGGTGAGGGCGAGACATTGTGCTCTGATCGATTACCGGCGACGGCTGGTCCCGGTAGTTGACAGGAGGAAGGGATGGGTACGGGGTGTAGCTATTGACCATTGGGAATGGAGTGGCTACCTGCCAGTCAAGCGGGGGGGACGGCCCGTTGCCGCTGGGCAGGACAGGCGGAGAGCCTTGAAAGGTGATGCCGAGGGAAGACGGCATTGCCTGCTGCACCGCAGGGAACACATTGTGCGGCGCGGGGGGAAGAGGTGCAGGAGGGGCGACCGGGAGATAGGGAACTTCTGGGGTGGCGACATGCGAACTGCCTGCATCGGCCTTGGGGTGGGTGGAAGCAGGTGAGAGGGGGGCTTGGTCAGGCTCGCCCTCGGCCTCAGAAGGAGAGCTCGAGGTGTCAGAGTGGTGAGGGGCGGTGGGGAGCAGGTCGCGGTCGGTTGGGGCAGGAGACGCGGCCATCGTGCAGTGTTCAAGTGTTGCTGTTGGAGGAGGGTACTCCCAAGTACGCTGACGCTTGGGGGCAAGGTAAGACTGATTAAGGCTGACAGGTGAGGAGGGGGAGCAAACTCACTGTAGTCTACCCAAGAAGTCAAAAGACAGCCATGAAACGGGTGGACCTAGGTAGCGAGCAGTAACGCCCGGTGTGTAGGCACTCGCCTGTGGGGCGAGGGTAGATGGTGGGTGGGGGGTACAGTGGTACAAGGCCAATGATGTTGAACAGGGGGGAGGGAAGAGAGTGAGTGATGAAGTAGAGTTGAGTGAAGGAAGGAAGACGAGACTATTTGAGTGTGGGGTGACTGGACCAGAGCGCGCGTGTGTGTGTGGGATGTATCAGTCGTCGTCACGCTTGAGTGATGGGCGATGAAGGAGGCGGCGGCGGCGGCGGCTGGCGGCGCGCGCGACACGGTCAGATGATAGGACGTGTGGAGAAACTGCGACGCGTGGACCTGCAAAGTGGAGGGGGAGGGGGGAAGAGAGAGAGAGACAGAGAGACTGGCGGCGGCGGCGGCGGGGGGCGAGGCGAGAGAGGCAACAGAAGTAAGTAGCGGTCGGCGACGCCCCTCGTCGTCGTCGTTGCCGCCGTCGCTGGTGAGCACGGGCCCACCCTGGACGACTCCTCGCGCCTCGCGCCTCGCCGCCCACCCTCCTCGACGCACAGATCGCCAGACGAAAACAGACACACACACGCATGGCACTCGCACTCTGCCGAGCGACGCACGGGCGCACGAGCCACCAAAGTCAGTCTTCCTCGCGTCCTCGCGACAACGGCGTGTCAGCCGTCAGCCAGCCAGATCAGCAACACACGCAAACCCTGGTGCCGCCTAATCTCGTATTGTCACAGTCGAATAGTCAAGACGAGTATGTGAGTAGCATCAAGTCAACATCAACGCAGCTAGGTCACAAGTGGTCATGATATCATCCGATTGCTCACTGCAGCGCCGCCGCCGGGTCGGATACAACCTCGACCCGAGTGAGCTTGGCGCGCCTGCCCGTCAGGACGGCGACTGACCTACCGCCCAGGGGCCGCCGCCGTCCCCGCCTCCGCGGCGTGTGTCGATCCGTTTCAGCGTTGGGCGTCAGTTGTGCAGCGGGCGGTCAACAGAGCACAGTGTAGGCGTCACAAGCAACGAAACGTTGTTCACATCCCGGTTTCAAGCAAGCTGGATCGTGGGCAGTCACTCTCACTGTGCTGCGCAGCGCCCGAATACAGCGGGACAAGCTTAAGCCTTGTAAAGAGAGCACGACGTGGTTATTCTGGCCCACCCAGCCCAGGGCCCAGGGACTCGGTACCCAACTTGTTTCAGACGGCCTCTGTCTGGAGGGCGCAGGCATGGCGTGTTGGTGGAGAGTTGCTGGCTGTCGGTCGGTCGGTTGCCTCCGCCCGCCCCGCCCTTCCTTTGGAATCAGTGGCTGCCAGCAGCCGCAGCGCAGCAAATAGGGTTTTGTAGGGCCCAGGGACAACCTGGTGGCCATGATTCACAACTGAAGAATGAGATGACTGCTTGACCCTGATATACTCCATGACTCCCTGCTGGTGAATGCCGACATTGTGCCTTGGGCACAAAATGAACATCAATAGGCGGACGCGCGCCACGAGGCAGTCCGCATTAGACTTCTCACGCAAACGTACTCGGGTAGAGCATGTTTCGGCATCGTAAGCTTGCCTGTGAGTACTCTTGTCCCCCTTACGCCCCCCCCTTTGCCGCCCCGTGTTTGCCCAGAAGGCGGCTGTAGAGGAGGAGGCGCTGGCGTATTGGCCACACACGGCGATCCATTGTAGGACAGGCTGGATAGACTGGGTAGCCGTAATCCTGTGACTGGGGTAGCGGGCACGTTCTACGCGTCGAGCTGGCATGGTGCCTTCGTCGGCCGCTAGATCGCCCGCCCACCAGCCATGCCCAGCAATCGCGGCCACCCCAGTCAATTGACATGGACGACCAAGTTTATGGAACCACACATTTCCACACCACCACACCACACAAACGATGCTGAGACCAAACAGAATACTGCTCGTCGTGTCGGCCTTCCTCGTCCTCTACGTCTTCCACGTCGCCTTCACTTCCGGCAGCAGCTCGAACCCCAAGGCCGACGCGTCCACCCACCGCGCGCGTGTCAAACGACAGCAGAAGACATTGTCCGCCTTGACCGACCAAAAGCCAAAGCACCAGCCGCACCCTCTCGCGACCTCGCACCAGGAGTTTGACTACGCCGACGTCGAGGTGGACGCCGCCGGCAACTTTGAGTTCATCCCCTCCAAGCACAGACAGCACCCCATCGACCTCCTCGTCGCCCGCGCAAAGGAGCACGTCAGAGCCATCGAGAAGCGCATCAACACGATCACCGACGTCAAGGACGCCGCTGTCGACTATGAGCGCGAGTTCAAGATGAAGCCCCCTCGTGGGTTTGACAGGTGGTGAGCAGGTGGCGCTGGTGCCGGTGACGCCGTGGCGGTGACTGACGGACGGTGCAGGTACAAGTTCACGCAGCGCGCGGTGCCCAGAAACGTCGGCGCTGCCTCCATGTACCCGCTTGCGCACAAGCCATTCGAGCAGTTCCTCTCGCTGTCGCCCAAGGAGGTGCGCAAGCGCATTACCGCCAATGCGGTCAAGGGTGGTCACTTCACCATCACCTTCGTCCCCGATGGCCAGGGTGACAAGGGGACGGCTTGCCCCGAGGACGGCGAGTGGCTGCCCGAGGACTGGCACGAGCGCGGACGTGGACGCATGAAGATCGGAGGTAACATGGCCTGGAAGTGGCGCTGCAAGTACGTGCATCTGTTTGGGGCGAGCTGACGGCCCAGCAACACTATCACGCTTCTTGCGCCCCTGCTGCCCAAGTTCCCGGACGAGATGTTCAGCATGAACCCACCGTTCATGATGGTATTCAACTCACACGACGGCCCCAATGGCATGGTGCAGTAGGTTGATGACGCATGAGCCAGCGCTGACGCCCAAGCCGCTCGTTCCAGGAGCGTTCCGAGGCGCTGGGAAGGACGGGCAAGGGTGAGGATTTCATGTGGCTCGGCGGGCGGCGCGCACTGACGCTTGCAGTGTGGCAGGACGGCCAGCTGAACAACGCCGAGAGCGCGATGCGCAACACGAACGGGTGGCAGTGGGTGTGCCCTGACAACACACCTCTGAAGGATTCGGCGATCGACCTTGTGCTCAACGATGAGCTGCAGCCCAAGAAGCGATCGCAGGGTGCTTCGAAGAAGTTTGTCGCCGACTTTTACAAGAGCACAGACATCTGTCACAACCCACAGTTCCGCGAGCTTGTGAGTGGGCGGCGGTGCCACGCGGTGTATGGTCCTGACGCAACCCCCAGCACGCCTTTGCCCTCAAGGACGAGCGGATCTACAACAGCCCTCTGTCGCCGGTCGTCTCGGTCTGCAGGGTGGGTCCCTTGACGTAGGGCATTACGCTGACCCCGCAGACACTGCGCAACTCGGACTTGGCAGGCATCCCCCTGGATGCTGTCTATCGTGAGTAACAGGCAACTGCGGATGTCTTGGCACCACGCTGACCCTACCAAAGAGAACCCTCCCTTCCTCGAGTGGGAGAAGAAGACGGACCCGCGGTTATTCTGGGTGCGTCGTCGTCGTCGTCGTCGTCGTCGTCGTCGTGGTGCAAGCGTGTGCGCGTGCAGAGCTAACCTCCCCTACAGCGCGGCTCGGCGACCGGTATCTCGCAGAACAAGGACACACCGTGGCGCAAGTCGCAGCGCCAGCGGTTGCACTACTTTGCCAACAACAAGACGGAGGCGAGCGCGCCGATCCTCGTCGGCCGCAGCTCGGGGCCTGTTGTGGAGGAATACCCTGTCAAGCAGATGGTGGACGAGTGGTTTGACATTGGGCTGGCGGGCCAGCCGCACCAGGTGGGTTGGGGGACCAGAGCATGGCTAACCCGCAGTGCAGCGTCGAGGACGGCTCGTGTGACGAGGTGGCGAGAGAGTTTGAGTGGCGCGAGCCTGTTCGTGGCGACAAGGCGTTGTTGTAAGTTGAATGGTATGGCCGTGACGCTGACTGGCAGGTACAAGTATGTGATCGACGTTGACGGCAACGGTTGGAGCTCGCGTTTCCGCCGCCTGTTGTCTGGCAACAATGTCGTGTTCAAGAGCACTGCCTTCCCCGAGTGGTTCAACGACTTCCTCGTGCCGTGGTACCACTACGTGCCGATCCAGCCCGACTACAGCGACGTGTTTGATATCATGGCCTACTTCCGCGGCGCGCCGGACGGTTCGACGTCGGGGCGCGATGACGTGGCCAAGGAGATCTCAAAGAACGCCATGGACTTTGTGCACAACCACTGGAGGTGAGTCGGAGGTGTGTGACGCCACTAACATCCCCAGGGTATCCGACATGCACGCCTACTTCTTCCTCGTGGTGCTCGAGTACTGGCGCATGTTCTCCGAGGACCGCGAGTGGGCGTCGTACAGTGCATAGGGTGTGGCGTGTATGTGTGGGATTATAGGCATAGAGTGTATGAAGTCAAGCAGCATTGCATAGAGAGCAGAGTGTCGCCCGGCCACACCGGACATGGCATGCCTGGCACCATGTGGGGCACCCGACCCACTCGGTGTGGAGGTGGTCGACGCGAAAGTTGATCGGGCAGTCGCGTCTATTCTCGACTTTGACTTGACTCTCTTCACTGCTCACACCCCACCAACACAATGACAGCCGTGCGGATATCCTACGACGCGCTGCTCACCAACCCGAGCAGCGTGCACGAGTCCATCAGCGCGGCGTTCGGCTCGGCAAAAGGCTCCCTGGGAGCAATCTTCATCACCGGTGCGGCCCACTCCCCTCCCCCAGCTGCACTAACCTCCAGACCTGCCCGACACCTTCCCAGCCCAGCGTGCGCGCCTCTTCCACCTCGCCCACGTACTCGGAAACCTGCCACCCAGCGTCCGCGAGTCCCTCTCCCGTCCGCACACGGCATACTCCTTCGGCTGGAGCCACGGTAAAGAAGTGATGAACGGCAAGGCGGACACCCAAAAGGGGAGCTACTATGCCAATCCGCTCCTCGACTATCCCGACGTCAGCGACGCACAAAGAGAAGCTCACCCGGAGTATTACGCTGGGAATGTTTGGCCTGATGGCGTGGCCGGGCTGGAGGAGTTCGAGAGCGCGTTCAAGGAGCTTGGGGCGTTCGTGGCGAGTGTCGGCGTTGCGCTGGCCCGCGCGTGCGAGGAGTTTGGTGCGTACGGGTCTGGAGGAAGCTCGTGCGAGCTAGCTGACGCTCGCTCGCTCGCCAGTCGCAGTCCCCGACCGCTCCATCGCGCAGATCATCACCGACTCAAAAGCCAACAAGGCCCGCCTGCTGCACTACTACCCCTCCGCGGCGTCGAGCCACGCCGACAGCCTGTGCGGGACGCACCTCGACCATTCTTTGCTGACGGGGCTCTGCTCGGCAATGTATCTGAACGCAGCGGGCGACCCCGTGCCGCCGCCGTCGCCAGACGCAGGGCTGTACATCTTCCCCCGCGGCGGCGGGGACGCGGTGCAGGTCAAGATCCCAGCAGACTGCCTCGCGTTCCAGATGGGCGAGGCGCTCGAGCTGCTGACGGGCGGTAAGCTTGCCGCGACGCCGCACTTTGTTAGCGGTGGTTCTGGCGCCGAGGACGTGTCCCGTGAGAACTTTGCCTTCTTCCTCCAGTGAGTCATGGCCAGTTTGTGCACTCACGCCCGCCAGACCCGACGTCGACGATGTCATCGGTCCCGACGGCGAGACGTTTGGCCAGTTCACCAAGCGCGTCCTCCAGCGCCACTACTCGGACCTCGGCAAGTAGCCCAGCCCAACCTCCATATACTGCAATGCTTCATGCTACGCTACGCTTATGATTGACTACTATGCCGTGCTAGCTGTGCTGCTTTCCGTTTTTCACCCAGTCCCCACTCAGTCCTCGCTCACGTCTCCAAACTCAAAGATGCCGAGGCGGTCCGCCTTGGCTCCCTCGGTGGCTGAGAGTTAGCACCGTTGCGATGGGCCTAACTCACCCTGGTTGATCTTGGCCACAATCTGCGGGTACGCGCCGAGGTAGCGGAGCGACTTGTCAAGAGTACCGAGACCTGGTGGGTTAGCATATATTCGATACTCTGCGACCCACCCTCGCGAACAAGGTCCGCATTGATGCAAGCAAGCGGATCCGACGCCGCGTTGGGGTCGGACGGGTCAATAAGACGCAGGTGGAGCAGGTTGCCCTCGCGCTGGTCAATGTTGGCAACGAGCTTGCGGCCAACGGCAATCTCGCTGAAGAAGCGCCACGCCTCGCCACCGTACTCGCTGCTGCGGGGGAGAATCTTGACAAACGACAGGCGCGCCTCCTGGGCCTGGCCAGGCAGAGCCTTGAACTTGGCGTCAAGGGGACGCAGGCGCGAGAAGGGCACAGTCTCCTCGTTGCCGTAGTCGATGAAGTAGACCTGCGCCTCCTTCTTCAGCGCGCTCGAGCGCTTGACACGAGCACGGTACCACCGGTCGTCCTCGGTGAACTTGGCAGACACAATGTCGCCAGTCTTGGGGCTGAAACCAGCAGGGGCCGCGTTGGCGGGACTGCGGTGATGCAACGAGAAGTCGGACATGAGCTTCTCGAGCGACGCGGCGCTCTTGTCGTCGAGGATTTGAACCGAGAACGAGAAGGGGTCGGTCTCGCGGACGGCCGAGACGACCACGTCAAGGTATTGGGGGGGCAGGGCCACAGCAGCCTTGTCATCGGCAGCGGCAGCAGCGGCTGCTGCTTCCTCGCCAGAGTAGTTCGACCAGATCTGGGGAGTTAGCTTCAGTAACGACACATTAACCCACACCACGGTTGGCCGCCTTGGCCTCCTCCTCCGCAGCCTGGAGCTCAGCGCCAAAGGGGAGCTGCTTGGCGGAGAACTCGTGGACGTTGGCGAGACCGGCGCGAACGAGCTCGACGGCAACGTTGGCACCGCCAGCGTACAGAGCACCAACGAAACCACCCTGCTTGTCGGTGCTGTCAAAGGCAATCTCGACATCACGCTGGAGGTAGCGCGAAGCAAACTTGTACGACTCGGGACCGTACGGCTCCGACTTCTCGTTGGTGCCGGCACGGGCAGTACGAGGCGCGCGGATGCCAGCGAGCACGAAAGTGATCTTGGCGTTCTCCTTGGGCAGGAGAAGCTTGAAGCGCGAGCCCGACGCGACAAAGTCGACAACAGCAGCGTGCTTGCCAGCGCGCTTCCACGAGGGGAGGTACTGAGCAGCGCGGCTGCCGCTCTCCGACGCGTCGACAATGCGAGGAAGGGTCACCTCCTTGGTGGAGTGGATACCGCGGGTCTCGGTCGTCGCGGTCTGCTCAGCAATGATGAGCTTGTCGAGCTCGGCCGAGCGGTCCTCGTCGTCACGGCGGTGGCGGAGAACGGTAGCCAGGCCCTTTTCGATGAGTTGCTCCGCGATGTTGCTCTTCTGGCCGCCGTAGGTGATGGTGACGCACTCGCGCTCCTCGTACTCGCCGTCCTTGGGCTTAACGTAGTCGACGAGGACGTGCACGACCTTGCCGACGAGGCGCTTGCGAAGGAACCTGATGAGGTTAGTTGTACATGCGCGAAAAACCTCACTCCTTGGCCTCAGCGGCGTAGTACGTGTTCTTGGCGTCAGAGCCGCGGGGGCCGCGAACAGAGGCGAGCTGCACGCGGCGCTCCTTCTCGCTCTTGTCGTCCTTGGCAACAATGCTGAGCTGGTCAGAGCCCCAGACACGGACGACCGTCGCGTCAAAGGCCTGGCCCTTGGTCGTGTGAGCGGCGCCGCCCGAGGCAGCAGCAGCACCGTTTCCAGTAGCCGCGGTAGCAACGCCGGTCCACAGGCCGATGTGCTTGGCCTTGGCAGAGCGCTCGGCCGCGCGAAGCTTGTCGAGGCCGCCGTAAGGGGCCAGGATACCGGCGTGCCACTGTGATGTCAGGAAGGAAGGCTACAGCGTCACTTACGTCGATGACCTTGGCAAGACCAGCGGCCGCGAGGAAGTCGGCAATGTGACCGTTGGGGTGGATACTGTGCTTGTCAGCTCCAAAAGTTCGACAATGTAGCTGACTCACGCCTGGCCGATAATAAAGCTGGCACCGGCTGTGGGAGCAGGGAGCTGGCCGCCAGGCGTGGGGCCGGCAAGAGGAGAAGCACCAAGGGACACGGGCGCGGAGAGAAGGCGGACCTTGATCAGGCGCTGGAGGAGACGGACCTCGGTGAAGAACTTGGCCTCTTCTCCCCACGGCTCGGCACCGCTGACCTCGCCGTCACGCTGGGCACCGGCACGGGGGCTCTTGGCGCCGGCAACGACAAGGTTGACGAACTGGTGGTTCGCGTCGTCGAGGAGCAGGCGCACGCGCAGCTCGGTACCGTTACGGACCTGCTCAACAATAGCTGGGCGTCAGCTCATGGTCCATGTCGACGAGCTCACCGTCAAGCTCCTTGTCCTTGTGCTCGGCGATGAAGGCGAGGGGGTCCGCGGGCATCTGGAAGGCGACGGTGCGCTGCTGCATTGTCAGCGCGCCCGCACACAAGTCCAATACGCACAGTCTCGGGCTCAGCAGACCAGACACCGCGACCGGCAGCCTCGGCCTCAGCCTGGGCGTTACGCAGGTCCTCGGAGGCCTTGTCGGCGTCGCGGAGCTTGGCCCAGCCGGCCGACACGACGAGCTTGGCGACGTCCTGCGGCGGCTGGCCGGGGCCAGCGGGCGCCGAGAGCACCGTCGCGAACTCGCCACCCGAGGGAAGAGAGTGCGTGATCGTAAAGGCAACCTCCTTGCCCACGAGGAGGGTGCGGAGGTACTCGCGGGCAGGGAAGGCGAAGGCCTGGGTGTAAGCTGCGATCTGCGAGAGATGCCCTTCCAGCTTACCTCGTCATCGCGGGTAGCCGTACCAACACGCGGCGAAGTGAGTCCGGCAAGGTGCAGAACGCTGCTGTCAGCTCAGCAACTACATAGTAGCTCACCGCTCCTTGGCAGGCTGGCCCTTGGCGGGCGCCTCCTTGGGTCGCACGATCAGCGTGTCGCCAGACAGCACGGCTGTGGGTGTGAGCGGGGGCGGTGAGGGAGGGAAGCTGCCGGCGGTGCGATGCAGCGCCTGTACGGTATACTACTCCGGCTGGCTGCATCGCTACGGCCTGTAAAGGTTCTGGGGCGAGACGTACACTTGACAATCTGAGGGGTCAGCAGCTGCACACGACCACAGGCGCTCGTCTAGCTGGACTCACCGCGCGCGTGGACATTATGAAAGAGACCGACGAGTCCGAAGACTGAGATGTAAGAGCGAGGGGGGTGAGGCTGGGGGAGGGAGACGGGGTGTGTAGAGACGAGAGGTGGTGGTCGTTGTTGCTGTTATTTCTCGGTCATGTCAGTCGCGCTGGAGTGGCTGCACGCTGGCCACGACCACTGCCGCGCCGCGTCCCTGCTGGCTGGCGGACTGGCGTGCTCGCGAGATCCAATCCCCCGCGGGGTAAATCACGTGATTGTTGTAATCCCGAAGTTGCTAAACCAATTACAAAAATGGTCGTCGCGTTCCCTGAAATGAATGGCGTATTGCCAGACGATTGGAACCGACTCGACGACGACAACAAGTGACGACGGCGGGCGGTGCGACCGGGACGGCGGGCGTCGATCCCTCTACTCATCATCACTCGACTTGGCAAGAACATTAACTGCTACTACACTTCTCCAGCAACTACACTGGGCGTGTCTTCCACTGCAACATTGTATTCCTAGCAACGGTTCGGAACCGCCAGCCACCACCTCCACTCCGACGACGACAACGAACGCCTTGGCCACCCGCCACCCACCACCTCGCCCAACCGCGCGTTGCCGCTTTCATCTAGTCCGGTCGCCGCCGCTCATCTCGACACCCAGAGTCGCCAAAGGAAGACTACATTGCGTGCTGGGGGAATTAATTTCGACTCCTACAGCTCCTATTGTTGATTCTCCTCTGCATTTCTCTTCTCTTCACCCACTCCAGCAAGCATGTGCCGCTTCGTGAGCTACGACGAGACCCGGAAGGCCACAGCTGACACCGACCCCAGATCGTGTACAAGGGCGCCGAGCCGATACAGCTCTCCCACCTCGTCACGCGCCCCCGGCACAGTATCACGAACCAGGCGTTCGAGTCCAAGCTGCGTTTGCCCAGCAGCCGGCCAATGAATGTGAGCTGGAATGTCCCTCGAACCGCAGCTGATACCCCAGGCGGACGGCTTCGGTATAGGGTGGTACGACCCGGTGCTGAGCGAGCCGACGGTGCACGCGTCCGGCGCGGCCGCGCACTCGCACCCGCACGCCACAGGCGTCGAGTCGACGCCGTCGTCGCGCCCAATATCGCCGCCGCTCCAGCTGCCCATCGTGCCAGAAGGTTCCTCGGCGGCGGGCCCGTCCACGCTGCGGACCGGCACGCCGCCCGCGCTCAGCCCGGGCGGGGCCGTGCTCCCCGACCCTGTAGAGGTCGCGGCGCAGGTCGCGGACGAGGCACGGTCCGCGGAAGTCGCGGCGCTGCGTGAGCGCGAGCGGGAGATTGAGAGCGAGCGGCCGTGCGTCTTCAAGTCGATCTCACCGGTGAGTAGTGAAGGGGCGGGGAAGCGGTGGCACGACTGACGGTCTCAGGCTTGGAGTAATGCCAACCTTACGCGTCTGGCCGAGAAGATTCGTAGCCCGCTTGTGTTTGCCCATGTGCGCGCCTCGACCATGAGCGGAGCTCGTGAGTTGAGCAACCGCGACATCAACTGACATGCAGCGAGCGAGGACAACTGCCACCCCTGGGTGTTTGACCGCCTCATGTGGATGCACAACGGCGAGATCAACGCGTTCCCCAAGATCAAGCGTGCGCTGCAGGCGTCGCTGTCAGAGGAGCTCTTCCTCTACCCATCTGGGTACACTGACTCGGAGTGGGCATTCATGGTCTTCCTCTCCATGGTGGGTGCTTGTGCCCCTGACGTGCGCTTACCCGCCAGCTCAAAGACCCCCACGCGCGCAGCTTCACGCACCGCGAGCTGTCCGACGCGATGATGAAGACGATCAAGTTCATCAACCAGCTGTCCAAAGAGGCGGGCATCACAGGCCCGAGCCTGATGAACTTTGTCGTGTCGGACGGGCACACGGTCGTGGCGACGCGCTACATCTCGAGCCGCACGTCCGAGGCCTCGTCCCTCTTCTTCTCGTCGGGCACCTCGTTTGACGAGTACGAGCCCGCCGCCGGGCTGTACCGCATGACCAAGGCCGACAAGCGCGAGCGCATCATCATGATCGCGAGCGAGCCGCTCACGTTTGAGCGGGCAGACTGGGTCGAAGTCAAGACCAACATGATGGTTGTCATCACTCCCAAGGTAGGTGCCACATCATGGTTGGATATACCTAACCCCCAGATGAACCTCCTCCAGATCCCCATCATTGACGACTACTGGGTCGCACCGCAGGACCCAGCGAGCCACTCGCGCTCGCCCGACTTTGCCATCAAGCTTGGCTTCGGACACGGGTTCGCGTACGACGCGGCGCTCGTCGCATAGCATAGTTTAGTTGCATCTGCCAATCATTGTATCCTGCGCTATGTTGCATCACACATCCCACCATGACATATGCGTGTACGCTACTCTTCCTCACTCCACTGCGCGTCGCGATCCGTAAGCGGGACGTACTGGGCCGGCGTCAGCGAGCCCCTCGTGCGACGAAAGCAACACACCATGACCCCGAACAGTTTCGTGCGCGTCACGGCGCCGTGCTCGTCCTTGTCCACCTGCCAGATGTCTACGTGGGTCAGTACGCCGCCCAAGCAGGCAGCCCACTCACCCTGGTGTCCGACGCCGACGGGGATGAACATGCGCCCCGGGGACGCGAGCTGCGCGACGAGCGCCTCAGGAATGGCAGGCGCGGCAGCGCCGACATGGATCGCAGCGTAGGGTGCTGCGTGGCGTCAGTCGGCTCACGGAGGGTGCATACCGTTTGGCGGCCAGCCTGTGTGCGGCGTCAGCGCTCCCCGTGCGTGACTCGAGTCCAACGATGCTCACCGGCCCGCCCATCGCCCAGAACAATATCGATCCCGTGCGCCACGCCGAGCGCGACGCCGTCCTTGGCCAAGTTGGCCCGCGACATGTCCGTCAGGCCGCGGATGTGGTCGATGCCGATGACTGTGGCGGAGGGCGCGAGGCGGTGGAGCACGGCCGTGACTGCGAGCAAGCGTCAGCGAGCGAGCTTGCACCCTCCCCCGTCTGTCCTTCATCGCCACACCCCAGCCCCAACGACGCACGATACCCCGACCCGCTCCCAACGTCCAGTATCGCCCCGCCCCTGTCCGCACGCTCGATATACGCAAGCAGGTTCTCACACGCGTGAGCGTGCATGTGCGGCGCGGAGATGGTCGCGTTGAAGCCTATGCGTCTGCGGGGGTCAGCGGACGACGGCGCGCTGACGCACTGCGGCGAGTCGTCGTATGCCGCTGAGCGGGTCGGGACGTAGTGCTTCCTGTCTACGAGCTTCATTGCCTCGCGTCGGCGTCAGCAGACGTACCGACGAGGCGTACCTGCGCGACCTTGTCGCTCGTGATTAGCCCGTTGGACGCCATACGGTCCACGAGCTGGCGCGTCAGCTCGTACGCCTGCGGCTCGCTGCGCTCGCCGCCGCTGGCCCCACCTCCGTGTTGGTGCGCCCGGACGACAGCCAGGCCATTGCGCGCGAGGCTGCCGCGCGCGCGGTGCGTAGGGGTTGTATGTGGGCTGACGGGGGTGGTGTCAGTGCTGCTCTTGTCGAGCAGCGTCAGTGTGTGAACACGGCTTGCGCGCATCTCGCCATGACGTCTTGTCTTGGTGGCGAGGACAGCCTCCACCATGCCCGCCAGTGCGAGATTTCCTGCACCCCGCTCTGCACACCGTTTTGCTCCCGGCCCCTCACACCCTGCACGCTTTGTAAGAAACCTTGTGCCACTGCCGCCACTTGCACCACTGTGCACCCGCTGCGCCTAACCATGCATGATGCGGCTACAGTACCCAGTATACAAAGACGTCACTCCAGTCTTGTCTAACACACGCTTAAGCGCGGGCAGCGAAACGGAGGTTGGCCTCGAGGGGGCCCTTGGGCTTGAGGAACTGGACGTAGGCACCGTCGTTGACGACCTGCTTGTTGGCCTTGAGGGCCTCGTAGTCGGGGCGGTCGAGCGAGGTGAAACCCCACTTCTTCGAGACAATGATCTTCTGGCGACCAGGGAACTTGTAACGAGCACGGCGGAGAGCCTCGATGATGACGGCCTTGTTGGCGTCACGGCAACGGATGGACATGATGACCTGGCCACTGGCGTGTGTCAGCAATTACCCTGTCTGCACTACTTCTCGCCACTTACATGTTGACACGGGCGACCGAGCCGTAGGGCTTACCCCAAGCACCACGCATACCCTGCTGAAGACGATCGGCACCGGCGCACGAAAGCATCTTGTTGATACGGATGATGTGGAAGGGGTGGACACGGACACGGAGGTGGAAGGCCTCCTTACCGGCAGTCTTCACAATGTACTTGTTGGCGCAAATACGGGCGGCCTCAAGAGCCTCGGAAGACAGCTGCTCGTACTCATCGGAAACGAGGTGGCAGCAGAAGGGGAAGTCGTCGACGGAAGCGCGCTTGCGGCCAAGGTCATAGATACGGATCTTGGCGTCGGGCACACCACGGTTGTAGCGCGACTTGGGGTAGGGCTTGTTCTTGCAGTAACGGTAGCAACGAGCGGGACGGCGACCCATCTTGAAAACTGGTGGCGTGGGTTAGTTGATGATCACAAGAACACGAAGGGGGGCCAGGTTATATACTGGTTTGTCGGTACACGTCCGCCCCGCTCCTTGCTGACCACCTGCTGAGCAATCACCACGCAAAACGTGACTCTTGGCTCAAATCTTCGTCCGCCGAGTCGCTTCCAATTTCCCAGCCTCCACATGCGGATCCCGGGGGGGCGCGTCTCGGCGGTCGTAGTGCAGGCGGCGCGGCGGAGTCGACGGCGATGGATGCTGGGGCTACACTCACCTGTCTAAAGGTTTTGAAGGATGAGAAGGGGTCAAGTGGTGATGACTAAATCAGTAGTACCAGCGGCGGCGGCAGCAGCCACTGTGCCAGTTGCCAGTCGTCTGCCAGCCAGCCAGGCTGACCAGCCCAGCGGCCATTCCACCACCCAGGCAGGCTGCTTGCTAACCCACCGTACAGTGTCGATTCGAATATCGACGGAATCAAATCGTTTCGGATCCGTGTGGTCGAGTCGACGGAGTTTTGCATCGGGAATTACAGGTGGAGGTGTGGCAGTTGGACTCTTCCGGGGCTCCAGGGTCTGATCGCGTGGGATGACGCAGGTCTGGCGGTTGCGACGCTAATCGTCGTTGAATGGCGAAGTCATGGCGCGACTGGCTTACGGCGGAGAGGCGCAATCACCCGTCGGTGTCACACGCCGCCCACCCACCCACACGCCACCCCACCCAGCCTGCAGCCTTATCCCCACCAACTACTAATAGCCCCTCCCCCAACCTCGTCACACAATGACTTCCATCATCCCCCCAACAGGCGACCTCCTCGTCGTCCTCCCATTCACCCCAGCACTCCTAGCAGACCCATCACCCCTCCTCCCACTCCTCTACTCGGCCGCCAAGAGCGTGTCCGGATCCGTCACTGTCCTCTTCTCCACCCCGGCCTCCGACCCCGACGGCCTTCAACTCTACGCCACCCTCCGTGCTGCGCCCAAAGCGCACTGGTCGGCCCTCTCGCACTTTCTCGCGCAGGCATACTCTGCCCTCGCAGCCGGTCAGCAGGCCGCAGACAACTTCCTCACAGAGGTAGAGGTCCGATTCGACGGAGAACTAGGCGAGTGGCAACACAAGCTCCCGGCAATTCCCCAACGCGTCATTGTCCTTGATTGTAAGTAGTCGTGCGATGGGGTGCGATTGCGATGGACGGCCGATCCTGACACATGCCCGAAGCACACAAGGACCTCGCATCCCGTATCCTCGAGACCGCCGGCGTCACCGCACCCCACCACACGGTCCCGTCCCCTCGTCTCCCCCCACCCGGCTCATTGCAGCCAGCCACCCCAGCCCCCGGCTACCCTGTAACCGCACTCGGCGGCACATTCGACCACCTCCACGCCGCGCACAAGATCCTGCTGCATATCGGCCTGTTCGTGACCGAGAAGCGCTTGTTTAACGGTATCATCTCCCCCGCACTCTTGGCAAGCAAGAGCAACGCTCATCTCGTCGAGTCGCTAGAGCAACGTATCGCAAACGTCGCTGCATTCCTGAACCGCACTGGGCCAGGAGACACCCTCGTTGAAGTCGAGGAAATCAAAGACGCACTCGGCCCCACTGCCTGGGACCCGACAATCAAAGCACTCGTTGTCAGCCGCGAGACTCTCGACGGCGGCGCACATATCAACAAGGTCCGCAAGGCCGACAATCTCGACGAACTCACCGTTCTCTCGATCGACGTCATCTCGTCTGATATCGACGGCGTAGCAGACGACAGCCACTTCCGTACCATCAACCTCGCGTCCGCCACCGACGCACAGCTCAAGACTGACAAGTTTGGATCCTCTGGAATTCGCTCCTGGATGTCCAACCACGGTATCAACGGCCCCGGCGGCCTCGCCTCGAGCCCCAACGTTCCCCGCCCGGGCGCGACGATTGACCCCGCCACTGGCAAGCCCCACACTGCTGGCCTGACGCGTGCCGAGCTCGAGGCCAAGCGTGCCTTTGAGGCGGCCAACTCTGGCGGCGGCGGCGGCCTCCAGTCCAGCCCCAATGTGCCCCGCCCCGGCGCGACCATCGACCCCGCCACTGGCAAGCCGCACTCGGCGGGCCTGACGCGCGCCGAGCTTGAGGCCAAGCGCGCCGCCGAGGCGGCCAACAAGTGATCTGTAAACCGAATAAACCGTTGTAGAGCAGAGATGATGACATACAAATGATGTGATGGGTATACAAATGCGAGATATATGTGTGCGGGGTGGGTGTGCTCCAGTCCAGCGGTATGTTGCCGCCTAGATCGACGTGCCAACATGGCGGCCCTCGTCGGCGTCAATCCTCGAGTCCATGATGAGGTTCTCTGGCCTAAAGGCCCACTTGTCAAACGTGTCGACGATACGGTGCCACTCCTCAATCTCGAGGTTGCGCACCGTGGTGGTCCGCGACACGGCGCGGCCAGCGTACGGGCTGTCCTCTGCCTCGATCTTGTCGAGCAAATTCTCGGCGCCGAACGCGAGGCTCGGCAGCACGACGGACAGCGGCTGGCTCTCGCGCACGAAGAGCTTGCGGAGGACGTACTCCCACGAGTCGCGGGTCTCAGGCAGCACTAGCGGGTCAGTGCGCGGCAGCAGCTCGAGGCCGAGGAGCAGCGGGCGGTCGATGACCTCGCTCTTTGGCGGGCGCTTCTTCGGGTCGAGCACGAGCGCCTCGCCGTCCGCAGCGACCATGCGCGAGCGGTGCGCGGGCGGGAACCAGTCGTCGCGGCGCGTGAGCGTCACTTCCGTGGTCGGGGGCGGGGCAGCAATCGTGTTGCTCGACCGCGGCTGCTTGGCGCTGCGCTCGCGCCAGTCCATGTCGGTGTAGGTCCGCTTGGAGCGCTTGTCGACGTCCGGCACGTGGTGGTACGGCGGCAGGGGCCGGATGTGGAACAGGGCCTGGGCGAGCACGCTGAGCTTTCCGCGGATCGTCTCGCCGCTTTGCGCCATGATACGCTGGGCGTGGCGTGTCAGCGCTGTCGTGCCCCCCGCTTCGCGCAACTCACATCGTACACGCTCTGCGTCACCAGCAGCGCGACGCGCACCCGGCCCCACTGCCACAGCCACGAGCGGCCGTACTCGTCTGACCCGACAACCGTCGTGATCCACTGGGACACCATCTGCTCGCCGAGCGTAGTGTCGGGGACGGACGCGACGAACGTGATCGGCGGCGCCATGGCCAGCCAGGGCCGCTTGGTGGCCTCGACGCCCGTCTTGTCGGCGTCGTACACCGGCAGCTTGGGCCATACCTCGGGGCTCGACAGGATCCCGGGCACCGTGTCCCACAAAAACGGGGACGAGATGCTAAACTTGAGCCGGTCGTCGAGCTGCGAGGGGTAGATGCGCGTCATGTCGCGGTCGGCCGCGCGCTTGGGAAAGTCCTTCATCCGCTCGGCGTCCTGCTGGTGGTTGAAGTCCCACGAGTTGGGCGGCGCCCAGTCCGGGTCGAACCCCAGTCCTCGCGACAGCTGGTTGACGGCCGGGTCGTTCGCGACCACCAGCACGGGCGTGCGCGCCTTCTCGCCGTTCTCTTTCGGCGGGATCTTGGCGGGCACGGCGTGCGCAACGTCCCAGGGGGGGAAGGTGAACTGGCCCGAGTTGCGGCGCTTCGTCTTGCCCATCTGCGCGCCAATCGGCCCGACCTCTGCCGCGACCTTGGCCCAGTCCTTTGGCGTGGTGGTATCCCGCCCGCCGGCGAGCAGCGCGCGCGTCATGATGCCCGTCGACGCATACGCGTCAATCACCACCTCGTTGTCCCGCAGCCCCAGGTGCCGCACGAACTGGTTCGCGATCGTCGGGTTGGTCAGGTAGTGCCGCTTGACCGACTCGCGCATGCCTGCGCTCGTCTCGATCGCGCTCGCGCGCGGGATCATCGTACGCCATTCTGCCGGCGGCGGTAGCGGCGGCAGGCGTAGTTTCGGCATCGGGGTGTGATGGGGTCGGGAGTTGAGGTCGATGATCGCATCGACTTGCCGACTTTCTGAAATTGCTGGTGGCGGAGATGTGAGCGGGAGCATTTTGGTGGAGGCTGGTGGAGGCGGGGTGGCACTTGTGTGGGGTATGCCTGTTCTACCACTTGCAACGACTGCAGCAGCCGCTGTGTCGGTGCTGGGGGTGTGTATGTTGAAGGGGGTCATGTTCAGATCCCTCAGAAGCCGTGGATACCTCGCACGAGGCCGGCGTTGGCGGTACTTCCCTCCCGGCGCAGCACTCACCATCGCCCGCCACCTCCAACCACACTGCCCCGCTCATAACACACGCGCACAAGTTCACCACCACACGGATATCCACCAGTCTCGGGCAGCCCAGTCTCGGGTATCAGCGCCAATTCAAAGCCTAGCCACATGCATACTGCACGTGCACTGCCATGGCCGACGAGTGAACCACGGCCACCGCCGCCTCCTCCACCCACAGCCCACTACACTACCACAACAGCCCGTGGATCACGCACACAGAGCGCCACTTTCCCATAAACCGCTCGCCCCGATAACTACTAGATCTGCAGCGCTACGCAGGCTAGGCTGTCGGAGGCTATCGGAGGCTTCCACTGATGCGAGCGCCGAATACGAGTCCGCGGTCCTGGTCCCACCACCCCGCCCCCGTAGCTCTAGCCCCGGAATGTAGCGGAAGTTGCTGTCGGCGCGCCCGCATTCCGCACGAGGCAAACTCTGTCCGTGTCGCGTGCACCGGGCGGGTCTGAAAGCCGTTAGTTACAGTAGTGAGTCACGGGTGCACGGGCAGTGACGGGCATGACGGGCACCGTGTAGCACGTGCTGACCTGCCCGTGTGTATCCTCCGGTGCAAACACTCCTCCGAGGTAGTGGTACAAGGTACGAGTGGCACAGCCTCTCACCCCATCAGCCGTTAGTCGTATCGCAACCCCACGCGTCATATCGCGCTCCACACGTCATCCGACATGAGCGGTACACACGCGGTAGTAGCCGCGGCTCGGAGGGCGACAAACACACATACGGCTGCGGCTGCTGTGTTTGTGTTGCGCGCCGTTTGATCGCCGCATGTTGTCACCGCCGCTCACTCCGCCATGATCCACTGGATAGGAACGGCGCCGCGCGTGCTGCCGGCGCGCGGGGCCCTGAAGTGTTATGTTAGTTGGAGCTGGCGTCGCCAGCGATTATGTTAGTGAGCGTCGTCGTAGGCGGCGGAAGCAGCGGCGGGTTGCGTGCCGTGTACGTTGTGTTGGGCGGCTGGCGGCTGGCGTCGCCGGGTTGTATACGGTGCGCGCTGCCTGCTTGCTCCTGCCTCATGTCTGCGGGTGTGTGCGTGCGATGGTCGTGGCTGCGGGTGCGGGTGCGTGCTGGCATCCTTTTTCTCGGGTATGCAGTGTGTGTGCATGTGCATGTGCACGCCCAGGTCCCATAACACCCACCACTGGGCGCGCCCAAGCGAGGTCCAACCTGCCTGCCCCCCGGTGCCAGTACCGCCAGTACCGTCAGTACCGCGTTCCCAGGACCTGGTGCCAAGGCCGAGCACACCATCAAGACTGCGGCGCGGCGTGCGTGACATGAGCTGCGCGGCATCGTACATAACCAGTGCCTTGCTGTCCCAACTGTCCGTCACGGCGATTATTACCTGCGTAAGTAGGATACCCACTCCGCACCACTGGCTCCGCGGTACGTGTGGCAATGACGGTAGACCCTCTCCCGCGCTCAGGGGTTGGTCTGCAGCCCGCCAAACCCCCCAGCCCCGGCGGTAATGTCGGTTCGCAGTTGGGCTCGTTTCGTTTGGGTTGTGCGTTTTTGTGCGACGTACCCTCTCCCGTGCGCGCGGGGCGAGCGGGGCTGGTAACGTGTCGATCCCCATGTCCCTAGTATTTGTTTGTCCGTCCAAGGTGCAACAGCACCCCGGCACCATCGGCGGTTATATTGCCATTACGGCAAACGCAGAGGCCATACCTGATGGCTCCACAGCGTTTACACTATCCCATGTCCCCAAATACCTGGACGGTGCGGGACCGACGCAGCGGAAGGTAGGTGGTGTGTGATGTCCCCCGCCTTCTGTGATCTGCAGCGCGTGCACGCGGAGCTTTGAGAGAAAAAAAGGGGTTTTTTATCAGGCTCGTCCAAAGCGTATTATGTATGTTAGGCAGCGATAACCGGTTCGCTCGTGGTGGTCGCCGACAACCGCGGCAATGTAAGACGTGGCATGTTGAGCGCGCTCCGTCTTCTGCACGTGATGTAATGGGAGCCAACAAGGTGGGCGTGGTGGGCAGCTGTCAGACAACAACGAGAGCGGGAACGCTGTTGAGAACGCGCTCCGCGGTTTGAGTTTGGTGATGCAAAGGGACCGGATCGAGGAGAGACGAGGTGAGCAAGTCAAAGGAAGGCCCAGGCAGAGCAAGGTGGTGTGTCGATGTGCCAGGTACCAGGAACACACTACTCCCCCTGCTAGACTGGTTTCAACTCAAGCCCCGCGGCGTGCATGCTAGCTGCTGCTGCTGCGTGGCGCCTGCTGCTCTGCTGCTGTTTCCCTTCCTGCCTTTGACCACCTCTTCTGCCCGTTGTCCCCGTCCCTTGCCCCCCCCCCTTCCCTTCTCGTCCCTGGACTTCTCGACCCCTCTCGCCATGCGGCACGCAGCTTGCGCCAAAACCTAACACCTTGTAGATCAGTCGGCGAGTCAATGCCACTTTTGATGCTTGCACGCACCAGCACACGCACGTACCACCAACACGCCAATGCACGGGCCAGAAGGGCCGTTCTGCGCGCGTCGTGACCCCCGGCCCCCCTCCTGCCACTCACTGGCGGCGGGGTGCGGGGAACAAAGAACTCGGAGACTGCAAGCAGCCACACTGTCCCTCAAGCCACGCCACGGCCCCGGCTGCATCACGCCGCCGCCGCCTGCAAGCCACCACAGGCCAACACCTGGCTTGTTCGGCAACTGGCACGCAGCATGTCAGCCAACCAGTCAGCAGCCCCTCGTTCCCCTCCACCAACCGATGCTGCGCCGACGACGACGTCGTCTGCCAATCTCCGTCTTGAAACAATAGAATGCGCAAGGGGGTGCTCTCCAGCCATCCCTTTCGGGCGCTTGCTCTGCACCCTTGTCACACTTCAAGTTCCACAGGACGGGGCATCAAAGGGAGGCAGCAAGAGGAGGCAGAGCAGAGCAGATCACACTACTCGGGCGCGAGGTCTCGTAGCGCAAGCTGGAATGCGGCGTACAAGAGGCGGGGTGGACCGTGGTTACGGCGCTGGGATCCTCGGGACGAGTGGTGGGCGGCGAGTCATGGTATCGACGACACAGACAGACGGCCGAGGCGACGGGCAGTTTACATGGGTCTAGGTCTTGCTCGACGCGGTGTGTACGAGGCTTTAGGCCCTGCGAGCTCGCGCGCGGCAAGAACGGCATGGACCTACGGGGCTTGGAGGTTTGACGTCTGAGGATGTCAAGGAACCTTTTGTGCTACATTTTGCGTGTTCCTGATAACGGCATGGGTTCATGGCAACACAACACGGTCGTTTGCCGTCCTTTCGCTTTTGCTCCTAATTGCCCCCCTTCTCGTCCCTCGCATTGCCTAGACTCAGAGACTGTGGGCAGCCCAGACTGTCGGTCGGTCGGTCGGTCGGTCGGGAGCTAGGCAGTGTGTCATTGAACGGGTCTGTCGGGTGAGCCTACAACGACACAAGACGCACGACAGCACAACGGCACTACACCAACGGCAACGACGCACGGCAGCATGCCAGAGGGACCCGTTGGTGTGTCTCGCGCTCTCTGACACAACGTAAGGCTCGCACAACCTTGTCTCCTCTTGTCAACACCATATTGTCGTCTCCCTTTAATCCTCATCATCCCAACTCCAAAGTCTCCCAATCCCGCAGCATCACGACAAACCAAATCCCCCTTCCCCCCCACCAACACATTCTTCCATCTTGGCAACAACACATCAACATCCTCATGACCATCAACAACACGCACGCGAGGCGATAGACTTCAAACAGACCGCCCCAGTTCCCCATCACCTGGTCTTTTAAACTTTGGCCCGCGCACTCTTATCCGTGCTTTGGTCCGCGCGCCCCGCCCTGGCCGAACTCGGCCCTCCCCTCACCCCCCCGCCCCCGACCTTTTCGCGCAGACAAGCAGCAGAGCAAGCAGATATCGCCGCGGGCACGCACAGCTTGCACAAGCAGAGACATCAGCTGCATACCAGCAAGAGCACGGCTCGTCGTCGACGTCGTCGTACCCCCGTGTCGCCCTCTGGCCAACCTAAACAGCTCGGCGCGCTACCACTCTAGCCGGGTACCCGGAGCGTACGAGAAATGTCTGGTGAGCAGTCGTGTCCAAACTCTCCGCAAACCACCTCTGCGTTCGTTGCTTCACGCATCGCATCGCTGTCACGCTCGCCCACTTCGCTTGCCGGTTCCAGAGAACGCGGAATTCTTGCCTCTCGCTTCCATGCGACGTCGCACCAACACGCGGGCGGGCGGCGTCGTTGCAGGATCGATTCAACGCCACGACACGAAACTCTGTTTACTGACTGCCCTTGCAGACTTCCCCTTTGTCTCAGCCACGTCAGCCAATGCAATCATCTCCGAACTGCGCCCCACCATACTCTCCGGGCCCGCTCTTGGCCATGTCAATGCCATCCTCGACGAGGTCCTCGTCTCCATCATTGAGGCGTCGGCATCACTCAACCCTGCCGATTTGAGGACAAAGGGCTTTCCCGCAGTCTTTGCCGAAGCCGCCTCGGAACAGCACGCCTCGGTGGGCTCTCTCGGCCGCGCTGCCATCGGAGAAGCAGAAGTCGAGATCCGCAGCTGGTATGAGGCGCACCCCTCTGCCCGCGATGGCTTCCGCGGCTTTCCGCCACGAGGCAATGGAAGGGGCTTAACCGAAGAGGCTGAGAGAAGAAAGAAGGAGTTCCCCGTCGCAGAAGCCGTCGAGCTCATGAGGCTCAAGACGTCTTCCTTCTCTGTGAGTTCTTGCTGCGCGGGGGGTTGTCGGCGTCTGCCGCCGCCGCCGCATGGAGGCATGTGGTGTGGGGCCGAGGCGTACGTCGAAGGCCGTTGTCGCCCCTGAGGGCGTGTGCAGCACCAGTGTGGCAGACGCCGATCACGACGAAAGGATGCTCCTGTGGTGTTTGAAACGGCAACCGTGACGCTGACGCCTCATGCCCCCAGACCTTTGCCCCTGAGCCTTCCCCTCCACAACACGACGTCGACAGCACGTTTGCCCTATGGCAGCAAGCTGGTGGTGATATCGGCGAGGAGACAGTATCCCCAGCTGCCCTCTGGCTCACAGCGGTGTTAGAGTACGTGGTTGTCGTCACTGACCGTCACTCCGCAGTCGTCCTGACACCGCCTCCCAGACACATCTGCGAGCACATCTTATCAAAGTTGACCCAGGTCCTTGGCCGCGACTGCGTCTCCACGACAGCAGACACTGCAGACCTCTACACCGCAATATGCGAGGACGACAGCATGTACGCCATCTTCACGCGGATGAAGGGTGTGTAAAAGGCCATCAGGTCCCAGTGTACCTTGCTGACCCCCTCCCCCCCTAGTGCGAACAAAACTGGAACAGGAAGCACGAGGAATGGCCGGTCCTAAGCGACCGTTTCGGAGTACAAGCGGTCCCTCACCGACGGTCGAGCCTGCAGTGTCACCAGATGGCTCGTTCGCATCCCTGCCAGCGTCCAACCGGGACGATTACAGACTGCACAAGAAGTATGGCAGCACGGGCGCCAGCAGCACAAACCGCCCTGCGAGCGATCAATTTGCTCGTGTGCCACTGGCCACGAACAGCAAACCGCCCCCTGTGCCCTCGTCTGGCCAGCACAAGAGAGCCTCGAGCGTTCTCAGCCTGTCGGCAAGACAAATTATCGGCGCATGGCAGCAGGGGCAGGATGAGACGGACAAGAGCTCGAAGCGGTTGTCGGTTGGCCAGGCTGAGGACGACTTTGACGCCCTGATCCGCAGCGGCGAGACGATGCGTGTCAGTTTGACCCCAAGTCGTTTGAGCACCTTTGATGTGAGTTGGATCAAAGCGGAGAGGGGACCGTAACGCTGACCTCGGCTCAGCCCTCCTTCATCTCTTCGAACATGCGGGACAAGAGGAATAGTGGGGCTACTAGCGACTACATCTCAGCACAACAATCCTCCAGCGAGTCGTCATTGTTATCTAGCAACAGCACACAAGCGAGCACAGCCGAATCCGGGATGGTCACTGGAGCATCGCAGCGCGTAGCCGCTGGCCGCAGCCTGTCGGCTGCAACAGCAAAGGCCGGTACTGTTCGTCGTTCAACCATCGAGGAGAATGAGGAGGAGGGGACGAATGCCGAACCAGAGGTGGAAACGCTCAAGGCCGAGCCCGAGGCGTACCAATCGACCTCCCCAGCGACTGGCTCGTCCTCCGCCTCTGGGTCTGGTTCGGGATCAGGTGGCACCCAGGTCGACACCCCAACACCCCGTGGCTCCTTGCTGAGACTGCCTGCGACGGCAGTAGCATCCGAACCTACCAACTCACCTCATTCATCGCCTGGCGCGGTGCATGACTCGCCTCGCGCTGCCAGCGAGGGCGCAGATGAAAACAATGGGACACAGACTGTCCGTCTGCGCGCAAAGCCCGCCTCTGTGCGTGACCGTGGAAACACGGGCGACCTGTCCGACTTTCTCAAGAACACTGCACCTGTCGAGTACATCAAGGGCACAGCACCGGCCGAGCCGGCAGTTGAGGCGTCGTCGTCGACCACGCTGCCCCAGGTCCAGGTCAACAACGAGCCCGTCGTGGACAAGGGGATTGAGAACATTGCTGTGAAGAAGAAAGGACCCAGGTTCAAGGCGATCATGTCCCGCATGTCGGTGCAGAAGAAGGACAAGAAGGACGACGACCCAGGCATCAAGGCGTGGGCTGAGAAGACCCTTGTGCCCTCGCCTTCGAACCAAACATTAAAGTCGCACGGAATGAACGGCGGCGACAAGTCTCAGCTCTGCAGCAAGAAGTCTTCTAGCAGTTTTGCCTCGGCTTCAACCCTCATGCCGCCTGCGCTATCGCCGGCAGCCTCGATCGACTCTGTTGGTTCGACACCGCTCACTACGCGCGAAGTGCTGAGAAAGCCTTCGCTAGTGCGCAAGTGGGCGGCGCAAGTGACTGCTGGAGAGCCCAACCGCCGTCGCAGCCGCTCACCGCTCATGCCCAACTCGCCCATGCTGGGCTCAGAGCAGCAGCACGGCGAGGATGAGGAGCTGGGCGACACGTTGACGGAAGAGCCGGCGTCCATGGAGACCAGCGAGGTGGGCCTCGGCCTCGGCTCACCTGCTGTCATTCATTCCCGGGCTACCAACGGCCACATCAGCACCATCGAGGAGAGCGACTACTACGAGGACTCGCTTGGTGCTGCCGGAACAAGGGACACGATCGAGACGAGCGCGACGCTGGACACGATGGCGACCATCGACACGGTGGACCGCGGACCGCAGGGACCCGAGCAGGCTCTGGCCGTGTTGACGGCCGCGTCCAAGTCCAACTCTCCTGTCACGACTCCGTCTACCCCGGACGAAAGGTTCCAGACGTCAGCTCTCCCGAGCAAGTCCAGCAAGAGCAAATCGATTGCTTCGGGCCGTTCGTCGCTCGTCTTCTCCAGCTCGGTGCAGTACGGGGACAACGAGGACGGGGAGGAGGAGCGCGCGGCGGCTGCGTCCACGCATGGGACGACCTCCGCCACCGAGTCCCCTTCCATCGACTCGGTACCCCCCGCCTCGGCGCTCCCTGCCAGGGTGTCTCACAAGAAGGCTCGCTCTCGCCACTCGAGCTATGCGTCCTTGTCTCGACGCCCGGAGCCCGTCGAGCCGGGCAAGAACTTTGTCGATGTTGCCGACCTCGTGCCGCTCCGCCAGCTCCTGGACCACGCGACAACAGCGCGCGAGTGCCAACTGCTTCTGGACGCCATCCTGAGCCAGCTTGGCGTGCCCCGCGGCGAGATCCTCGGAGGCACCGTCGCCCACCCCGACGACCGTGTCGTTGCGTGGCTCCTGTCCGGCCGTGAGGGCCCAGTGGGAGACATCACCCCGGTGCACCCCAAGTCCCACTCGCGCGCGTCGTCGTACGCTGGCGGCCACGGGCGTACGTCATCCAAGCACATGCCGAGCAGCCGGAGCGCGAGCAGCCTCAGCGGCCGGCGCCGCATCGCGCCCGAGGCGGCCAACAAGAACCTCCCGGCGCTCCCACCTCCCTCGCCGCTCGGCGAGGAGGCTCCCGCGCTGACGCCGATCGCTACAGCGCCAGTCACCCCCGAGCCCGCCCCCGTTACCCGCACGCCCGTCGTCTCGCCGCCGAGCCGCAAGCAGCCGATCGCCATCGAGATTGGCGCCACCGCTGGCGAGATTGACTCTGCGAGGAAGGCCGACGCCCGACGCGCCCGGCGCGCGTCGGCGCCGCTCATGAGCCCCAGCCCTGACCTTGGGCTGACTTCAAGCCCCAAGCTGGCCAGCGCGCTCGAGGTGCCCTCCCCGCGCATGTAATGCGCCGTCTCTCTATTGTCAAATGTCTCGAACAATCTGTGAAACATCTAGGAAGGATAGACCTGTATAGACCTGGCTTGACCCAAGGACATTGGGCTGTAGAGTATTAACATATGGTATGCATGCCGTAGTACTTGGCGCGGGGGGGAAGCGGGTGCGAGCTGGGGGCGAGACTGCGCCGACGGCCTCAGGAGTGCGCGGGGTGCGAGCCGGTGTGTCCGTCGAGGTGCAGAGAGTGCAGTGTTAGTTGGGTCCCGCCTCGTGCCCGTCGCCACGGGCTGTTGGTCAGCCAGGCATCCAGGCAGCCGGCCAGCCAGGCAGGGGCAGGCAGCGAGCGTCGCCGTCGCCGTCCAGTCAGCAGGCCATCACACATCGCCGGCAACCACACCATCTCGAAACAATCCTCGTGCATATCCAAATCCATAAGACGACAGCGCAGTGACCATAAGACGACAGCGCAGTGACCATAAGACGACAGCGCAGTGACGACACCGAAGCGCCGCCGCACACAGCCAGCCTCACGCGCCTACGGCGCGTTCGGCTGCAATGTCCACCCGGCATGAAACTCCACCACCCGTGTTTGTCGGGCCCGGAGCGATTAATGGGCGGTAGTAAGGCTCGCTCTCCGCTCGTCGGCCCGCGCCCAGCCGAGTGGTAGCAAGGCGTAGACCCCCCCGAGGGACGGGGGGTGGGCTGTGGGGGTCCGATGTTGGCGTTGGGAGAGAACGACAGCCGCAGGCTGGCGTTCTTAAATATTGCGGCTGGGTGCGAGCGCGGCGCTTGCGGCGTTTTTTGGTCGATTTTGCCCCCGCTCCCTGTGGTGGTGGCTCAAAGTGGCACTTGGTGCATTACGCCCTATTAAGACAACTGTGTACAAGACTACTACTGGCGAATGCTGAACGGACTGGACTGGGACTGGGGCTGCAACGGGGTCGTGCCTGCTTAACCGGCAAGGTTGCAGAGACCGGGACGAAGGGCGCACCACTCGGGCTGGATGGGGATCGCGCGCACCCCCTTGTCGACGATACGGTAGCGGATGTCGTGGAGGCGGCCCGTGGCGCTGACTGCGCTCAGCGGGAAGCCCTTGGCGCCGCCGCCGGTCCAGAAGACCTCGGCAAAGGCCGCAGCGCGGGGCCAGATCTGCGAGTCGATGTTGGACTCGTCGGTCTGCTCGGCCCAGACAGATGCCTGGCCTGGGGGTGTGAGTAAGGGAGGTAGGGATGGCGACGGCCCGACTCACCGCCGAGGACCTGCGCGTGCTGCGCCGGCGTGGTGCCGTTGTAAGGGTCAAACGAGTAGATGTGCGCCCAGGTCTTGTACGGGTCGCACCACGAGTTGAGGCCGCCGTCGGCGGTGACCCAGCCGCCCTGGCCACAGTCCTGTTGCGGGTTAGTGCTGCCAACGGCTCAATCACCCACGAGGTAGAAGTAGTCGTTGGACGCGTGCACGAGGCGGAGGCCCTTGTCAGCCACCTGCTTGACGCTGGCGCTGCTGATCCAGACCTGGACGACGGTGGCGGGGTCGAGGCCGGTGTCGCCGTGCGAGATGGCCTGGGTGTGAGCGATGCCTCTTGGGGCCGCTTACCATCTCCTCCCACACGACGGGGGTGCGGCCGACGCTGCGGAGCGTGTTGTGCGTCTGGACGGTAAAGTTCTTGAGGGCGTTCTCGATCGTCCAAGAGTTGGCCTTGAGGATGGCCTGGGTGGGGGCGTCCTCGTCCTGGGGAGGGGTGAGCAAAGTGTCGCCGCACGCCACACTCACATAGCACTTGACGTTGAGCTCGTCGCCGCCGGTGCCAAAGTACGCGCTCTTGGTCAGACCCGCGACCGACTTGAACAGCGACGACACAAAGCCAGTCACCTTCTGGTCGGCGAAGCGGAGCTGGCCGGCAGGCGGCTCGTTGGCGTACGTCGTCCACGGGCGCTTCTCAAAGCAGGCAATGTAGTCGGGGTACGAGTCGTAGATGATGGACGTGTGGCCCGGGGTGTCGATCTCGATGACGACGTCGATGCCGCGCTGGGCGTGTCAGCCTTGGTCTGGATCCTGGCTCGCTACTCACCTCGCCAGCATACTGGATAATGTCCTTGACCTGGGCCTCGGAGTAGACCTCGGCGGGCGAGTAGGCGCCCTTGGCGGCGAGGTTGGGGAAGGCGGACAGGGCCAGGGGCCACGACTGCGAGTCGACAATGTGCCAGTGGAGGACGTTGAGCTGGAAGTTGGGTTAGCACTGTCCGATCGCGCGGCCCACCCACCTTGACAAGGCTCATGATGTCGAGCTGGCGCTTGATCGTCTCGACCGAGAAGAAGTGGCGCGACGTATCAATCAGGACCGCGCGCCAGGGGAAAGCGGGCTTGTCATCGATGTGGTAGGGCGCGTACGGCGCGAACGTGGGGTTGGCTCCGCCTCCGCTGCCGCCGCCGCCCCAGTTGGCAGCGTCGGCGACCTCACCATCGCGCGCCTGGCGGTAGTCGCGGCGGGCGACCTTTGCGCCCTTGTTGAGCTTGAACCAGAGGTTCTCGAAGGTGGTGAGGGCGCGGAGGAGGCCGAGCGAGCTGGCGCCGGTGGCGCTCGCGACGCCCGCGGCGGACACGTCGAGAGTGTACGCCTCGTTGGCGATACGCTTGTCGACTGGCTGGTCGCGACGGACGCGATCGGGTCCTGGACCGCGCCCTTGGCGTAGTTGAGCACCAGCTCCTTGACGTACGACTTGCAGCCCTGGCCGTTGGGGAAGAACTCTGCGCCGTGGGTGGGCGAGAGGAACTGGTGCTGCGAGCGCTGGAGGTTGGCCTGCGTGCGCGCGATGGCCGACACGAGGTCGGCGGGCGCCTTGCCCCCCGCCACCGAGATCTTGAACCCGCGGTCGAGGCACACGGTGCTGTTGCCCGTCGTGGAGGACGCGGGCGCGGGCCAGACGTTGAGGTCGGCAGCCGCGGGGGCGGCGAGCAGGGCAGCGACAGCGAAGAGGGTCTTGAGGAGCATTGTAGTTGTGGGTGTGCGTGTGTTTCTTTCGTTCGAGGAGTCGGGAGTCGTTGGGGGGTAAGCCCGCCCGCAGTCCAGAGCTAGGTATTTAAGCTGGCGAGAGACGAGACACCGCCGCAGTGAGTGATGCCGATGGTGTCGAGGCAATGATGGTGGCCCGAGACAGCGCAGCACCAGTCGTGGGCCGACCCGGCTCACGAGTGATGGCCTTCCCGCTAGCCGACCCGGCGGCGATAACAGCGACCTTGAGCGTCAAGCCGAGTCACGACGCAACGTGCGCGACATCACGAGGTGCCCTCGTCGTCCGTCCGGCGACTTGTCCGCGGTCATGTCTCGAGGCGAGGCCCAAGAGCCCGTCTGGTGGACCACGGCGCCGTAAGCTGGCGCTTGCGCTGACCAGCGCGCATCGGGAACCCCGCACGGCGACGACGCGGCGTAAGCTGCAGCTCGACGCTACGAACCGAGCTGGACGTCCCGCCTGACTTGTTTTAGGGGCAAGACAGATAGAGTTGGGTTCAAGCAGCGACAAGGCAAGGCGAGGCGCCGAGGCGCGCGAGGCACGCAAATGCCAAGCTGCTTCCAGCGGCACATGACGTCGCTTGCTTCCCAGTTTAGCGTCGCGCGTGCAGCCATATCAACGCGCCAGTGCGTGCGTCCACCGGCCCATTCTCAAGATGCGCCTGCGGCGATGTCGCCGAGATTACTCCGATCAGTGGGGGCGCACGGTCGCGCGTGCTCGAGGGCACTCGGCAGCGCTGCAGCGCGCACAGGCACTTGGGCCGGTATGCGGGGGTCAGTGTGGCCTTGCCCAGCCTGGCCTGGTCTGGCCTGCTGTACCCGCCTGGCCTGGCGTGGCCTTGCCCCATGCCTCTCTCTACTGCTCGAGCTCAACTCCATGGCGCGCGCGTTCGTCCCCATGCTCGCTTGCTCTCCCGATCTGGCTCTGCTATCAACGCGCGCTCCACGCACGATTCCCGCGATCGCACCCCACCCCACCCCACCCCACCACCCCCGCGGCGACCGCGCCGCGGCGTGACGAGGAGCACGAGATGGCGAGATGGTGGCGCGCGCGTGGCGTCCACGCGCCGAAGTATGCGTGGGATTGCGGAGCGCTTCGCGGCGGGGTACGGCACAGCGCGGCGCGATAAGCTGCCTTTGAGAGACTCGCGGCGTGCGGCGCGGTGGTCGGTGCGGCGTCGAGGGGGGTGGACGTCGAAAGTGGAGGCATGGGCAGGCTGTATTAGAACCCCGTCCTAATGAGCTATCCTAATGCACTTCTCTGGCCTAATGTCGCTCTCGGCGTTAACGATGTGGCGCTGTCAGCCGCTCGCACCCGCATGCAGGCACAAAATAAAGTCTGGCGTCGAGGTCAAGTCTGCTGTTGCACAACCATCACCTTTGCACGAGCAAGCACACACAGTGAGTATCCGTCGATCCGATCCGCTCTCTCTCCACATTACACACACACACGCAGGCGCGTACCTTGCGCCTGCGCCCTCGCCTACACACGCCCCGGCGATCGCTCTCGCGACACCGCCAGTGCGTGCTTGAGAATGAAGAAATCATCTGTGTAAATAGGAAGTGCCATCTTATGCTCGCGGCAATGCCGTGCGCTGTGCTGTTTCCAGGTTCTCTGATCTACCTACCCCTTCCTGTTCTCTTATTTTTGCTTGCAGAAGGAAAAAGCTGACACCATCAGGCTCTGCTTGCTTGCTTTGCTCGACGTTGTAGCTAGCTAGCTTGTACCCTCCCTTCGACGACGATGCATCTGTCTCTCTATGACTGAGGCAATCGCCCATGGCTGCCGCCGCGTGCCGCTACTTCCCCACTACCTCCTTATACCGTGTGCACGCTTGGGCGTACGACAAACGCCGTGCTTCCCGCAAGCACCTGCACGGGCACCTCACATTCCACCGTCTCGGCCCGTGTCTCGGTCCAGAGCTCGGGATTGGTCGTGCCACCGGGTGCGAAGAGCGGCGCGAGCCCAGCAGACGCAACAAAGGGCTGGTTGTCGCCGTCGCCGGGGGCCACGGGGAGGAGGCTAACAGACGATGTGGACGGCGCAGGCCGCTTCTCTTCACTCCGGCGCTTCTCGGGACTTTGAGACAGGCTGCGCCGCGCTTCGGCACTCTTTCGAGGCGGGTTGCCGCTCGGCCGCCGTGCGTGCCCGTTGCCCTTCTGCGAAGGCGGCGATGAAACGAGAAACGCGAGACGCACACGCCATTCCACACCGCCTGGTCGGCCCTCACCGCCCGCGGCGACCCCAAATGCCGGTGCCGCGTCTGAAGGGATATCCAGTGTGAAACTGATTCGGGAAGTGTGCAGTGCGTATCCCGACTGGCTGTCCGCATGGACGCGACGCAGCTCGGGTGATCGTGCTTTCCCCGCGTGGCTAGCCGACGGTGGGAGCAACGATTCTGGCACCACCTCGTGTGTCTCGAGGAAAGCCGAGCACTTGAGAACTCGACGGGTAGACTCGTTGTTGAAAGTTACCACGCCAAGAACCGTTTCGCCGAGGCGGTACGTCGTCTTGATCAGCGTCAGCACGGCGACGACTTCGCCTTCCTGTCGAATGTCGTAAGATGCTGGTGGGTCAATCATCAAGCCAAGACATCAGACCCACCCTTCGGCGAATGCCGCGACAAAATCTCGACAGCCTCGCCGGATCGTTGCCCCTCCTCGACGAGCTCGTCATCGCCAGCGACAAAGCTCGTCGCACGTGCCCGTCGCTGCCCCATCGGGCTGACACTGGGTGCCAGGAGGAAGTGCGAGTTTGATGGCGTTCGTGGGAGGCCCGGGCTCTTGAGCCCTGGACCACGTGAGGGAGATAACGGCTCGAGAGGCGAGAACGCCTTGCTTGGCGACGGCGGAACACGCGGCACGCCGTCCGCCGTCGGCTCCAGCGTCCGCAGTAATCGCTGTGCGTAGGCGCCCAGAGAGTCGGCTTTCAGCCGTGGCGGCGCGTGCACTATCTCTGGCCGTACTGTGCGGGGCACCGACGACGCGGCTTGCCGCTCCTCGACCACATTACCCGTCTCCGTGGTCTGAATTACGGGTTGGAGGACGTCATATGCCCTCAATGGCTGCCCAAGCGTCACATGGGGCCACACCCGAATTGGAATGGTGATTTCTTTGGCACGCTGCTTCCGGCCACCCGGTAATGCCACGTTGAGCGACACGACGAGGTCGTAGGAGAACCGAATCGCTTTGCCTTTAAATGCTGGGGGGAGGTTCACGGGAAGTGGCAACGTGTAGACGACTTGACATCAGCAGGAGGCCACCATAGGCGTCACTCACAATCTCGGCTCTCTCCCTCCGCAAGCTTGATATCCACGCCGATCAGGCTTCGCGTCGTTTCCAAAACCGGCAGCTCCTGCGTGTTCCACACCCGCTTGCGTTCCTCTTCCAGACTTCCGCCAGTTCCACCCATCACTAGCCCCTTCGCAAGGCCAAACAAGCTTCCGGTCAAGCTTGGCTGTGTCGCCTGGCCAATAGTGCCAGTTCCAAAGTTGAATGACCACCGCGAACCTCCAGGCCGCGACGCATCCGACGGTGCCAGAGACCCAGAGCCAATTGGCTGATGCAACAGCTGAGCGCGTAGTGGCAACAATGGGTCTGGTGGGATATGCTGGGTCGAAGGAGCGAAGCGTGCAATCAGACGCGTGTAACCCCATAGAACGCTGGTCACGCCGATTTGAACCGGCGGTCGATTCCGAGCCGAAGGGTGCTGCGGCGGAGGGGAAAGCAATTCGCCGGGGTTGTGATACGTTGGTGATCGCGAGTGCGACAGCCGCGCAGAGGGAGGCCGTCGACCCGACTCGCTGCCAGCATCCGACACGGACGAGGTGGGACTTGGAACGCGTCCATTCGGCGGTGGCGGAACGATTCTCAACTGCTGGCGGACAGGTGTGGTGTGTGGCTCCTCGGCAACATCAGGTAATGACGGAGACGGGGAGGGCGATACCCGCGAAGACCCGTTCCGTGACGGCCCGGGGGTTTCCGCCAGCGCACCAACAGCTTCATCAACGGAGATGGTCGGTGTTTGAGGAGTCGGCGGCGCAGAGACTTGACTGCCTGGCGTGACGCCGTCACCCTCGGTAATCCCTGCTGTCGGCGGCGGTGTCGCAAATCTGCCCATGTCGGGATCGGGCGATGTCATGAACGCGGTGCTCGCAACGGAAATCTTGCGCGCGTGGGGGTGGGACACCGGAATCCCAGGTGATCTTCGGGCAGGCAGTGTCGGCGGCAGGGGCGATGGCGGTGGCTCGCTAGCTGCTGGCTCTGGTGACCTGCTTGGGGTTTCCACCCCGCCGCCGAGAGCCCACACCATCTCCTGCGGGCTGATAATTCCCTTGCTCAGCGCCAGACTCTGTGACCTCCGAGTGTGCGTATTGAGTGACGACCGGCGCGTATGCTCGCCGCGCCATATCGAGCCGCCGGGAGAGCTCAGATCTGGGCTGGCCACCGTGGGCGTCGCTGAAGGGGCGGGCGAGTTGACCGACGTCGACGTCGACGACGACGCCTTGGCGCCGGGAAGCAGGTTCAACCCCGTCGCACTGACACCTTCGCTCGTATCGGTGACATTTGGCGCGGCGGTGTGGATGGGAACGCGCGTATTGCGTAGCGTGATGACCGCGGAGAACGTCTCACCAGCGTAGAAGGCTGACGCCGACGGCGTGACGATGACTTCGAGGTGCGGGTCCTCTGGGTCGAAGGCTACTGTCGTCGGCGAGGAGATGGAGAACATGTCGCCGAGTTATCGCGAGTATTCCAGTGCCAAGACGC